>NC_135976.1:11312488-11615178 GCF_053455715.1 Rhinoraja longicauda
TATGTTGCTGCTGCCACCAACCAAGGCAATTAAATTGGGTAATGATAAAACTGAAGAAGGGCCTCGACCCGAAACGTCGCCCATTCCTTCTCTCCTGAGATGCTGCCTGACCTGCTGAGTTACTCCAGCATTTTGTGAATAAATACCTTCGGTTTGTACCAGCATCTGCAGTTATTTTCTTAAACTATAAGGGGCACAGATATCTTAAAGTCTTACAGGACTTGAGGAGATTGTAAAGGTAGAGTCAGGAAAGGCTTTGAAGGGATTCAACAGCAAACATACGAATGTTCAAGCAGGGTTTCTGTTTAAGCAGCAATCAATAAAGCACAGCAAGTCAAATATATTGCAAAGTACATCAGTGCACAAAAGCTATTTTGGGTATGGACAGCCTGGAGGAGGACGGTTTAGCAGCAAACAGATCAACAGAGGATGTGGTGGAATATGATAATGTTAAGAGGTAGAAAAAACAGATTTTAGTGATGGCAAAATAGATAGTGCAAAGATGGCACCAAGATTGGAACGGTTGTGGAAACTGGTACAACATGTTTAGATTATGTTAATGGCAGAAACAATTAGATATTGAAGGAACCCAAATGTTGATTCATTGGGAATACCAGCCATTGTAAAATGGGAGTGGGAAGAAAAGTCTTTGCTGGTGATTCATTAGCTAAGATTAAATATATAAGAATGGATCCAGATCAGTGTGATAGCTACTAAAAGCTGGAAGACAGTGGAAAGACATTGGATCAGGATGAAATGGGTGGGCATATCAAAAGTTTAGTTTAGTTTAGAGATTAAAGATACATGCAGAAACAGGCCCCTCTGCCCACCAACACTTCTGTACCTCTTGCTTGATGGGAGAGGGGAGAAGAGGGAGTGACCGGGGTGAGACTCGTCCTTGACTCTGCTGGTGGCCGTGCCATGGTGGCGTGAAGTGCCGATGGAGTCAGTGGAAGGGAGGTTGGTTTGTGTGATGGTCTGGGCACAAGTAGGGTGAAGTGCAGGTACGATGAATACTCTGGCCTGCAGCAGTATCACATGAAGACGAACTCAAACAAGCAGCCAAAAACAAACAATACATAAATTACACGTTAAATTTCCAAATGAAGAGGAAGCCGCACGCGCGTGTGGAGGGAGTGTCCCGGGGAGCAGCGCGGGACCTATCCACCCGCCGAACGACCACAGCGCCGATGACCCGAGCGACGACTGATGACCAGAACGCGCCCGGTAGATCCGACTCGCCCCACAGGCCTCCCAGGGGACTGCGGAGAAACTGGGCGACAAGGCCTGCCTGGGTCGAAGGAGCCTTAGCGGCGCGGATGGAGGCTCGCCAGCAGCTTGAGCCTCGACGGCAATGTGAGTCTCGGCGGTGATGGGGCCTCGGCGGCAACTGGAGCCTTGGCGGCAACTGGAGCCTCGGCGGCAAGAGGAGCCTCGGCGGCAACGGGAGCCTCGGCGGCAGCTGGAGCCTTGGCGGCGGAGGAATGTGAGGGTGGTCTGTGGTCTGTTGAAGTTGCTGCGCTCCTTTCAGCATGCCCACTTGTCTGCCGCTGCGTTCATCAGTTTCTCTTCCCCCGTTTTGAGATGTTGGTTCAGAAGCCAATGTGTAGTGATTAGGAGAGGTACTTCTGGCTACTATGCATCCCTCACTATCTAAATTAAATATCTCTACCCAGAACATAAACAGTTTAAACTAAGCGTTACATGATATTTTACCCTCTGTCAGCTTCATCTAATTTATCTCGCGTTGTACACCACGTCATCGGCATCTAGTACTCATCTATACTAATCCTATATGAGTATAGAAGTTGGGAGGTCACGTTACAGTTATATAATGATTTGGTGAAGCCACATTTAAATTTTTGAGTTCAGTTTTGGTCATGTTATAGAAAAGATGTGGCCAAGCTGGGAAGGGTACAGAGAAGATTTAGTAGGACATTGCCGGGACTCGTGGGCCTGAGCTATAGGAAGAGGTTGAGCAAGCTCGAACTTTATTCCTTGGAGCGCAGGAAGATGAGGAGTGATAGACAATAGACAATAGACAATAGACAATAGGTGCAGGAGTAGGCCATTCAGCCCTTCGAGCCAGCACCGCCATTCAATGCGATCATGGCTGATCACTCTCAATCAGTACCCCGTTCCTGCCTTCTCCCCATACCCCCTCACTCCGCTATCCTTAAGAGCTCTATCCAGCTCTCTCTTGAAAGCATCCAACGAACTGGCCTCCACTGCCTTCTGAGGCAGAGAATTCCACACCTTCACCACTCTCTGACTGAAAAAGTTCTTCCTCATCTCCGTTCTAAATGGCCTACCCCTTATTCTTAAACTGTGGCCCCTTGTTCTGGACTCCCCCAACATTGGGAACATGTTTCCTGCCTCTAATGTGTCCAATCCCCTAATTATCTTATACGTTTCAATAAGATCCTTCTAAATTCCAGTGTATACAAGCCCAATCGCTCCAGCCTTTCAACATACGACAGTCCCGCCATTCCGGGAATTAACCTAGTGAACCTACGCTGCACGCCCTCCATAGCAAGAATATCCTTCCTCATAGATCTTATAAAGCATATAAAATCATGAGAGGAATAGATAGGATAAATGCACAGAATATTTTGCCCAGATTAGGGGAATCCAGAACCAGAGGACGTGGGTTTAAGGGGAGGGGGGAAAGAAGTAATAGGAATCCAAGGGGTAACTTGTTTACACAAAGGGTGGTGGGTGCATGGAACAAGCTGCTGGAGGAGGTAGTTGAGGCAGGTACTATCGCAACATTTAAGAAACATTTAGACAGGTACATTGATAGGACAGGTTTAGAGGGATGGGGGCTAAACGCAGGCAGGGGGGGACTAGTGAAGATGGGGCATGTTGGACTGTGTGGGCAAGTTGGAGCCAAAGGGCCTGTTTCCACGCTGTGTAACTCTATGACTCTATTTACCAGCACTTTGTCAATTACTTTTACATCTTGCCATTTCAAGCGCTCTTGTTGGTACTTATTAGATGTTGAGACAGTACCTGCCTCCACCTATTCAGGCAGTGAGTTCCTAATTCCAATTACCCAACAGGTGAAAAAATTCTTCCTCAAATCCCCTTCTAAACCTCTTACCCCTTGCCCCAAGCCCATGGCCCACAGTGTCTTTGCAGGTTTTTTCAGTTATAAAATGTTTCACTCTTATTTGTTAGAATACTAATCTTACATATCTAAGTCTTCTACATCAAACTATATTTCAACATTACGCAGGCAGCAACAATCCTTCATAGATTCACAGACTTAAAAAGACTGAAACCATAATCCTGCACCGTTTTCAATAGAAAGAAAAATACTTATTCAATTTCAATCTCACATCGAGATGCCCTTTTAAGGGCTTTCTTTTAATGTATTTATTTTTCTTCATACTTTTGTTCTACCTTAAGGGTTTTTAAAAGAAGAGTAGTAACACGTTAATATACTGCACATTTTACCTCCACTCGTCTAAAACCAATATTTTCCTGTGTGATCTTGTTCTAAAAATATGGTCGGGACGTGGTAAACATAGTACCACACAGTATGACTGTATGGTAAATCGAGTTCCACTGAACCTTAATTGGTACACGTGACAATAAAATACACTTTGAACCCCTTTAATAGTTTAGAACATAGTCCACGCTGACCAAGTCCACGCTGACTAGCGATCCCCGTACACTACCACTATCCTGCACACTAGGGATAATTTACAATTTACAGAAGCCAATGTACATTGTTGGAATGTGGGAGGAAACCGGCGAAAACTCATCACAGTCACAGAGAAAACGTACAAACTCTGTACCGAGAGCAAAAGTGGTCAGGATCGAACCCGGGACTCTGGTGCTATAAGACAGCAACTCCAATGCTGTGCCATCATTTTCTTCTTTTTTTTCCCTACAGAAACAAGTATAGAAAAGTTGAAGACATGTCAAGAATGTTGAGGAGGGATTAAGGTATGTATTTCTAATTCTGGACTGGTGTGGTTTCTACAAGCAATTTGGAGATATAGGAAGCAAAAACCAAAACCAAGGCTGAAGAGGGGGTGGTGGGGGCAGAGATGGGGACTGGAGATCCCCAAGCTCATTCAACACATCTCCCAAACCACCACAAAAACCAAGCCTCGCCTACATTTTCAGCTTTTTGTCAATTCTCTGCTGACATGGAAATGCACTCATTTGGCAGGAGGTGATGCCTGAGTACAGGAATTGGAACAAAGACTCGTACAGCCATACAGTATTGAATCAGGTCTTTCAGACCAGCTTTCCCACACCGACCAACCTGCCCTACTTACACTAGCCCCATCTACACTAGTCCCACCTGCCTGTGTTGGCTCATCACCCTCTAAACCTGCCCGATCCATGTATCTGTCTAATTATTTCTTAAACTCTGCAATAGTCGCTGTCTTTGCTACCTCCTCTGGCAGCTCATTCCATACACCCACAACTATTTGCGTGGAAAAAGTACCCCTCAGATTCCTATTAAATCTTTCCCCCTTCGCCTTTTACCTATATCCTCTAGTTCTCGATTCCCCCACCCTGAGTGAGTTCTAGATAAAATATTTGTGAAGCTGAGAAACTACAGGACATAAATAGAATGAACAAAGGAGAAGAAAGTGAGATTGGAGACAGAATGCCATTTCATGAACATTGGTGTGAGGACTTATTTTTGTGGATTGTTGCTAATGGCAGAACAGATCATTTTGTTCTGATAAAACTACCTCTTCAACATTGTTGACTAGGGAGTTGCAGGATGTAGATCCAGTGACAGTGAGGAAACAGTAATAGATTTCCAAGTCAGCAAATAATTGACACAAAGCAAAACTGGTTTATTTTAGTTTAGAGATACAGCGTGGAAACAGGCCCTTCGGCCCACCGAGTCCGTGCCGACCAACGATCACCCCATGCACTAGTTTCATCCGACACACGAGGGACAACTTGCAGAAGCCAAATAACCTACACACCTGTACGTCTTTGGAAAGTGGGAGTAAACTGTGGAAAACACACACGGTCAGGAGGAGAATGTGCAAACGTACATAATCAGGTTCAAGCAGGAGTCTTTGGTACTGTGAGGCAGCAACTCTATTGCTGTGCCACTGTGCCACCCGTGAGACTTGCAGATAATAATAATAATAATAATAATAATAATGCATTACATTTATATAGCGCTTTTCAAACACTCAAAGACGCTTTACAGGGATTTCTAGAACATAGAGAATTGAATAAATAGATAAATAAGTAAACGAACAGAAAAAGGAGACAGAAGGTGAGGTGACGGTCAGTGGTTGAAGGCAGTGCTGAACAGGTGAGACTTCAGTGATGTTTCGAATGTGGCGAGTGAGGAGGAGTCTGACGGTTTGGGGTAGTGAGTTCCAGAGGGTGGGAGCAGCGATGGAGAAAGCCCTGTCCCCCCAGGATCTGAGTTTGGTCCGGATGGGGGGGGACAGGAGATTGGCAGCAGCAGAGCGGAGGGTGCAGGTGGGAGTGTGCCTGTGGAGGAGGTCAGTCAGGTAGGATGGGGCCAGGTTATGGAGGGCTTTGTAGGTCATGAGGAGGATTTTGTACTGGATTCTCTGGGGGATGGGGAGCCAGTGGAGTTTGTAAAGGACGGGGGTGATATGGTCACGGATCGGGGAGTGGGTGAGTAGACGGGCAGCGGAGTTTTGAATGTATTGAAGTTTACTGATGATTTTTGAGGGTGAGCCATAGAGGAGGCTGTTGCAGTAGTCCAGACGGGAGGTGATGAAGGCGTGGATGAGGGTTTCTGCAGCTGTGGAGGAGAGGGATGGACGGAGACGGGCAATGTTTTTGAGGTGGAAGAAGGCTGTCTTTGTGATGGGTTTGATGTGTTTGTCGAAGGAGAGGGTTTGATCAAAGATGATTCCAAGATTCCGGATGTGAGGGGAGGTGGATACTGGGAGACCATCAATATTGAGGATGAAGTTTAGGGTGGATTTGGTGAGCGTTTTTGGACCAATGATGATGATTTCAGATTTGTTGCAGTTGAGTTTGAGGAAATTTGATTGAAGCCAAGATTTTATTTCAGTGATGCAGTTTGTCAGTGTAGAGTGTGTGGTGGTGGAGATTGACTTGGTGGAGATGAGGAGCTGGATATCATCGGCGAAGCAGTGGAAGTTGAGACCATGACGGCGGATTAATTGACCAAGGGGGAACAGGTAGAGGATGAAGAGGAGGGGGCCAAGGACTGAGCCTTGGGGGACACCTTGGGTGAGGGGAACGGTGGGGGATTTACAGTTGTTAATGGAGATGAACTGGTGCCTGTCAGAGAGGTAAGATTTGAACCAGGATAGGGCTGTGCCAGTGATGTTAAAGGAGGTTTCAAGTCGGGTGAGGAGAATGGAGTGATTTATGGTGTCAAAGATAAGGCATGTTATTTTTGATGGTTTGGGATGTGTGTTGGTTGAGCTTGGGGATTTCCAGCCCCCATTTCCTCCACACTCGCACCCCCCCCCCCCCCCCCCCCAACACCTCCACTTACACAAACTTGGTCTTGGTTTTGGCTTACTTGGTCTCTAAATCACTTGTAGAAACATATTGTGCCCTTATCTGATTGCCTCAGAAAGTGTTTGAAATGAATGTTGCTCCACCCACATGTCCTCTGCCAGGCAATTGAAGTTGATGAGTGATGCCTAGTTTCATCTACTGCCCACCTCGCCAACACTCTTCCCCCCAAAGCCCTGTAAAGCTTGTGAATTAATGTGTCCAAAAGTCAAAAACCTTGAAAATGTTCTCAAATAAGCAAGCAACGAAAGCATGTATTAATGATATTAAAAATGCATGATACAGCAAAAAATAATTTGTGTTAGGATGGTTCAGCTGGGAAGAAACTGTCCCTAAATCTGGAGGTGTATGTTCGAGGTTCACACTTCTGTACCTCTTGCTTGATGGGAGAGGGGAGAAGAGGGAGTGACCGGGGTGAGACTCGTCCTTGACTCTGCTGGTGGCCGCGCCATGGTGGCGTGAAGTGCCGATGGAGTCAGTGGAAGGGAGGTTGGTTTGTGTGATGGTCTGGGCACAAGTAGGGTGAAGTGCAGGTACGATGAATACTCTGGCCTGCAGCAGTATCACATGAAGACGAACTCAAACAAGCAGCCAAAAACAAACAATACATAAATTACACGTTAAATTTCCAAATGAAGAGGAAGCCGCACGCGCGTGTGGAGGGAGTGTCCCGGGGAGCAGCGCGGGACCTATCCACCCGCCGAACGACCACAGCGCCGATGACCCGAGCGACGACCGACGACCAGAACGCGCCCGGTAGATCCGACTCGCCCCACAAGCCTCCCAGGGGACTGCGGAGAAACTGGGCGACATGGCCTGCCTGGGTCGAAGGAGCCTTAGCAAAGACAGCGACTATTGCAGAGTTTAAGAAATAATTAGACAGATACATGGATCGGGCAGGTTTAGAGGGTGATGAGCCAACACAGGCAGGTGGGACTAGTGTAGATGGGACTAGTGTAAGTGGGGCAGGTTGGTCGGTGTGGGAAAGCTGGTCTGAAAGACCTGATTCAATGCTGTATGAGTCTTTGTTCCAATTACTATACTCAGGCATCACCTCCTGCCAAATGAGTGCATTTCCATGTCAGCAGAGAATTGACAAAAAGCTGAAAATGTAGGCGAGGCTTGGTTTTTGTGGTGGTTTGGGAGATGTGTTGAATGAGCTTGGGGATCTCCAGTCCCCATCTCTGCCCCCACCACCCCCTCTTCAGCCTTGGTTTTGGTTTTTGCTTCCTATATCTCTAAATTGCTTGTAGAAACCACACCAGTCCAGAATTAGAAATACATACCTTAATCCCACCTCAACATTCTTGACATGTCTTCAACTTTTCTATACTCGTTTCTGTAGGGAAAAAAAAAGAAAATGGTGGCACAGCATTGGAGTTGCTGTCTTATAGCACCAGAGTCCCGGGTTCGATCCTGACCACTTTTGCTCTCGGTACAGAGTTTGTACGTTTTCTCTGTGACTGTGATGAGTTTTCGCCGGTTTCCTCCCACATTCCAACAATGTACATTGGCTTCTGTAAATTGTAAATTATCCCTAGTGTGCAGGATAGTGCTAGTGTACGGGGATCGCTAGTCAGCGTGGACTTGGTCAGCGTGGACTATGTTCTAAACTATCAAAGGGGTTCAAAGTGTATTTTATTGTCACGTGTACCAATTAAGGTTCAGTGGAACTCGATTTACCATACAGTCATACTGTGTGGTACTATGTTTACCACGTCCCGACCATATTTTTAGAACAAGATCACACAGGAAAATATTGGTTTTAGACGAGTGGAGGTAAAATGTGCAGTATATTAACGTGTTACTACTCTTCTTTTAAAAACCCTTAAGGTAGAACAAAAGTATGAAGAAAAATAAATACATTAAAAGAAAACCCTTAAAAGGGCATCTCGATGTGAGATTGAAATTGAATAAGTATTTTTCTTTCTGTTGAAAATGGTGCAGGATTATGGTTTCAGTCTTTTTAAGTCTGTGAATCTATGAAGGATTGTTGCTGCCTGCGTAATGTTGAAATATAGTTTGATGTAGAAGACTTAGATATGTAAGATTAGTATTCTAACAAATAAGAGTGAAACATTTTATAACTGAAAAAACCTGCAAAGACACTGTGGGCCATGGGCTTGGGGCAAGGGGTAAGAGGTTTAGAAGGGGATTTGAGGAAGAATTTTTCACCTGTTGGGTAATTGGAATCAGGAACTCACTGCCTGAATAGGTGGAGGTAGGTATTGTCTCAACATCTAATAAGTACCAACAAGAGCGCTTGAAATGGCAAGATGTAAAAGTAATTGACAAAGTGCTGGTAAATAGAGTCAAAGAGTTACACAGCGTGGAAACAGGCCCTTCGGCCCAACTTGCCCCATGCCCCAACATGCCCCATCTTCACTAGTCCCCCCTGCCTGTGTTTAGCCCCCATCCCTCTAAACCTGTCCTATCAATGTACCTGTCTAAATGTTTCTTAAATGTTGCGATAGTACCTGCCTCAACTACCTCCTCCAGCAGCTTGTTCCATGCACCCACCACCCTTTGTGTAAACAAGTTACCCCTTGGATTCCTATTACTTCTTTCCCCCCTCCCCTTAAACCCACGTCCTCTGGTTCTGGATTCCCCTAATCTGGGCAAAATATTCTGTGCATTTATCCTATCTATTCCTCTCATGATTTTATATGCTTTTCTATAAGATCACCCCTCATCTTCCTGTGCTCCAAGGAATAAAGTTAGAGCTTGCTCAACCTCTTCCTATAGCTCAGGCCCACGAGTCCCGGCAACGACCTACTAAATCTTCTCTGTACCCTTCCCAGCTTGGCCACATCTTTTCTATAACATGACCAAAACTGAACTCAAAAATTTAAATGTGGCTTCACCAAATCATTATATAACTGTAACGTGACCTCCCAACTTCTATACTCATATAGGATTAGTATAGATGAGTACTAGATGCCGATGACGTGGTGTACAACGCGAGATAAATTAGATGAAGCTGACAGAGGGTAAAATATCATGTAACGCTTAGTTTAAACTGTTTATGTTCTGGGTAGAGATATTTAATTTAGATAGTGAGGGATGCATAGTAGCCAGAAGTACCTCTCCTAATCACTACACATTGGCTTCTGAACTAACATCTCAAAACGGGGGAAGAGAAACTGATGAACGCAGCGGCAGACAAGTGGGCATGCTGAAAGGAGCGCAGCAACTTCAACGGACCACAGACCACCCTCGCATTCCTCCGCCGCCGAGGCTCCAGCTGCCGCCGAGGCTCCCGTTGCCGCTGAGGCCCCATCACCGCCGAGACTCACATTGCCGTCGAGGCTCAAGCTGCTGGCGAGCCTCCCTCTGCGCCGCTAAGGCTCCTTCGACCCAGGCAGGCCTTGTTGCCCAGTTTCTCCGCAGTCCCCTGGGAGGCCTGTGGGGCGAGTCGGATCTACCGGGCGCGTTCTGGTCATCGGTCGTCGCTCGGGTCATCGGCGCTGTGGTCGTTCGGCGGGTGGATAGGTCCCGCGCTGCTCCCCGGGACACTCCCTCCACTCGGCGGTGATGGGGCCTCGGCGGCAACGGGAGCCTCGGTGGCGGAGGAATGTGAGGGTGGGGAGGCCGGGAAGACAATGGGGAATTGGCGTGGGGGGATCGCCATGAAGAACAATGGAAGACCCGGCGTGGGGGGACTGCCGTAAGGGACGGTGGGAGAACAAAGGGGGACTCGGTGTGGGGGAGAGAGTGGCACTCTAGTTATAGAATCCTCTGCCCAGGGGAGAAGCCTGCATTCATTGGTTTGTATGTTTGTTGTTCATTCACATGGCGTTGTGCACATGGCAGCCAGCCAACGGATGTTATTCATGAAGCTGGAGGTCACGGTTTTCAGGTTCCTGTACTTTGAGAGCATGGCCATAGTTGATGATATTGACTGCCATTTTGAGGCAGAGCCTCCTATACATGCCTTTGATGGTGGGGTGGCCAGTACCTATGATGGGCCGGGCAACATCTAACCCCCCCCCCCCCCCCCCCCCCAATCCTGGGCATTTGAGTTGCCAAACCAGGCAGTGAAGCAACCAGTCAGTATGCTCTCTATCGTGTTGCTGAAGAAGTTCAATAGAATATGCATTGACGTGCCGAGTCTTGCCAACCTTCCAAGACTGCCATGGGTAGAAGAGCCTTTTAAATGCTGATTCACTTTTCACAACAATCAATATGAAAATCAATAAGAAGAGTTGAGATTAAAATCAGGTAAACTATGATCTTATTGAATGGCTAATGAGCTTCAGAGGGATGGATGGTCTATTTAGTTTAGTCTTGTTTAGTTTAAATATAGAGTGCCGAAACAGGCCTTTGGCCCACCGAGTGTGCGCCTCCCAGCAATCCCCGTACACTAGCACTAACACTAGGGACAAGCTACCGTTTACAGAAGCCAATTAACCTACAAACCTGTACATCTTTGCAGTGTGGGAGGAAACCAGAGCACCTGGAGAAAACCTATGTGGTCACGGGGGAACATACAAACTCCATACAGACAGCACCTATAGTCAGGATCGAACCTGGGTCTCTGGCGCTGCAAGCCAGCAACTCTACCGCTGCGCCTTCTTGTGACCTTATACTCTAAACGTCCAATACTTCACTAAAGGGTAAACAACACTGAGCACATCATCAAACAATTATGTTGTTAAAGGGAACTGGGGACATTGAACTGGGGACCCAGGGAGATCACCCTTCAAAATACTCCCATGTGCTTTATTTATATCCAATCGAAAGAACATATTTGTCCTCATCTCTTTGCAAACAACACTCCTCAGACTAACAGCAGTGCAGCTGGCCAGGATTATATGCTCGAGTCTCCAGAATGAATCCACAGACTTCAGGTGCCAAGGCCTCATCTCTGAACCAAGGTTGATGCTGATGATTAAATAGAGTGGTTAGGGAGGAACTACAGATACTGGTCTATATCGAAGATAAACGCAAAATGCTGGAGTGACTCAGTGGGTCAGGCAGCATCTCTGGAGAAAAGGAACGGGTGACCCTTCTTCAGACTGAAGGTAGAAGGAGAGGGACTGGAGGAAGGAAAAAGCCATCAAAAGGCCAGAAAAAATTGTGTTTTTTTTAATGACTTCCACCCTTCCATGGTCATCTGTTGCCGCCCTGATTAGTTCTGACTTTTTCCTACCTACGGTTCCCCCCCACTACCTTCGGTCTGAAGAAGGGTTCTGACCTGAAACGTCACCTATCCCTTTTCTCCAGAGATGCTGCCTGACCTGTTGAGTTACTCCAGCACTTTGTGTCTATCTGCGGTATAAACCAGCATCTGCTGTTCCTTCCTAGCCACGTATTTAAGTTCAGACCCGGATTATAAATTGTTAAACTGTATGACAAAGGAGGATCAAAGATGGCAAGACATCCTGGGTGATTCTGGCATTGAATGGGATTGATCAGCTACCTTTCACTTTACCATCCTCACATTTCTTTCCACTTAACAAGAACATTCAGAAGGGATGTACTTGACTTAATGTCAATGAAATCAATGGTTTTACTCTGGAGACACAAGAAACTGCAGATACTGGAATCCTGAGCAAAACACCAAGTACTGGAGGAATTTAATGGGTCGGGTAGCATTTATGGAGGGAATGGACAGGCGAATGTTTTGGGTCGGGAACCTTCTTTAAACTGATGGGAGTGGGTGGGGAGAAAGAGAAAGTGGGAAAGAGAGGTGGGGGCAGGACGACGCCTGGTAAGTGATAGGTGGATACAGGTGGTGGGGGGGAGGAGGGGGGTTAATTGGCAGATGATTGGAATAAGTGCAAGGTCAGAGGGGAAAAGGATGTCAGATAAGGAGAAGAGGGATAAAATGTAAAGGAAGGGATATGGGTGAAAGGGGATAGGGGAGGGGAAAGAGGGTGAATTATGGGGAAGTGGGGAATTTGGATAATAATATTAATAATAATGTTATGATTTTACATTGTTGCTCAAATCAAAATACTCCCAAATGCTTTCCAGCAGAAGCCTTATTCTTAGGCCCCCTGGCTCATGGCTGACCATGGGTGATGCATCCTGCTTGCTCCACACCTCGGCTAGAGCAACGTCGCTTGTGGCTGAAGAGACCAACGCGGGGGTGGCAGTCTCTGTCGCAATGGTCACATTTGTATGTGGTCTGTGGTCTGTTGAAGTTGCTGCGCTCCTTTCAGCATGCCCACTTGTCTGCCGCTGCGTTCATCAGTTTCTCTTCCCCCGTTTTGAGATGTTGGTTCAGAAGCCAATGTGTAGTGATTAGGAGAGGTACTTCTGGCTACTATGCATCCCTCACTATCTAAATTAAATATCTCTACCCAGAACATAAACAGTTTAAACTAAGCGTTACATGATATTTTACCCTCTGTCAGCTTAATCTAATTTATCTCACGTTGTACACCACGTCATCGGCATCTAGTACTCATCTTTACTAATCCTAGTATAATTGAGTATAGAAGTTGGGAGGCCATGTTACAGATATATAATGATTTGGTGAAGCCACATTTAAATTTTTGAGTTCAGTTTTGGTCATGTTATAGAAAAGATGTGGCCAAGCTGGGAAGGGTACAGAGAAGATTTAGTAGGACGTTGCCGGGACTCGTGGGCCTGAGCTATAGGAAGAGGTTGAGCAAGCTCGAACTTTATTCCTTGGAGCACAGGAAGATGAGGGGTGATCTTATAGAAAAGCATATAAAATCATGAGAGGAATAGATAGGATAAATGCACAGAATATTTTGCCCAGATTAGGGGAATCGTGACCCAGAGGACGTGGGTTTAAGGGGAGGGGGGAAAGAAGTAATAGGAATCCAAGGGGTAACTTGTTTACACAAAGGGTGGTGGGTGCATGGAACAAGCTGCTGGAGGAGGTAGTTGAGGCAGGTACTATCGCAACATTTAAGACACATTTAGACAGGTACATTGATAGGACAGGTTTAGAGGGATGGGGGCTAAACGCAGGCAGGGGGGACTAGTGAAGATGGGGCATGTTGGACTGTGTGGGCAAGTTGGGCCGAAGGGCCTGTTTCCACGCTGTGTAACTCTATGACTCTATTTACCAGCACTTTGTCAATTACTTTTACAGCTTGCCATTTCAAGCGCTCTTGTTGGTACTTATTAGATGTTGAGACAGTACCTACAGACCTATTCAGGCAGTGAGTTCCTGATTCCAATTACCCAACAGGTGAAAAATTCTTCCTCAAATCCCCTTCTAAACCTCTTGCCCCTTGCCCCAAGCCCATGGCCCACAGTGTCTTTGCAGGTTTTTTCAGTTATAAAATGTTTCACTCTTATTTGTTAGAATACTAATCTTACATATCTAAGTCTTCTACATCAAACTATATTTCAACATTACGCAGGCAGCAACAATCCTTCATAGATTCACAGACTTAAAAAGACTGAAACCATAATCCTGCACCGTTTTCAATAGAAAGAAAAATACTTATTCAATTTCAATCTCACATCGAGATGCCCTTTTAAGGGCTTTCTTTTAATGTATTTATTTGTCTTCATACTTTTGTTCTACCTTAAGGGTTTTTAAAAGAAGAGTAGTTACACGTTAATATACTGCACATTTTACCTCCTCTCGTCTAAAACCAATATTTTCCTGTGTGATCTTGTTCTAAAAATATGGTCGGGACGTGGTAAACAAAAAGTACCACACAACATGACTATATGGTAAATCGAGTTCCACTGAACCTTAATTGGTACACGTGACAATAAAATACACTTTGAACCCCTTTGATAGTTTAGAACATAGAGGTTCTATTCATTGGAGCAAGCCAGAACAAAGTCTGCAGAATTCTACGTTCTAAACTATCAAAGGGGTTCTAAGGGCTCATTTTATTGTCACGTGTACTAATTAAGGTTCAGTGAAACTCGATTTCCCATACAGTCATGCTAAAACAAGCAACAAGACACACAACTACATAAAAGTTAACATAAACATCCATCCACATTCCTCACTGTGATGGAAGGCAATATAGTCCATTTTTCTTCACTCTTTATTCTCCCGTGGATGAGGCAGTCGAACCATCTGCAAACATTCCCATTTGCCACCATCGCTCAGTCACTTCATTCATTGTTCCCGATTCATGGAAGTGCACCTCGTAACACCTCAGTTTCATGGAAGTGCACCTCATAACACCTCAGTTTCAGTCCTCTTCCAATGATGATATACATTTATCTACAAGGTTACTCACTAGGCCTCTCAGGAGCATCAACAATTTACTTCACTACTTTTCTTCATATTGATCTGTTGCTTCTGGTTTTTACAAAATGGTACTTCTTAATTACCAGAGGATAGTTTGTTGATCTGACACTCTATGAAATTGTGAGCTGGTTTACAGCTTTTTACAATCTGAAAGCCCACATCCTCTTGTTATTGGCTAAATTGCCACAGATTGATAGTCCCAGTAAAAAGGCCCACGTCGCGCTTGATGTTCAAAGGGAGTGCAGGGCTGGTATTACTAAGTCTCTGGGCAACAACTTAGTGTGGTAAGTGTTATCCCAATCTCCTATATTGGTAGAACCTGAAAAACAAAGTTGCAGGTCTTTCACTTATTCCTCTTTCCTGACGGCTTACTGAAGCTTGCTTCCTTATTCTTGCGTCAACCACGATTCAGTGAGACTGGTCGGTCTTTTCAGCCAGACACCTTCTTGCACAGAGACAACAGCACACTTTAGATTTTTAGATTATAGAGATAAAGTGCAGAAACTGGCCCTTTGGTGTCCACCCACACCGACCAGCGATCACTCTGTGCACTAACTCTAACCTACACATTAGGGACAATTTACAATTTTACTGAAGCCAATTCACCTACAAACCTGCACATCCTTGGAGTGTGGGAGGAAAACAGAGCACCTGGAGAAAACCCACATGGTCACAGGGAGAACATACAAACTCCATCCAGCCAGTACCAGTAATCTGGATCAAACCCAAGGTTCTGGCACTGCTCCGTCACTGTGCTGCCTAGAAATAGGGCCAGAATTATTGCATGCCCAGAATTAGATTTGATCTCTCTCGAATCCATTGTCAAAATATGCAATAAATAACTTGTTAATTAGGTAATCAAACAGTTCACATTCCTGGTCTAATATTTTGACAGTGGATTAATTAGCTATATCTTAATAGTCTAAAAATGACCACTTCATTATTTTTCAATTCTCCCAAACTTGATGGAGAAAAACTGTCTGATATATCACCGTTACCACACTCTTAATAAAGTTTATTTTTTAGAACTTCAATATTTAATATTGCTATGCCAATAAGCTAAATTGAAGGGTAATGTGATATTACAATCTGGCCTGACATTAAAGATTCAGATAAAGATTAATTGCATGGATGACATCTACATCATATAATATCTCCCATCATTAGTGTGTCTCTACTTGTTAGAACGCCACTTGTTCTGAAGAATATTTGATCCGATTGGCTGCATCATTCTATTGTGAAATATTGGCAGAGACAATGAGACTTTTTGCCTAAATGTGTTCACGTATGTTTCTGGGCCTGTGATTCCCTTCTCTTGAAGCTGATGATTCCAACATTCCTACAACATGCAGCTGTTTGCACTAATAAAACAATTTAAAAAACATGTAAACCCTTGTTAAATGTAATTTATTCTTGATAGATTGATTTATTATCACTGCTCTGAGTTAATCGTCTCTTATTTTGGCTGGAATACTGAAAGCAACAAGATGAATTGCCGTGTACATTAATGGCAGCTAATCATTTCACAGAGATTTCAATTCCTCGGATTTGACTGGGAGGTTGCAGTATATTGACAAGCTGCATTTCTGTTTATTGTGGCAGAAATAATAATATAATAATAATAATAATAAGCATTTATTTTATATAGCGCTTTACCAGGTGCTCAAAGCGCTTTACAAAAACAGTCATAACATAAAAACAAACAGACAAACTATCCTGACGGAGAAGCGGCGAACAAACAGCGCCAGCGTCCTCTCACGTCAGGGTCCGGCAGTAGACAACAAAAAGCACAGGACACACAGATACAATTTTAACACAAACAGCCATCATAGTGATTGCTCCAGGCACACCCTCACTGTGATGGAAGGCAAAGAAAAGTCATTATCTCCTCCTCATTCTTCTCCCGTGGCGCCACGAGGCGAGCGAGGCTCCCAACTTTTGAAGCCCCCACCGGGCGATGGAAAGTCCGAGGGCCGAGCCGAGCCGAGCAGGCCGATGAAGGTCCTGAGCCCCCACCGGGCGATGGAAAGTGCCGCGGCCAGGCCACGCAGGGCGATGAGGGGCCTGCGAGCGGGTCGATCGTACCTCGCGCTCCGGGGCGGTCAAAGCTGCTACGGCTGGAGCTCCTGAAAGCCGGTCGCCAGCCAGGGACCTGTGAGCTCCCGATGTTGCGGTCTGCAGGGCCCACGGCCGAAGCCTCCGAGATGGTAAGTCCAGGCCCTGCGACCGGAGTCTTCAAGGTCGATCCCAGCTGGAGGCCGCCGACTCCACGATGTTAGGCTGTAGCGCGAACGGAGATACGACACCGTAAAGGTCGCATCTCCGTTGAGGAGGAGATTAGAAAAAAAATGTTTCCCCCACCCCCCCCCCCCCCCCCACATAAACAGAGTTAAAAATAGAACAAAACGTACATTAAACGATGACAATAGACAAAAAACAAAAAAAAGACAGAGAGACTGCCGGTGAGCCACAGCTGCAGAACACAGCCAAGCCAAAAATAGCTGAGTACTTCATTTCCATAGTGCAATAACCCTTTAGTTAAATTGTATGACAGGATAAAAGGATGCACCTATAGAAAGGAGATGAGAAGGATTTTTTTTAGTCAGAGGGTGGTGAATCTGCGGAGTTTATTGCTACAGACATCTGTGGAGGCCAAGTATTTAGAACTGAGATGAGGAAAAACTTTTTCAGTCAGAGAGTTGTGAATCTGTGGAAGTCTCTGCCTCAGAAGGCAGTGGAGGCCAATTCTCTGAATGCATTCAAGAGAGAGCTAGATAGAGCTCTTAAGGATAGCGGAGTCAGGGGGTTTGGGGAGAAGGCAGGAACGGGGTACTGATTGAGAATGATCAGCCATGATCACATTGAATGGCGGTGCTGGCTCGAAGGGCCGAATGGCCTCCTCCTGCACCTATTGTCTATTGTCTATTGTGATATATCTATAAATGATCTGGATGAACATGCAGATAGTCTGATTCGTAGTTGAACAATCAATACCAAAGTTGGTGGAGTTGTGGATAGTGAGGAAAGGTGCCAAAGGATTACAGCAACATACTGATCTATTGGCAATTTGGGTAGAGGTAATCCATTCCATATTTTCTTGATCATCGTTTGCTTTAGTTTAGTTTAGAGTTACAGCGTGGAAATAGGCCCACCGAGTCCGCACCAACCTGCAATCCCCACATATTAACACTAGCCAACACACACTAGGGACAAGTTACAATTATACCTCGGCAATTAACCTACAAACCTCCACCTCTTTGGAGTGTGGGAGGAAACCGAAGATCTTGGCGAAAACCCACGCAGGTCACGGGGAAAATGTACAAACTCCGTACAGACAGCATCTGAAGTCAGGATCGAGCCCGCATCTCTGGTGCTGTAAGGCAGTAGCTCTATTGCTGTGCCACCATACCGTCCTGAAGTGACGCTTTGATCTGTCATTTTCACACCTTACCCTTCCACATATCTCTAGTCTCCCTCTCCCCTGACTCTCAGTCTGCAGAAGGGTCTTGACCTGAAACGTCACCCATTCCTTCTCTCCAGAGATGCTGCCTGTCAGTGATGTTCCCTTAACTCAGGTGGGTCATTTATTTCGGCCTCAATCAGATGATAAAATCTGAAGACCAGGTCCAATGACCCCAAGGCTTCTAGATTTCGATATCTTACTGCCAGGGAGCCCAATCCTCAAGGATCTCCTGGAAATATCTCATTGTTCAAACACTGTGGCCAGCTGACTGGCAGAATAAAGACATGTATTTGTGGTTGCAGTCCCCACACTAAGCTGAATTGGGCAATGCAAGCCCATATTACAATGAATAAATGAACCTAGAAACAGCCCATGGGGAAGTTTAATCGAAAGGATGTCTAAATCAGATGAGATAAGGGAAATGAACATTAGTAATGTTCTGTCTAGGAGCAAGAACTTCTTCCATTGAGCAAAAAGACTAAAGAATAATAATGGGATCAGCATAAAGTGAACAAAATATTTGCAATGACTCTATCCCTCAAAGAATTGCAATTTCACAAGATAAGGAATCACAAGGTCAATGTCTGATGATTAACCTTTGAAGAATATAACCTCTCCATGACCTTCTTCCGCATAAGTGTTCATCTGGGGCCAAAGCAGACCAAAATGGTCTTTTGAAATTACAGCAGACTCTTGATCAGTTGGGCAAATGGGCTGTGGAATGGCTGATGGGGTTTAATGCAGATCAGTGCAAGATAAGTGGGAAGTCAAACCAGGACAGTGAACAATAGGGCCCCGGGGAGTGTTGTCGAGCAGGGGGATCTAAAAGTACATGCGTAGTTCCCTGGGGTCACAAGAAGTTAGGCTGGTAAAGTAGGTCTTTGGTACATTGGCCTTCATCAGTCGGGGTATTGAGTATAGTTGGAGTGTATGTTACAGTTGTATAAGACATTGCTAAGGCCAATTGTATCATTATAAACATGGATACCATTAAGCTGGAAAGAGTGCAATGAAGATTTACAAGGATCTTGCCTGGACTCAAGAGCCTGAACTATAGGGAGAAGTTAGACAGGCTAAGACTTTATTCCTTGGAGGGCAGGAAGCCGAGGGTTGTTCTTATAGAGGTGTATATGATCATGAGGGGAGTAGACAGTCGTTTACCAAAGGTTGGGGAAACAAGAAATCAAGAGGGGATAGGTTTACGGTGAGAATGGAAAGATTTAATAGGAATCTGAGGGGCAACACTTTCACACAAAGCTACCAAAGCAAGCAGTTGGTGCAGATATAAATAACATTTAAAAGACACTTGGACAGGTACATGGTTAGGACAAATTTGGAAGGGTACGGGCCAAACACAGGCAAATGGGACTAGATTAGATGCAGCATTTGATCGGCATGAGTTAGGTCGAAGGGTCTACTTCGTGCTGTATTACTGACTCTGTGGAAAACAATAGATGCTACAATCTGGAGCAATAATTTGTAGCATTTTTCTTTCATTCTAGGAGAGTAGTTTCCAGACCCAAGTTTCTCACCCCAAGCTAAATTTGAATTGCTACCATGTTATCATCACTCTTTCATGACTGGTCCTTTACTATGAGAGTATTAATGAATTTTGTCTCTTTACTCTTTTTTCTTTGGGGCAGCACAGTGTCGCAGCGTTAGAGTTGCTGCCTTACAGCAGCAGAGACCTGGGTTATATCCTGACTATGGTTATGGAGATTGTCCGTTCTCCCTGTGACCCGCGTGCATTTTCTATGGGTGTCCCTGTCTCCTCCCACATTCCCTTTTTAGTGCTGTATGAAATAATCCCAAATACAATCGATAAAGCATCCTCACGGCTACTCTGACCAAGATGATTTTCCACTTCATAGGATGATTAAAATGTCCACGATTATTACAGTACCTTACTTAAGTACCCCGTTTTAAGTTTATGAAGTATAGCCCTGCTTGAAGGCATATCTCCCATAGAATCTAGAGTTTTATTACTCTGCAACAAAATGATTAGATATCTTAAACCTCTGAGCTAATATTATTCCTCAGCTACTGAAGCGGTCTCCTCATTTATTAACAAACATACCCCACCTCCCTTTCCTTTCTGCCGACCCTTCCTAAATATCAAGAACCTCCTGTGTTCCCAGCCATTCACACCTTAGAACCATGCCATTGTAATGGCTATTAAATCATTGATTTCTATTTGTGACATTAATTTATCGACCTTGTAAATGCTGCACAATTTTAACTTGCCCTTTTTCTTTGCTCCCTCTATTTGCTCATGCAAGCGTATGCTTTTCTCAATAATTGTACTCTTTGAGCTTGTAATGGGCACATCGATAATACAAAGTAGGTTTGGGGACCATCCCAAATTCTCCCCAAACAGTTTGGGGGTTTTCCCCACCTTTGTACTGCTATGCACTGACAATTTATCCCCTTCCCTCTTGTAAGGTCTTGACCGGAAAAGTTGACATGCACATTTCCCACCACAAATGCTGCTTGAATTCTTCCAATCTGCTGCTTTTGGTACCAAACTCCACCATCTGCAGTCTCTTTTGTCCCCTTTGGCCAGATATTCCCTGTTCAAACTTATCTTTCCTCTGGGAACTCCAGTATCCTCCCACATCCCAAAGACGTGCAGACCCTGTAGGTTAATTGGCCTCTGTTAATGGCCCCTCGTGGGTAGGGGGAGTGGATGGGAAAGTGGGTTAACATAGAACTAAAGTGACAGGGTGATCGATGGTCGGTGTGGACTCGGTGGGCCAAAGGGCATGTTTCCATGCTGTTTCTCTAAGCCAAACTAAACCTGGAACAGGTCTAAAAGATTCTTTAATTGAGAATGTGGATGTGGCCTCACATCAATATTCCATCCATCTGAATGATTACACTTCCATTGTCCTGCACTCCCTCAGAACTGAGCTGAAGTCTCAGGCTGAGATTTCATACAGCCACGTAACCAGAAACAGGTCCTTTCCCCCACCATGCCTCCTCGCTACATCAAGAGCACGTGTACACAAATCCAACCTTGCCTTTCCCACTTTCCCGCCATCTCCCCTGAAATTCTACCATTCAACTATACACCAGAGGCAATTTACAATGGTCAATCAATGTACCAATCCACACATCTTTGAGCTGTGGCAGGAAACAAAAATAGCCCAGGGAGGAACAGGGAGGAACATGTAAAAGAAAACCAGTACATAACTGAACCCAGATCACTGTAGCTGTGAGGCACCGGATCTACACTACTTTGCTGTCCATGTCTGAGCACTAACCCCATTAACCCTGAAATGTCCTATTATTTTGAGAGTTCAGATTACAGTGATTTCCAGGATCACTTCATCAACACAATGGATCTTTCATGAATGATTTTTTAGGCAGAGCTTTTATTTTCTCGATAATTGTACAAATGATCTAATTTCTCCTCGATGGGTGTAATTCTCACTCCACTATGGGTAAGTGCAGTTAGGAAATGTTATTTTTGCACATTTGTCACATGACATCATCAACAAATGCGAGCTGCTGTCTTGATACTTATCATGTGGTTGAGAAACAAATTTCATCGCTGCAAGTAGGTTCTGGCCAACAATCTGTAATCCAGTGACGTATGGTGCTGTTCGACCCTACCAGTCATTCTCGTTGAAATTGACAGAAACAAGTTTCTGCCTTGCGGAGTTGCAGTTTTCAAAAGAATTGATGAAGGAAATGGTGCAGGAGTACAGAGGAAGACGGCAAATGGAACTAAGTGGATTGCTTGAGGAGAGTCATCACATTCTTTTTACAACATTCAGGTTCTTTAGACTTTAGACATACAGCGTGGAAACAGGCCCTTCTGCGAACCGAGTCCCTGCCGATCAGCGAGTACACTAGCACTATCTTACACATTAGGGACAATTTGCAATTTATAAAAGCCAATTAACCTACAAACCTGTACGTCTTTGGAGGGTAGGGGGGGAACCGGAGCACCCGGCGAAAACCCACACAGTCACAGAGAGAACGTACGAACTCCTTACAGGCAGCACCCATATTCAGGATTGAACTCGGGTACCTGGAGCTGTCGGGCAGCAACTCTGCCGCTGCATCACTGTGCCCGCCCCTGTTTCTGTACTGATAATAATGTAACACTTGATTATCCTGTGCTATTTTAGCAAATCAACAGCAAACAATATGATGTGAACCAAATCAGTGGTTGGGCCAAGCAAGCTTTCACATTTAGACAAAGATAAAATAATATATTTTGGACCAAATAATAAAAGGTAATCCATCAGCAAAGACAGAAAAGGAAAAGGAAATTATAAAAGTACTAGACCAAGTGGACCCATTGGGCCCAAACCTCTCCTGCATTGGTGCAGCACCCTCTCCTCCCCTCCCCTCCCCCTCCCTCCGCCCCTCTCCCCTCCCCCTCGCCCCCCACTCCATCCCCCTCCCTCCTCCCCTCCTTCCATCCTTCCCCTCCCCTCCCCCTCCCTCCACCCCCTCCCTCCACCCCCCTCCCTCCCTCGGAGATAGATTTAAACTTTAAAATGTGAATAACTTTAAAAATATAACACCGATTTCAATGAAATTGCTTCCGTTAGCACCAAAGGGACGACGGTGAGTGAGGAGGGCCTAAAATTGTCATGCTATCGTGTACCGTTTTGGCTGTAGTTCAGGAACAAACAAACAAACAAACGAGAGTTTTAGTATATAGATAGATTATTATGCAAGGGTTACCAACTTCTTCCACCCTCTCTACAGATGAACATTGAAGTATACAATTGTGTACAATTTTAGCCACTTATCAATCGCAAAACAGTTGACAGACAGTAAAAAATGTGGATAAAAAAATGTAACTCCAGTCCTTTGGATGCTTATTAGAAACATAGAAAAAAGGTGCAGGAGTAGGTCCATCGAGCCAGCACTGCCATTTAATACGATCATGGCTGATCATCCAAAATTAGTAAGCTGTTCCTGCTTTTTCCCCATATCCCTTAATTCCTTTAGCCCTAAGAGCTAAATCTAACTCTCAAAGAAAGGTTGAGAAATAATAAAACTGATATCAAAAGTGATAATTTTATTTGCCACAGCTTCGCTGAATGTTTTAAGCTGATGTATGGTTGTGATGTTAAAGGAAAACAACATCTTTGGTATATTCTGAGCACTACTCGGTGGCACAAAAGGACTTGGGAGTGCTGGTGCAGGATTCCCAAACACTGAACCTGCAAGTTGAATTGGTAGTAAAGAAAGCAAACTCAATGGATTTTCAAAATGCATTTTTGCATTTATTTCAAGAGGGCTTGTATACAAAAACTGGGATGTAATACTGAGGCTCTGTAGGCACTGATAAGGCCGCATTTGGAATATTGTGAGCAATTTTGGGCACCATATCTGAGGAGGATGTGGTGGCTCTGGAGAGGGTCCAGAGGAGGTTTACAAGAATGATCGTAGGTTAAGATATGATGAGCATTTGACGGCACTGGGCCTGTACTCACTGGAGTTCAGAAGAATGATGGGGGGGAGGTCCTCATTGAAATGTACAGAATAGTGAACGGCTTGGATAGAGTGGATGTGGAGAGGATGGTCCCACTAGTGGGGGAGTCCAGGACTAGAGGTCATAGCCTCAGAATTAAAGAATGTTCATTTAGGAAGGAGATGAGGAGGAATTTCTTTAGTCAGAGGGTGGTGAATCTGTGGAATTCTTTGCCACAGAAGGCTGTGGAGGCCAAGTCAGTGGATACTTTTATGGCAGACATAGATAGATTCTTGATTTGTACGGGTGTCAGAGGTTATGGAGAGAAGGCAGGAGAATCGGGTTAGGAGGGAGAGATAGATCAGCCATTGGTGAGACCACACAGTTGTACAGGGCATTGGTGAGACCACACCTGGAGTATTGCGAACAGTTTTGGTCTCCTAATCTGAGGAAAGACATTCTTGCCATAGAGGGAGTACAGAGAAGGTTCACCAGATTGATTCCTGGGATGGCAGGACTTTCATATGAAGAAAGACTGGATAGACTCGGCTTCTACGCGCTGGAATTTAGAAGATTGAGGGGGGATCTTATAGAAACTTACAAAATTCTTAAGGGGTTGGACAGGTTAGATGCAGGAAGATTGTTCCTGATGTTGGGGAAGTCCAGAACAAGGGGTCACAGTTTAAGGAGAAGGGGGAAGTCTTTTAGGACCGAGATGAGAACGTTTTTTTTCACACAGAGAGTGGTGAATCTGTGGAATTCTCTGCCACAGAAGGTAGTTGAGGCCAGTTCATTGGCTATATTTAAGAGGGAGTTAGATGTGGCCCCTGTGGCTAAAGGGATCAGGGGGTATGGAGAGAAGGCAGGTACGGGATACTGAGTTGGATGATCAGCCATGATCATATTGAATGGCGGTGCAGGCTCGAAGGGCCGAATGGTCTACTCCTGCACCTATTTTCTATGTTTCTGTGATTGAATGGCGATGTAGACTTGATGGGCTGAATGGCCTAATTCTGCTCCTATCACATGATTTTTTGA
Organism: Rhinoraja longicauda; assembly: GCF_053455715.1. Lineage (NCBI taxonomy): Eukaryota > Metazoa > Chordata > Chondrichthyes > Rajiformes > Arhynchobatidae > Rhinoraja > Rhinoraja longicauda. Next base: position 11,337,146 of record NC_135976.1, read on the forward strand.
TCTGACTAAAATCAGCATATTTGTACTCTGGGATATGTTCAAACACTGCTACTTGTCATGATCTCCTTTCCTGTTTGACCGTCAGAATTATTTGTACAATTGATATTATTTTTGCATTGGAAATTTTGATTCCAGATCTGAAGAAATGATACCCTGAACTTTTTAATCCTCCAAGCATATATCAGAGGATTCACAGCTGAATTTGCATGGGAGAGCAATATCCCGATAGAGAGAGGGGTTCCTACAATGCTGTACTTAGGACAAAAGTACGAAATGGTGTTGATCAGGTTCAGAGGAAGCCAGCAAGCAGCAAATAGGCATAAAACTAAAGCCAGGGATAGGGCAAGTTTATATTGCTTCCCAAGATATCTTGTTGAGTCAGTGGCATTGGGAACCATTGTTTTTCGTTGTTTCCTAATTATCCAAAATAATTCAGCGTACAGGCTAAACGTGATTACCAGGGGTAAGAGTAACCAACCGAAGAAGTTAAAATACACCATATAGTCCATTCTGATCACCTCTTGAAACCCACACTTCTTGAATTCGTGGGTGAAATTCCCCCCACTTTCGTTGGTTTTATTCCAGCCAAATAATGGAGTTATCCCATTCAAAACAGATGCTGCCCAGCAAATACCAACAGTGATCCAGGCTCTCTTCTTCGTAACGATAATCCGATACCTGTTGAACAACATAAACATTATTTTCGAGTCACACAACGAACTGCAGATGCTGGTTTACAAAAAAAAGACACAAAGTGCTAGCGTAACTCAGTTAGGCAGCATCTCTGAGGAATATGGTTCGGCGATATTTTGGGGTCGGGACTTTTGTGTTTTTCAATCACAGTAAAATATTGTGATTAATAAAATATTTTATAAGGTTCACAATTAAAACTGTTTTATTTATTTAACGCCTTTCATACAGAAAAAAATCCCAGGTGCCACGTTGAAGCCATAACCAACAAACAATGCAAAATAAAAACTGACACCCTTTGAGCGAATGGACAGTGAAATTAGATCACAGCATTGGTTCGTTCAGGACCATGCAATGGAAAAGCAATGTAACATAGAAGCTTTGTTACCATGACAATTTCCAAGCCAATTGATACCAATCACAAAACATAGCTGAGCATTTTCCGTCATTACCCACATCAGAACATATCATTTTCCCACCGTCAGTCTAGGTGAGAAAAGAAAAGTTTAAAGGAGATGTGCGGGGCATGTATTTTTACACAGAGGATGATGGGAGCCTGGAATGTGCTGCCAGAGGTGGTGCTGGAGGTGGATAGCATAGTGGCGTTTCAAAGACATTTGGATAGGCACATGGATATGCAGGGAAGGGGGGGATATGGATCATGTGAAGGCAGATGAGATTAGTTTAACGAGATTCTTCCTTAAATTTGACTACCGTTCCATTCTATTCATTGCACGGGTCCATTAATGCATGCAGCTTAATCGCTACCATTGCCATAACCATAAGTGGAAGGACACAGAATTGCTATTATAATGAAAGGTCACATACTCTCCCATGCATCCAAACAGCAATCACAATGGATGGAGACACAATGAACTGCAGATGGTGGAATCTTGAGCAAAGCACAAAAGTACTGGAGGAACTCATCAGGTCAAGCAGCATCCATGGAGGGAGCGGACAGGTGACGTTTTGGGTCAACACCCTTCTTCAGACATTATCAATTAAGGACACAAAGTGCTGGAGTAACTCAGCAGGTCAGGCAGCATCTCTGTAGAACATGGATAGGTAACATTTCAGGTCGAGACCCTTCTTCAAACTTGACCCCAAATGTCACCTATCCATGTTCTCCAGAGATGCTGCCTAATCTGTGAAGTTACCCCTGCACTTTGTGCCATTTTGTGTATTAGCCAGCATCTGCAGTTCCTTGTTTCTACTGACTATCAATTAATAGTGTTTTAAGATTTCCATTTATCTCTTCAAAGCATTTTTGTTAATAAACACGTCACCCAGAAGGTGGACACAAAATGCTGGAGTAAATCAGCAGGACAGGCAACATCTCTGGAGAGAAGGAAGAGGTGACGTTTCGGGTCGAGACCCTTCTTCAGATTCAATTCCAAACCAGCATCTGCGGTTCCCTCTGACACATCGACTACATAGAAACATAGAAAATAGGTGCAGGAGTAGGCCATTCGGCCCTTCGAGCCTGCACCGCCATTCAATATGATCATGGCTGATCATCCAACTCAGTATCCCGTACCTGCCTTCTCTCCATACCCCCTGATCTCTTTAGCCACAAGGGCCACATCTAACTCCCTCTTAAATATAGCCAATGAACTGGCCTCAACTACCTTCTGTGGCAGAGAATTCCACAGATTCACCACTCTCTGTGTGAAAAAAAAACATTCTCATCTCGGTCCTAAAAGACTTCCCCCTTATCCTTAAACTGTGACCCCTTGTTCTGGACTTCCCCAACATCGGGAACAATCTTCCTGCATCTAGCCTGTCCAACCCCTTAAGAATTTTGTAAGTTTCTATAAGATCCCCCCTCAATCTTCTAAATTCCAGCGAATACAAACCGAGTCTATCCAGTCTTTCTTCATATGAAAGTCCTGCCATCCCAGGACTATAACTATCAATGTGCCAATTGAAGCTTGCTCACGCTGTGCAGATGAGGAGTGGTTGACAGCACAACTTCGATCAGGGAGCAATTACCTGGTTGGGATCTTGACACGAAGGTAGCGATCCACAGCTATTGCGAGAAGCGACAAGATGGAGTTCTGAGTCAGAACTATCAGGACGCAGGACATCAAAAGGCAGCTGTAGACGTGGGTGTGGAGGCCGACGTTGATGGTGATGGCCAGGGGGATGGCCATGATGCCCACGGCGATGTCAGCCAGTGCCAGGGACACGATGAAGCAGAAGGTGGTGTCCCTGAGAGCCCGGTTGATCTTGACTGCCCAACACACCAGCACGTTGCCCAGCACGGAGGTGACCGCGATCAGCACCTCCAGAGCTATGTACACCACTTCCATCTGTCCAGGCGCTTGATGGAGTGAGACAGTCTACTCCGTGCTGCCTGCCCCCAGCAGTAACTCACGTTGAGCAGTAGAGCTTCCTTCCAGGCTTCCTGACCAACATCCGTGTGTAAATCTGCCAACCAAATCACCTCTTAATCTACAACACAGCAAACGCCAGAGCACTTTGTTCACTTCTGCAATCGTCCTTTTCTCTCTTTCAAAGATGTTTCCCCACTTCGAGCAGACGTTTCCAGCAGCAAGCGATTCCTGGTGGACCACTGATTCAGCAGATAGATGATACATGACGTTTCTGCAACGTTATTTGAAGTTCCCCATTCCTGCATCGGGTATCCCTGTTGTCTCATTTCCCCCTGAACACACCACCCCTGACCACTTCCCAGGTGATGTTCCAATCTGGAGACTAGGCTCTGATGTCGCCGAGTTCTCTCCTGACTCTATATGCAGCAAACCCTCGATATAACGGACCATGGGTAGGGGGGTGGGGGGCATTGTTGCTGATTGTCCACTATAAATGAGTAAGGTATTATCATTGTAAGAGTAGTGGATGCCAACAACTGTAGCTGCTGGTAATAAACCCAATAAAGGGCACAAAGTGCTGGAGTAGCTCGGTGGCCCAGGTAGCGTCCCTGGACAACAGGGATTTGGGTGACGTTTCGGGTCGAGACCGTTCTTCATCCTGGGGCTGGAATACAGATGGGTTGATGGCCGCAGCCAGCTGGCGGCCAGAGGGGTGGTGAAGATCGGCAGAGTCGATGACCACTGCCCACTGGCGGCTGGAGAACATGGACAGGTGACGTTGCAGGTGGCAGCGGTCAAATGGGGCTTGGAAACATAGAAAAATAGGTGCAGGAGTAGGCCATTCGGCCCATCGAGCCAGCACCGCCATTCAAATGTCGGCACGGTGGCACAGCGGTGGAGTTGCTGCCTTCCAACGAATGCAGCGCAGGGGACCCGGGTTCGATCCCGGCTACAGATGCTTGTGTTTGTACGGAGTTTGTACGTTCTCTCCGAGACCTGAGTGAGTTTTCTCCAAGATCTTCGGTTTCCTCCCACACTCCAAAGACGTGCAGGTATGTAGGTTAATTGGCTATAAATCTAAAAATTGTCCCTAGTGTGTGTAGGATAGTGTTAATGTGCGGGGATCGCTGGTCGGCGCGGACGCGGTGGGCCGAAGGGCCTGTTTCCGCGCTGTATCTCTAAACTAAACTAAACTAAATATGATCATGGCTGATCATCTAAAATCAGTACCCCGTTCCTGCTTTTTCCCCTTTTCCCTTGATTCCTTTAGCCCCAGGAGCTAAATCTAACTCTCTTTTGAAAACATCCAGTGAATTGGCCTCCACTGCTTTCTGTGGCAGAGAATTCCACAAATTCACAACTCTCTGGGTGAAGATATTTTTCCTCATCTCAGTCTTAAATGGCCGACCCCCTATTCTTAAACTATGACCCCTGGTTCTGGACTCCCCCAACATCATGAACAGTTTTCCTGCATCTAACCTGTCCAATCCTTTAAGAACTTGATATGTTTCTATAAGATCCCCTCATCCTTTTAAATTCATGTGAATACACGCCCTGTCAATCCATTCTTTCATCATATGTCAGTCCCGCCATCCCGGGAATTAACCTGGTGAACCTACGCACACTCCCTCAATAGCAATAATGTCCTTCCTCAAATTAGGAGACCAAAATTGTACACAATACACCATGTGCGGTCTCACCAGGGCCCTGTACAACTGCAGTAGGACCTCCTTGCTCCTAAACTCAAATCCTCTCGCTATAAAGGCCAACATGCCATTAGCTTTCTTCACTGCCTGCTGTACCTGCATGCTTACTTTCAGTAAGTGATGTACAAGCACACCCAGGTCTCATTGCACCCTTCCTTTTCCTAATCTGACACGATTCATATAATAATCTGCCTTCCTGTTCTTGCCACCAAAGTGAATAACCTCACATTTATCCACATTATACTGCATCTGCCATGCATCTGCCCACTCACCCAACCTATCCAAATCACCTTGCAGCCTCAAAGCATCCTCGTCGCAGCCCCCACTGCCACCCAGCTTTGCGTCATCCGCAAACTTGGAGATGTCACTTTTAATTCCCTCGTCTAAATTATTAATATGCATTGTAAATAACTGGGGTCCCAGCACCAAGCCTTGTGGCACCCCACTAGTCACTCTCTGCCATTCTGAAACGTACGCGTTAGTTCCTACTCTTTGCTTCCTGTCTGCCTTTTATATATTTATATACCTCTAGAAGGTATTCAATCTCCTATGCTCCAGCAAAAGAGTCCCAGCCTATTCGGTCTCTTATAACTTAAACTCTGAAGTCCTGATAACGTCTGTGCAAATCATTTCTGTACCTTTTCCAACTTAAAGGTATCCTTTCTATAACTGGGCAACCAGAACTGTGTATAATAGTCCAAATGTAGTCTCACAATGACTTCTACAATTCCACTGTGATGACCTAACACTTGTAGTTAATGCCCTGAATGATAAAGACGAGCATGCCAAAAATCTTCATTGATCTGTCAACCCGTGTGGCCACATTCAAGGAATTATATACTTATACCCCTAGATATCTCTGTTCTACAACAGTGTCCAGGACACTGACTTATTGCGTAAGTCCTGTCCTTGTTTAACTTACCAAAATGCAGCACGTTACACTTGACCAAGTTAAACCCCATTTGGCAATATTGAAGGACTCATGGAATGTGGGTTAATGCTGGAAGCTGAGAAGAAAGAATGGTCAAGTAGGCAAAAGAAACCAAATGGATGACTTCTTCCTCTATTCATTACGTTTTTGTGATAATTAGTAGTGATACGATCAGCCAGCACCAGAATGGGAAGGAAATTATTTGATAATACCACTGCCTCAAAATAGACCCAGCATTCACTATGACTTATTCAACTATCTATAATACTGTCTTCAATTAAACATATGTTAGTATCACCTTGTATGATTTTCAAACCAGATGTAGATGTAGATGCAAGGAAGTGCAGATGCTGGTTCACAAAAAAAGGGGACAAATTGCTGGAGTAACTCAGTGGGTCAGGCAGCATCTCTGGAGAAAATGCCTGAAATGGCAGTCTGAAACATAGAAACATAGAAACATAGAAAATAGGTACAGGAGTAGGCCATTTGGCCCTTCGAGCCTGCACCGCCATTCAATATGATCATGGCTGATCATCCAACTCAGTATCCTGTACCTGCCTTTTCTCCATATCCCCTGATCCCTTTAGCCACAAGGACCACATCTAACTCCCTCTTAAATATAGCCAATGAACTGGCCTCAACTACCTTCTGTGGCAGAGAATTCCACAGATTCACCACTCTCTGTGTGAAAAAAAACGTTCTCATCTCGGTCCTAAAAGACTTCCCCCTTATCCTTAAACTGTGACCCCTTGTTCTGGACTTCCCCATCATCGGGAACAATCTTCCTGCATCTAGCCTGTCCAACCACTTAAGAATTTTGTACATTTCTATAAGGTCCCCCCTCAATCTTCTAAATTCCAGCGAATACAAGCCGAGTCTATCCAGTCGTTCTTCATATGAAAGTCCTGAAGAGGGGTTCTGCCCTAAAACCATTCTATATTCTCCAGAGATACTGCCTGACCCGCTGAGCTACTCCAACACATTGTGTCTTTTTTGTTTTAATGCACTTTTGCAATGCTTTTGAAAGATTATTAAAATATTACGGAATTAATTCTTCTTTACATCCAATTCTACCTCCTATCCTAGAAAACCGGAAACGACAGGCATAATAATAAGTACATCATTGTTAAGGCTATTACTTTATAATTAAAAAACTGTCTTAAAGTGCAGTTTGTAGAAACTCACAGCTGCAATCTACAAGGCTCCTCCAGAGTCACAAAAAAAAAATGTGACAGACATTTGGTCAATGAAATGTGTGATCTATCAATGCTAAATTGTCACCTAAAGTTATCAGAATGTTCCAATTTATTTAAAGTCATCATAAGGGCCTCCAAGTGCGTGGTGGGAGGCGAGCGGCTGAAGTCTGGAGTCCGTCTACCACCCATCTGTGCCTACAAGGATGACATGACAATCATAACATCAACAGCACCTTGCACCAGGCGCCTTTTAGGGAAGCTTCAAGAGAACATCACTGGGGTTAGAATGAAATTTAAGCCATCCAAATCAAGAAGCATTTCTATAATCAAAGGCAAACTGACGGATCAAAGGTTTTTCATTGATCAAGAACCAATCCCAACTGTGTCAGAGAAGCCAATCAAAAGTCTGGGGAGATGGTATGACTCTAAACTGAAGGACACTGATCAGGCAAATGAGCTGAGGCAAGAAATCATCAAAGGTCTAGCAAACATCGACCAATCCATGTTGCCTGGAAAGCTGAAAATCTGGAGGTTACTACCTCGCCTTATGTGGCCACTAACCATGTATGACATCACCCTCACAAGAGTTGAGAAGATGGAAAGAACAATCAGCTCTTTTGTGAGAAAGTGGTTAGGTGTTCCTCGATGCCTGAGCAGCGTAGGCCTGTACGGTCAGGGGGTACTTCAGCTGCCTCTCTCTAGCCTCACAGAGGAGTTCAAGTGCACTAAAGTCAGACTAGAGATGACCCTGGCAGAATCGAGGGACACTGTCATCCGAGCTGCTGCCCCAACCCTGGCAACAGGAAGGAAGTGGACGGCTAAGAATGCGACACAGCAGGCAAAATCTGCTCTCCACCAAGGCGACATGATTGGGCAAGTCCAACACGGACAAAGTGGCTTGGGGATTGGCGGAAAGCGACCTTGCTGGAACAAGGCATCCTCACTGGAGCGCCGGAAGTTGGTCACGGCCGAAGTCCGCCGACAGGAGGAGTCGAGTAGGTGTGCCAAGGCTGTGTCGCAAGCTAAACAGGGCCAGTGGATGAGATGCGAGAGTGTGGAAAAGTGGAAGATCAGCTGGAAGGACATGTGGGAGATGGAGGCGAGCAGGATAAGCTTCTTCATTCGGGCAACCTATGATGTCCTTCCTAGCCCAAAAAATCTCAACCAATGGTTGGGCGAAGATCCATCATGCCCCCTGTGTTCAACACCAGCCACGCTTAAGCACATCCTCACTGGGTGTAAAGTAAGCCTCTCCCAAGGACGGTACACCTGGAGACATAATCAAGTGCTCAAATGCCTGGCAGCGACTCTGGAAAGCAGGAGAACAACCAACAATGCCCTGCCGCCCAGAACAACCAACCCAGTTATGCCAATTGCCTTTGTTCGGGAGGGGGAACAAAAACAACGGAAAATTCCACCAAGGACAAGGTTTGGACAGCTGGAGGCAGCCCGGGACTGGCAGATGCTGGTAGATGTGGACCAATGGCTTACAGTTCCACCAGAGATAGCCATCACCAACTTGAGGCCTGATCTTGTCCTCTGGTCCAACTCTCAGCGCATGGTGTATTTTGTGGAGCTCACAGTCCCTTGGGAGGATGCTGTGCAGGAAGCCTTTGAAAGAAAGAAACTGCACTACACAGACCTTGCAGCGGAGGCAGAACAGCGGGGCTGGAGAACAAAGATCTGCCCGGTAGAAGTTGGATGTCGAGGATTTGTGGCAACATCTACGGTAAGACTGATGAAGGACCTGGTGATCAGCGGACAAGCCCTACGCCAGGCTATCAAGGAAACATCACAGGTGGCAGAGCGGAGTAGCCAGTGGCTGTGGCTGAAGAGGAAAGACCCAATCTGGTCTCCCAAATAAGCCGGCTAGGCAGATGCAGAGGGGGGTGGTTCTGGGACGCCAGAATGCACTGCTGAGCCTACTGGAGACGTCGTGGGTCCAATCAGCGAAACGTCGATGAAAGTAGGTGCCCACTTGATAACCCCAATGACGTGTCTGCCCAGCCTTTCTCAACATCGGAGGAGAATAGGTGAGTGCATAAGCCTCCCATCACCACCGGAGCAAATTGACATTTGGCACTTTGGATTTCTAACATCTTGTCCTGTGTATTTGGAAACATTAAAGCATTTTTTGCTCTCAATCAGAATTTGAACAAAGAAGCCTGGCCAACAATAGCCTTGAGATTAGATAGAATTGACCCATAGAACATCCAGGTAGATTTATAAAATCTACAATACTTCAAAATCATCAATTTGTTTTTGAAAAAAGATTACAAAATAACCATTTTAATTAATGGTTCAAGGGAATCCTGGATGTCAAATGAGCGATTCATCGGTACATCCTGCAAGAAGAACACCTCCCAAAGCAGCATTTTAACAGAAAGAGCTCATCGTTAATAAATGTTAGTGTACGTTAATCAATGTTTATATCCATTAACTGAAGATGATGGAGCAATGCATAACTAATTGAATAATTGAATGTGCTCTTTGCCTTTCTATTCTGGTTAATTATTAAGGACAACAAATCAATGTTCTGTGTAGATTCATGCATGCCATTATCCGAACAAAACACATACACGTCAAATTAAACCAGTGAATAAAGGCTTGTAATTTACTGGAATAATTCCTCATTCAGGAATCAAGAAATCTTCTGATTTATTAGTCCAACTGTAAGTAAGGATTATGGTACCTGTTGAGTGTAGTCACTTCTGGGCAATTCAATTATTGTGTTATTGTCCTTTTAAAATGCCTGCATAGAGTCATAGTCATAGAGTGATACAGCGTGGAAACAGGCCCTTCAGCCCAACTTGTCCACACCGGCCAACATGTCCCATCTACACTAGTCCCACCTGCCTGCGCTTGGTCCATATCCCTCCAAACCTGTCCTATCCATGTACCTGTTTAACTGTTTCTTAAACGTTGGGATAGTCCCAACCTCAACTACCTCATCTGGCAGCTTGTTCTATACACCCACCACTCTTTGTATGAAAAGGTTACCTCTCAGATTCCTATTAAATCTTTTCCCCCTCACCTTGAACCTATGTCCTCTGGTCCTCGATTCCCCTAATATGGGCAAGAGATTCTGTGCATCTACCCGATCAATTCCACTCATTAGCTTCTTCACCTCTATAAGATCAGCTCTCATCCTCCTGCACTGCAAGGAATAGAGATCCAGCCAACTCAACCTCTCCCTGTAGCTCACACCCTCTAATCCTGGCAACATTCTCGTCTGCAACTGAGAGGCGAAGATAATTATTCAAGTTCAACAGCCATGAAAGTATTCACAGGGATTAGTTTTGCAGGACATTGCAGCTTGAAATAAATGATGGTATTCATTAGTGCTTGCACATTGACTATTGCACACATTATGCTGAAACCTATGAAGCAACTTTGTAACTGACTGCCTTGACCAGATCTGCACTTTCAATGTTGGACATTGGTTGGGAACGAGTGGCATAAAATCTAGAAATTCATCTGATTCTTCAATCTGCTATTTTCAATAGGGGAGCAAACGATGTGTCTCAAACAGTCTGATCTAGGAATACACATGGAAAAGCACAAAACCGAACTTGAGCTTACCAAAACGCAGAAAGGAAAGTGAAGGTGAGGGTCAGTCAGTAGAAGAACAGAAATTGTCCACACGACAGTTATCAAAGTCACTTTGTAAGAACCAGTCATTATCTTACTTTTGGATTTATCCAGATAAAATAGATTGGGTAGATGCACAGAGTCTCTTGCCCAGAGTAAGTGAATCGAGGACCAGAGGACATAGCTTTAAGGTGAAAGGGAAAAGAATGTAATAGAACGGAGTAGACTTGATGGTTCGAATGGCCTAATTCTGCTACTATCACATGACCTTATGTCCTTATGACAATCATGAAAAATAGATCAGCCACGATCAAAGAGCCTAATTCTGCTCCTATGATCCCCAGTTTTCATACAAGCAGAGCTTATAAACACAGAACCACTTTGGTCACATTTCTTGACGTTCGTTTACACATAGTTATACATTTGTAAAATTTGTAACACACAGAAACATTTTGGTCAGAATCATTAACACTCCACATGTTGTTCAGAGTTTCCTGTATAACCCAGAAGTATTTATCTTGCCACTCACAAATGTTATCATCACAGTATCTGCTCAAATAAAACTTACAGCCAAACAGCAGAACATCATGTGTTAATAGGTACACATCATGTGTTAATAGGTACACATCATGTGTTAATAGGTACACATCATGTGTTAATAGGTACACATCATGTGTTAATAGGTACACATCATGTGTTAATAGGTACACATCTTGTGCTAATAGTCTGAAACACAGTCAAGACCAGCAGCCTACTTTGCCTTCTGTCGTTTTAACATATAACAACTACAGCATGGAAACAGGCCTGTCCGGCCCTACCAGTCCACGCCGACCATTCTCCCTGACCTAGTCTCATCTACCTGCACTCAGACCATAACCCTCTAATCCCCTCCTATCCATATACCTATCCAATTTACTCTTAAATAATAAAATCGAGCCAGCCTCCACCACTTCCACCGGAAGCCCATTCCATACAGCCACAACCCTCTGAGTAAAGAAGTTCCCCCTCATGTTACCCCTAAACCTTTGTCCCTCAATTCTGAAGCTATGTCCCCTTGTTGGAATCTTCCCCACTCTCAAAGGGAAAAGCCTACCCACGTCAACTCTGTCCGTCCCTCTCAAAATTTTAAAAACCTCTATCAAGTCCCCCCTCAACCTTCTACGCTCCAAAGAATAAAGACCCAACCTGTTCAACCTCTCTCTGTAGCCTAAGTGCTGAAACCCAGGCAACATTCTAGTAAATCTCCTCTGTACCCTCTCCATTTTGTCGACATCCTTCCTATAATTTGGCGACCAGAACTGCACACCATACTCCAGATTCGGCCTCACCAATGCCCTGTACAATTTCAACATTACATCCCAACTTCTATACTCGATGCTCTGATTTATAAAGGCAAGCATACCAAACGCCTTCTTCACCACCCTATCCACATGAGATTCCACCTTCAGGAAACAATGCACAGTTATTCCCAGATCCCTCTGTTCCACTGCATTCCTCAATTCCCTACCATTTACCCTGTACATCCTATTTTGATTTGTCCTACCAAAATGCAGCACCTCACACTTATCAGCATTAAACTCCATCTGCCATCTTTCAGCCCACCCTTCCAAAAGGCCCAAGTCTCTCTGTAGACGTTGAAAATCTACCTCACTATCAACTACTCCACCTATCTTAGTATCATCTGCATATTTACTAATCCAATTTGCCACACCATCATCCAGATCATTAATGTAAATGACAAACAACAGTGGACCCAACACAGATCCTTGGGGCACTCCACTAGACACTGGCCTCCAACCTGACATACAATTGTCAACCATTACCCTCTGGTATCTCCCATTCAGCCATTGTTGAATCCATCTTGCAACCTCACTATTAATACCCAACGATTTAACCTTCTTAATCAACCTTCCATGTGGAACCTTGTCAAATGCCTTACTGAAGTCCATATAGACAACATCCACAGCCTTGCCCTTATCAATTTCCCTGGTAACCTCTTCAAAAAATTCAAGAAGATTAGTCAAACATGACCTTCCAGGCACAAATCCATGTTGACTGTTTCTAATCAGGCCTTGATTATCCAAATAATTATATATATTGTCCCTAAGTATCTTTTCCATTAATTTTCCCACCACAGACGTCAAACTAATAGGTCTATAATTGCTAGGTTTACTTTTAGAACCTTTTTTAAACAAAGGCACAACATGCGCAATGCGCCAATCTTCCGGCACCATCCCTGTTTCTAATGACGTTTGAAATATTTCCGTCATAGCCCCTGCTATTTCTGCACTAACTTCCCTCAATGTCCTAGGGAATATCCTATCAGGACCTGGAGACTTATCCACTTTTATATTCTTCAAAAGTGTCCGTACCTCCTCTTCTTTAATCCTCCTAATTTCCATCACTACTCTACTTGTTTCGCTTACCTCACATAATTCAATATCCTTCTCCTCGGTAAATACCGAAGAAAAGAAATTGTTTAATATCTCCCCCATTTCTTCCGGCTCAGCACATAGCTGTCCACTCTGACTCTCTAATGGTCCAATTTTATCCCTCACTATCCTTTTGCTATTGACATATCTGTAGAACCCCTTGGGGTTTACTTTTACATTACTTGCCAAAGCAGCCTCATATCTTTTTTTCGCTTTTCTAATTTCCTTTTTAAGATTCCTTTTACATTCTTTATATTCCTCAAGAACCTCATTTACTCCCTGCCGCTTATATTTATTGTATATCTCCCTCTTTTTCCGAACCAAGTGTCCAATTTCCCTGGAAAACCACGGCTCTTTCAAATTATTATTCTTTCCTTTCCACTGAACAGGGACATAAAGACTCTGTACTCTCAAAATTTCACCTTTAAATATCCTCCATTTCTCTATTATATCCTTTTCATAAAACAACAATTTCCATTTCACTCCTTTTAAATCCTTTCTCATCTCCTCAAAATTAGCCTTTCTCCAATCCAAAATCTCAACCCTTGGTCCAGATTTGACCTTCTCCATAATGATATTGAAACTAATGGCATTATGATCACTAGACCCAAAGTGCTCCTCAACACATACCTCCGTCACCTGACCCATCTCATTTCCTAACAGGAGGTCCAACACTGCCCCTTCTCTGGGAGGCACCTCTACGTATTGCTGCAAAAAACTATCCTGCACACATTTTACAAACTCCAAACCATCCAGCCCTTTAACAGAATGTGATTCCCAGTCTATATACGGAAAATTGAAATCACCCACAATCACCACTCTGTGCTTACTACTAATATCTGCTATATCCTTACATATTTGCTCTTCCAATTCTCGTTCCCTATTTGGCGGTCTATAATACACCCCTATAAGTGTTGCTAAACCTTTCTCATTTCTGAGTTCCACCCAAACAGCCTCCTTAATCGAGCCTTCTAGTCTGTCCTGCCAAAGCACTGCTGTGATATCCTCCCTGACAAGCAATGCAACACCCCCACCTCTTGCCCCTCCGATTCTATCACATCTGAAACAATGAAATCCTGGAATATTTAATTGCCAATCGCAACCCTCCTGCAACCATGTTTCACTGATTGCCACAACATCATACTTCCAGATGTCAATCCAGGCTCTAAGCTCATCCACCTTTCTTACAATGCTCCTAGCATTAAAATATACACATTTAAGGGACCCATCATTTCTTATTCTCAGTTTATTTCTTTTCCCTTCTTTCTCTCCTACATATTGGGTCTGAGTGTTTCCCTTTTCTGCCTCCTGCCTCACACACTGCCTATTAGCTATCTGTGTTTGAGTCCCTCCCCCCAACCGTACTAGTTTAAAGTCGCCGCAGTTATTTTAGCAAATCTCCCCGCCAGGATATTGGTTCCCCTCGGGTTCAGATGCAACCCGTCCTTTTTGTACAGGTCATACTTCCCCCAAAAGAGGTCCCAATGATCCAGAAACTTGAAACCCTGCTCCCTGCACCAGTTCCTCAGCCACGTATTTATCCTCCACCTCACTCCATTCCTATTCTCACTATCGCGTGGCACAGGCAGTAAGCCTGAGATTATTACTTTGGAAGTCCTTTTTTTTAACTCTCTTCCTAGCCCCCTGAATTCTCCTTTCAGGACCTCTTCCCTTATCCTACCTATATTGTTGGTACCTATATGTACCACGACCTCTGGCTCCTCTCCCTCCCCTTTCAGGATATCCTGGACACGCTCAGACACATCCCGGACACCGGCACCAGGGAGGCAAACCACCATCCGGGTCTCCCGACTGCGTCCACAGAAACGCCTATCTGACCCCCTCACTATAGAGTCCCCTATTACTACTGCTCTCCTCTTCCTTTCCCTACCCTTCTGAGCAACAGGGCCGGACTCCTTGCCAGAGGCCCGGGCACCGTCGCTGCCCCCAGGTAGGCTGTCCCCCCCAACAGTACTTAAACAGGAGTACTTATTTCCAAGGGGTACAGCCACCGGGGTACTCCCTAGTCCCTGCCTCTGTTCCTTGCCCCCCCTAACAGTGACCCACTTGTCTACCTCCCGTGGTCTAGGAGTGACCACCTCTCTGTAACTCCTATCTATAACCTCCTCACTCTCCCTGACCAGACGGAGGTCATCAATCTGCCGCTCCAGGTTCCTAATACGGTCCCTTAGGAGCCCCATCTCGTCACACCTGGCGCAGATGTGGATGTCTGGAAGACTATCAGACTCCCAGATTCCCCACATCCGACCCACAGAACAAAAAACTGCCCTGGCAGTCATACTCTCCAAACAAAGCCCCGCGCTCAGTTACTAAACCTACCGCCCGGCCGCTACTCCAACCGCTCCAACCGCCCACCCAAAAGAACTGAGTGATCTCCTGGGAGAGGCGAAAAACCGGATAAAAAACCCAGGCCAATTTGGGAAAAAATCCGAGAAATTCCTCTCCGACCCCAAGCTAGGCGATCGAAACTAGTCCGGGAGATCACACAGGTCTTACTCCTTACTATCCCCACACAATCCCCACACACTACTTCCCAAGCAACACAGCTTGGTGCTGCTACTGCTGATTGCTGCTGCTGCTACTGCTGATTGCTGCTGCTACTGCTGATTGCTGCTGCTACTGCTGATTGCTGCTGCTACTGCTGATTGCTGCTGCTACTGCTGATTGCTGCTGCTACTGCTGATTGCTGCTGCTACTGCTGATTGCTGCTGCTACTGCTGATTGCTGCTGCTACTGCTGATTGCTGCTGCTACTGCTGATTGCTGCTGCTACTGCTGATTGCTGCTGCTACTGCTGATTGCTGCTGCTACTGCTGATTGCTGCTGCTACTGCTGATTGCTGCTGCTACTGCTGATTGCTGCTGCTACTGCTGATTGCTGCTGCTACTGCTGATTGCTGCTGCTACTGCTGATTGCGGGGCCAGAGCTTTTTTGAACTTTTCCGACACAAGTCTCTTGTTCTGTCTAATTATTTCAAATAATTTACACAAGATTTACACAAAATGACCTGCACATGAAATGTTGTGACTTAGGCTTAGGTTTATTATTGCCATATCCACCGAGGTGCATGAAAAGCTTTATTTATTTATTTTAAAAATTATTAGAGATACAGCGCAGAAACAGGCCCTTCGGCCCACCGGGTCCGCGCAGCCCAGCAATCCCCGCACACCAACACTATCCTACACCCACTAGGGACAATTTTTACATTTGCCCAGCCAATTAACCTACATACCTGTACGTCTTTGGAGTGTGGGAGGAAACCGAAGATCTCGGAGAAAACCCACGCAGGACACGGGGAGAACATACAAACTCCATACAGACGGCGCCCGTAGTCAGGATCGAACCTGAGTCTCCGCGGTGCATTCGCTGTAAGGCAGCAACTCTACCGCTGCGCCACCATGCCGCCATTTTGCGTGCTATTCAAACAGATCAGATACACTATACATAAAAACAATCAAGTCAAATTCAAGTATTGTGTAGGAAGGAACTACAGATGTTGGTTTACACCGAAGATGGACACAAAATGCTGGAGTAACTCAGCGGGTCAGGCAGCAACTCTGGAGAAATGAATAGATGATGTTTCAAAGGGTTCTGACCCAAAAGGTCACCTATTCTTTTTCTCCAGAGATGCTGCCTGAGCCGCAGTGTTGCTCCAGGATTTTATGTCAAGCTTAAGTACAATAGATAGAGCAAAGAGGAAGTCAAGTCAAGTCAATTTTATTTGTATAGCACATTTAAAAACAACCCACGTTGACCAAAGTGCTGTACATCTGATTAGGTACTAAGGAAAAAATGAAACATACAAGGGGGAGCATGTATAGAGAGAAGAGAATGGGGCTGCAGGTCCTCAATAGCAACAATATCCTTCCTCAAATTTGGAGACCAAAACTGCACACAGTACTCCAGGTGCGGTCTCACTAGGGCCCTGTACAACTGCAGAAGGACGTCTTTGCTCCTATACTGAACTCCTCTTGTTATGAAGGCCAACATTCAATTGGCTTTCTTCACTGCCTGCTGTACCTGCATGCTTCCTTTCAGTGACTGATGCACTAGGACACCCAGATCTCGTTGTACGTCCCCTTTTCCTAACTTGACACCATTCAGATAATACTCTGCCTTCTTATTCTTACCACCAAAGTGGATAACCTCACACTTATCCATATTAAACTGCATCTGCCATGTATCCGCCCACTCACACAACCTGTCCAAGTCACCCTGCAGCCTTATTGCATCTTCCTCACAGTTCACACTGCCACCCAGTTTTATGTCATCTGCAAATTTGCTAATGTTACTTTTAATCCCTTCATTCAAGTCATTAATGTATATTGTAAATAGCTGCGGTCCCAGCACCGAGCCTTGCGGTACCCCACTGGTCACTGCCTGCCATTCTGAAAGGGACCCATTTATCCCCACTCTTTGCTTTCTGTCTGCCAACCAATTTTTGATCCATGTCAGTACCCTACCCCCAATACCATGTGCTCTAATTTTGCCCACTAATCTCCTATGTGGGACCTTGTCGAAGGCTTTCGTAAAGTCAAGGTACACTACATCCACTGACTCTCCCCTGTCCATTTTCCTAGTTACATCCTCAAAGAATTCCAGAAGATTAGTCAAGCACGATTTCCCCTTTGTAATTCCATGCTGACTCGGAACGATCCTGTTACTGCTATTCAAATGCTCCGCAATTTCGTCTTTTATAATTGACTCCAGCATCTTCCCCACCACTGATGTCAGACTAACTGGTCTATAATTTCCTGTTTTCTCTCTCCCTCCTTTCTTAAAAAGTGGGATAACATTAGCTACCCTACAATCCACAGGAACTGATCCTGAATCTATAGAACATTGGAAAACGATCACCAATGCGTCCTTTATTTCTAGAGCCACCTCCTTAAATACCCTGGGATGCAGACCATCAGGCCCTGGGGATTTATCAGCCTTCAGTCCCATCGGTTTACCCAACACCATTTCCTGCCTAATGTGAATTTCCTTCAGTTCCTCCGTCACCCTAGGATCTTTGGCCACTAGAACATCTGGGAGATTGTTTGTATCTTCCTAAGTGAAGACAGATCCAAAGTACCGGTTCAACTCATCTGCCATTTCCTTGTTCCCCACAATAAATTGCCCTGCTTCTGTCTTCAAGGGACCCACATTTGCCTTTACTATTTTTTCCCTCTTCACATACCTAAAGAAGCTTTTACTATCCTCCTTTATATTCTTGGCTAGCTTACCTTCGTACCTCATATTTTCTCCCCGTATTGCCTTTTTAGTTATCTTCTGTTGCTCTTTAAAAGAGCCCCAATCCTCTGGCTTCTCGCTCTTCTTTGCTATGTTATACCACTTCTCTTTTATTTTTATGCTGTCCTTGACTTCCCTTGTCAGCCACGGGTGCCTCTTACTCCACTTAAAAATCTTTCCTCCTCTGGTGGAGGCAGAGAGAATAGTGGCGTTTAAGAAGCTTTTGGATAGGCACTTGGATATGCAAGGAATGGAGGAGGTATGGATCATGTATAGGCAGATGAGAGTTTATTTTGGCATCATGTTCAGCACAGACATTGTGGCTGAAGGCCTGTTCCTGTGCTGTACTTTTCACTAAATGTTATTCCCTTTATTCTGTATCTGTAGAGTGTGGGCAGTCGGATTGTAATCATGTATATGGACACAAAAAGCTGGAGTAACTCAACGGGTCAGACAGCATCTCTGGAGAAAAGTAGTAGGTGACATAGAAACATAGAAAATAGTTTCAGGAGGTGGCCATTCGGCCCTTCGAGCCAGCAGCGCCATTCATTGTGGTCATGGCTGATCAACCACAATCAGTAACCTGTGCCCAACGTCTCCCCATATTCGGACTGAAGAAGGGTCTCGACCTGAAATGTCACCTTTTCCTTTTCTCCAGAGATGCTGTCTGACCCACTGAGTTACTCCAACGTTCTGTGTCTATTTTCTGTCTAAACCAGCATCTTCAGTTCCTTCCTACATATTGTAATCATGTATAGTCTTTCTGATGACTGAATAACACAAAACAAAAAAGCTTTTCGCTGCACCTCGGTACACGTGACAATAAACTAAACTAAACTTAACTAAACTGCGTAGTATATTCTCAGTTAACTCCTTTAACAGTGTCAGCCCACAACTAATGAATTTGAATTCCTTATATCAAAGTCACAGTGGTAACATTGTATTATAAGCAATCAATGTAATACCAGTTTGCTAATCATCTCATTTATTTTCCAATGTTCAGTCCTTGCTGAGCACATGTCGTTTAAATTAATGCTACTAATTATAATTGTCAAAATATGCCTTGCAATCAGAGAAGACCCATTACCATTATTAAACCATTTTTTCTGATCATTTAAATCATACGTTTAATTATTAGTTATTTTAGTTTTAGAAATATGGTTGCTGAAACAGGCCCTTCAGCCACTGAGTCCACAATGACCAGTGATCCCCGCAAACGAACACATTCCTACACACGCACTAGAGACAATTTTTACAATTTTACTGAAGCCAATTAACCTACAAACCTGTACATCTTTGGAGTGTGGGAGGAAACGGGAGCACCCGGAGAAAAACCCATGCAGGTCACGGGAAGAACGTACAAACTTCTTACAAACAGCACCCGCAGTCAGGATCGAACCCGGGTCTCTGGCGTTGTTGGGCAGCAATTCTACCGCTGCGCCACTGTGCTGTCCCATGGAATATGGAGGCAGCCAAACCCAGCGAAAATCCTGGGATCTTGCATTGTTTCTCTCTTAGATGTTTTTATTATTTTCTGTGGACGTTAAATAATTGTAATCTACTCCAGAGGCACAAGTTGACCTTCAATACTTTATGCCTGTTAATGTACAACTATCGAAAACAAGTGTCAGCTCGTCATTACTAATTCAGGAAATCCAACATCCACAGTCATTCACTTCAACACAGCTTGCTCATTAATGAAATTGGCAAAGAAAACTCAAACTTAGTCATGGTTTGCAGTTATATGTTTTATTATTCTGCTCATTTCCAAATTGAAAAAAAGATCCGATGGAAGTTGACATTAATGGAACTAATAAACCAGCAAACCAAGATAAAATACCAAGCGTTCTCAAGATGTGCTCCATCTTTACATGATATCCTGTTGGGCTGCATCACAGCTTGTTTTGGGGACAGATCTACCCAGACCGCAATAAATGATAGCAAGTTGTGGATGTAGCCCGGTACATCACACTGACCAGATTCTCCACCATTGACTCTGTCTACACTAAACTCTAACTTGAAAAGCAGCCCATAAAATCAAGAACCTTTCCCATCTTGGTCGTTTGCTCTTCTCCCTGCTCCCATCCGACACAAGATTCAGAAGCTTGAGAGCGCATACCACCAGATTCAAGAACAGCTTCGTACCCTCTATTGTCAGACTTCTGAGAGGTCCTTCCATAAGCTAGGCGACTGTCCGATGCTCCAACCCACCTCCAGCAGACATTGGACTTTTTCTCTGGAACTGTTACACCACAATGCTGAGAATTACATTCTTCACTCTGGTATCTCTCTTTTCACTCTACCCCTTGTGTTTGGCTTGAGGATATTGGCAAGGATGGATATTGAACTAGGGGTCTCCTTGAGATCAGTAAGGGTTGGTTAGATTTAACGTGGTGGATGGATCAAGGATTTAAGTAAGAATGTCATTAACTTCCCAGGTCTCCCCATTCATGGAGCATTGCATGGGGAATGGCATCATTCTGTGCAATATTGTTTCAATTACATAATATAGGCACAGAAAGTGTGCTGATGAATTTGTAGATAATATCTTCAAACCAAATACATCTGTATTCAAAATTAAAGGGCTGCTAAGCCTCAACTCTGCATTACAAATCAGGGTAGTGTTTGGCAAGTATACATTGTTTCTACATAATTGGTACGGCAATATGCAGCAATTCCCTCGAAATTCCTAATGGAATTATGTCTAGCAAGCTATCAGGGAGCATCTGTGATAATGTTTCCTCTTGGGTAACATAAGCCTATCTCACTATTATCATACTTAGATTTTAGATTACACAGCTTACATAAAGTTTCCAAATCAAAATTCAAAACCTAGCAAAGCAAAGGGATTGGCTCTAATTTAATTTGTGTTAATGCTGTTATGTACACCACATGGTGCATCGTTTAAAACAGTGCATAATGAAAAGGAATCAATTCTTTAATATTTGGTTTTCTAGAATATGGTGATGTTGTTATTTCTACAATTTTATGCAACAATTATACAATTCAGACTGTATTGTTAAAAAAAACAATGTTACCTTACAACATAAGCATTCACAAATATAAACTAACCAGTAAAAAATGTTAAAAACATGAATTCATATAGTGCCTTACACAATCTCAAAACACATCAAAGTGCTTTAAAGTCATTAAAGCTTTTTTAGTAATTCGGGAAAGTATAACAACAAATTTTCAACAAAGTCCTTCAACGTGTAACAAAATAAAAGAAAGACACAAACTGCTGGAGTAACTCAGCGGGTCAGGCAGCATCCTTAGAGAACATGGATAGGTGATGTTTTGGTTTGGGCCCCTTCCTCAGACTGATCGTGTGGGGGGGTGGGGGGCAGGAAGAAAGCTCGAAGAGAGAAGTGACAGGACAAAGCATGGCAGGTAAGAGGTGAACATGGGAGAGGGAGGGGGTTGGATAGGCAGATGGTTAGACAAATGCCAGAGATGAACAAAAAGGTTCGAGACAAAAGGATTGAATAGTTGAAAATTGTGAAGCCCGAGGAAGAAATGTAGGGGGAGGGGGGAGGGGGGAGGGGGGGAGAGGGGAGGCGTGAGTCTAGTTACTGACTTCCTTGGTGCTACAGGCACCGATCAAAGGTACATCTAATCTTTTCCTAAAGGGAAATGTAGGAGGCCCAGGACAGAAGGGTAGGAATGGGAATGGGAATGGTAAGTTAAAGGTTGTTTACAGTGATGATTTGTCATGTTATCGGAGGGACCTTGTCACATGACAGAAAGTTGTTTGATCGTGTGCATCAAATCAGTAGATTTTTGCCATTGATTGAGAGCATTTCTTTAGACTGGATTTAGAAGTGATGACAAGACCAAAACTAAAAAAAAAAGGTCTACACTTACAATTGCTGGGGCTATGGGAATATCTTGTTGTTTTCTCTTGGGAACTGTTTGTTTCCTGGATTGATTGAACAGACTTTGCTTTAAACTAGTCATTGTTCAGTGGTGTTAAGGATGATTGAAAACTCTCACACTTGCTGATCGGAGGGCCAGGAACAGCTGAATGTGACGAGTGAAATGTGATTACTTGAATAGCTTTTTATTGTTACTAATCGCGCAATAAAACAATTTTTTTGAACACACCTAATTAGATTAGAGCCACATTGTGATAAGCTGGTGCTTTGCCACGGATGTAAATGATAGGAATGTGGTGAGAATAGCTTGAATAAACTTGATGGGCCAAATGGCTTCTTATATTGGAGGGAATATAGAAATGATCATGACTTCTCTTGCAGATGCAGGAAAAAACAGTCACGAGGTTGAATTATTCAGCCTGTTATCTGCAGATATGGCATTTATTTGACTGTTCCATTGAACTATCAGGTCAATTAAAACTTCGATGATGCTTAAGAATCAATGGTTTCAATGGTTTCATTGGTTTCTTTATTATCACGTGTGCCAAGGTTAGTGAAATAGTTTTTCTGCATACAGATCAGGAAGACTATCACCATACATAAGCACCATCCTCTGGTTAGTACAGAATGTACAGAACAGCCCACTGAGCCTATGTGCAAGAGGTGCCATTTCACAGTCCCAGCTGCAGATGGCCATAAAGGCCTCCATTCTGGTCGTCCCTCTCCCTCCCATGCTCTCTTCTTCCCTGGCCCACCATGAGCCTGATGCATACTGTGGTCTGCAAGTGCATATGATCAGGTACTTGGTTCTATAGCATGCAAGGATTCTGCACACTGCCAGTGTGGAAGGTTCGACAGAGCCTCCAATTCAATGCATTTCTCCCATAAGCTCAAAACAATTCATAAATCCTTCTGGTCATTCTACTCTAAAGGACCAGGAATGGAGAATTGAGCAAGGAACAGTCACACTGGTATTCAACATCAAACATCAACGTGTTGGCTGATAATTGCTATGTTTGGTATCTGGTGGGCCTAGTGGTCCCTGATCTTTCACCAGGGATCACTAGTTCCTTCTACATTACATATCAGGAATTCTTACAGTGCAATACCTTTTTAAAAGTGCTGAAATGCAGTACATATTAGGGTTCAGTGTCAATGTAGATGTTTGTGAAATAACCAAAAGTGCTTGGAACACCTGCACCATTTTTTCTTTGCTTGACAACATTCCCAGCCAGTAGAAGACACAGAGCACTGGAGTAACTCAGCTCCTCAGGCAGCATGGTTTTGCTGTGACAAAGGGTCGGGACCCTTCCTTTGTAAAAAAAAGCATCTGCAATTCCTTGTATCTACATTCCCTGAAAGCAGTTTAAAACAAAACCTGAAAATGGAATTTGGTGTCTGTTTGTAAGACACTCCTTACGATGTGGAATGAATGCAAGACACACAGAGGAAGAAACCAAAATTGTTCTTGTTCATAATGCTTAACTGAATCTCAAGTTAATGATGCTACAGTAAAATGTTTGCTTAAAGCATCACCTTGTGGTCTAGACTGCAGCACTGCAGGTAGATAGATACAAGGGTGCAACATTTTAAAGCTGGACTCATGACACAACTTAGCAAAATTGTGAATATGAACAGTTTTGAAGACTGTGAGTCCAGCTTTCTATTTCAATCATTCTCTTTTTTCTTGGAGGGCTTGTCCTAAGGGCGGCACAGTGGCACAGCTGGAAGAGCTGCTGCCTCACAGCGCCAGAGACCCGGGTTCGATTCTGACCTCGGGTGCTGTCTGTGTGGAGTTTGCACGTTCTCTCTGTGCCCGCGTGGGTTTAATTAGGGTGATCTGGTTTCCTCCAACATCCCAAAGACGTGCGGAGTTTGTAGGTTAATTGGCCCTCTGTAAATTACCCCTGGTGTGTAGGGAGTGGATGAGAAAGTGGAATAACATCGAACTAGTGTGAATGAGTGATTGATTGTCGGCGTGGCCCTGGTGGGCCGAAGGGCCTACTTCCATGCTGTATCTCTAAACAAAGACTTATGGAGCGGTTTGGATGCCAAAAACGCTAAATAACTATAAACTCTAGATAAAACATCAGGTTAATGACCTTTCATCAGGACTGGAGGAAAAAACTGAACATGGAGCACATATTCTTTTTTTTTTTTTTTTTGAGATAAATTTTTTATTGGAGATAGGTACATCTTTACAGTCATACATTTTTAAATTGATAATATTGTCAATTATTATTATATTGTCTCCAATACCTTTTGCCCCCTTTTTTTTTTAAAACTAGATAGAACTAAAGAAATAGATGAAGTAAAGAAAGAAAAGAGAGAGAAGCAAAATAAAAACAAAAACAAAAACAAATTATAAAGATAAGGAAAAAGTTAGTTAAAGAAGAATGGAAAAATTTATTAAAATAACAAAAACTTCATTCGAGATATATACGTACATTTCAAAGTATAGCATTTCATCCATTCTTTAGTCCGAGTGCTAGTCAGGTTCCTGTGCTGAACCATTCTGACCCTTTAAGTAATCAATAAAAGGAGACCATATTCCAATGAATAATTCCTGTTTGTCCAACAGGGAAAATCTGATTCTTTCCACGTTTAAGGTCTCCGTCATTTCTATAATCCACATTTTGATTGTGGGGACCGTAGGGCCTTTCCAAAATTTTAGAATTAATTTTTTTCCCGTTATTAAACTATAATCCATAAAGTTTCTTTGTATTGTTCTAAATGTTTGATTTAATTCTAATATTCCGAGTATAATTAATTTTGGATCTGGGTCCAATTGTGTGCTGGTTACTTTAGATATTATGCTAAAAATATTTACCCAGAATTTTTTAATTTTTATACAGTTTGCGAACATATGAAATAATGTAGCTTCTAAATGTTGACATTTATCACATTTAGGTGAGATATGTTGGAAAATTTTATGTAGTTTTGTTTTTGAATAGTGTAACCTATGTATTACTTTAAATTGTATTAGAGAATGTCTGGCGTTTAGTGAACACTGATGTATATGTTGCAAACTTTCTTCCCAAGTATCTTTCGTAATTACTTGGTTTAATTCTTTTTCCCATTTTTGTCTGTATAAGTCCGTGGAGGGAATGTCACTGTCTAATAAGATATTATATATATAAGATATTAATTTTTCTGTATTAGGATGTTTGTTCCAACATTCATCAAGAATTTCTGAATTTCTAATTCGAAAATTTTGGGAGTTCGATTTTACATAATCTCTAAGTTGAAGATATCTGAAATAATCATTTCCACGAAGACCATAAGTCTGTTGCAACTCCTGAAATGTCAGAAAGGTGCCTTCCTTATAAAGTTGTCCCATATTTTGAATTCCATAATCCTTCCATTGTGTAAAACCCCCGTCTACCCATGAAGGCTTAAACAAAGGATTATTCACAATTGGAAGAAAAAGTGATAAATTATCTAATTTTAATGTCTTTTTTAATTGTTTCCAAATTCGTGTAGCACTAAATATTATAGGGTTTTCCCTATAAATTTTTTTGTTTAATTTAGACGTAGCAAATAATATCGAACCAATATCAAAAGGTAAACAATCTTCCTTTTCCATTTTTAACCAGTCTGGTTGATGATCTATTTCTTCCAACCAGAAATTCATATTTTTAATATTAACTGCCCAGAAATAAAACAAAAAATTGGGTAAAGCCAGGCCTCCATTTATTTTTGATTTACACAAGTGTCTTTTGTTTATCCTATGATTCTTATAATCCCAGATAAAATCATTAACAATAGAGTCCAATTTTTAAAAAAAGTTTTTTGTCAGATATATCGGAATTGTCTGAAAAAGGTATAATATTTGCGGTAAAAAAATCATTTTTATGGCATTAATTTTGCCAACCATTGAGATAGGGAGTGTTTTCCAATATTGAATATTCTTATGTAGTTTGTTCAGTAATGGGGGGAAATTTGCTTTAAATAATGATGTATATATCTTAGTTACATAGATACCTAGATATTTAAATTTTTCATTTACTATTTTAAATGGAAATTGTTGTATTATCTGTTTATTATGTTCCCTTATTGGCATAATTTCGCTTTTATTCCAATTTATTCTGTATCCTGAAAATGAACCAAATTGGGTTATTAGCTTTAATAGGTTTGGAATACTAATTTCTGGTTTTGTGATGTAAATTAATACGTCATCTGCGTATAGAGAAATTTTATTCACTGTGTCCTTTGTGTTATATCCATGTATTTCCGGATGCCCCCTAACTCTTTCTGCCAGTGGCTCAATAGCAAGCGCAAATAATAATGGGGATAACGGGCATCCTTGTCTACAACCTCTAGATAGGCTAAATTTCGATGACAACCTTTGGTTTGTAAATATTCTGGCCGTGGGATTTGTATATAACAGTTTTATCCATGTACAGAATTTCTCCCCTAGCTGCATATTTTCCATCACCGAAAATAAATAAGACCATTCAACCTGATCAAATGCTTTTTCAGCATCAAGTGAGATTATTGCTAGATCTTCATTAATAATTCTCTTGGAATATATAATATTAAATAATCTTCTTAGATTATAGTATGAGTATCGTTTCTGAATGAAGCCTGTTTGGTCAGGGTGTATTAATTTATTCATCACTGTACTTAATCTATACGCTAGTATTTTAGTTAAAATTTTTTGATCTGTATTTAAAAGTGCAATTGCTCTGTATGATCCCGGATCTTCCGGATCTTTATCAGCTTTAGGAATGAGTGTTATTATAGATTCATTTAGAGTGTCTGGAAGTTTCTGTTGAGTATATATATACTCATACAGTCTATGTAAACGTGGGCTAAGCAAATCATAAAATTTTTTATAAAATTCGGAGCCTAAACCATCTGGTCCTACTGCTTTACCATTTTTTAAAGAACCAATAGACTCCTCAATATCCTTTGTCGTAATCTCCCTTTCTAATACTTCTCTATCGTTTGAATCTAAACCTTTTAAATTACATTTTTTTTAAAAGTCTGCTATTCCTTCTGATTGTGCTACGGTTTTAGTTGAATAAAGGCTCTGATAATATTGGAGAAATCTATCATTTATGTCCTTGGGCATTTTTAATAATTCTCCTGTCTCTGTTCTAATTTTATGAATTATTTTTTCCCCTTCCATTTTTCGTAACTGACGTGCTAATAGTTTTTGTGGTTTGTCTCCAAATTCAAAATGTAATTGTTTTGTTTTTTGATAGAGTTTTATTACTTGTTCTGAATACATTTTATTTAATTTATATTTCAATACCGCAATTTTATTATATTTTAGAGTAGATGGCATTCTCGCATTTTCTATATCTAGTTGTTTGATTTCACTTTCCAATGTTTGTTGCTTAATCCTGTTCTCTTTATTGTAAAAAGCTTGAGCAGAAATTAATGTACCTCGAACATACGCTTTAAACGTTTCCCACATAAGAGAAATAGGTGTGTCAGGGTTGTCATTTGCCTCAAAAAATATTTGAATCTGTTTAATAATATATTCCTGGCATGACTTTTCGTTCACAATTTGTGGGTTAAATCTCCAATATGCTTGTTTCTCGGACATTCCATTTAATTTAATCATGAATGTTAAAGGTGCATGATCTGAGATTATAATATTATGGTATTTTGAATTATAAGTGAGTGAGATAAGTTTAGCGTCGACCAAAAAATAATCTATTCTTGAATAGGTTTTATGTACAGGTGAATAAAATGAGTATTCTCGTCCAGTTGGGTTTTCCACTCTCCAAACATCTTTAATATTACTAGTGTCCATATATGCATTTAATAAGTCACTGGAATGTGATTTGGTTTTCCTTTGTCTTGTTGATCTGTCTAAATAGGAATCTAAAGTACAATTTAAATCTCCTCCAATTACTAAATTATGTTGTGCCATTTCCGGAATGCAGTTAAATATTTTCTTAAAGAACAGTGGACTATCAAAGTTTGGTCCATATACATTAACAAAAATCATTTTTTGTGCATTTAATTCTCCTATTACAATAATGTATCTGCCCTCCTTATCGGTTATAGTTGATGAATGTTTGAATAAAGTACCTTTCCGAAATAATATTGCTACGCCTCTTGATTTATGTGTAAAAGAAGAATGATATGTTTTATCTATCCATTTAGCTTTCAGCCTATGCTCAGCATCTTTTTTTAAATGTGTTTCTTGGATGAAAATCACGTCAGCTTTAATTGCTTTTAAATGTGCTAATACTTTACCTCTCTTAATTGGTTCATTAATACCTTTAACGTTCCAACTGCAAAACGTTATTCCTTCGTTCCCCGTATTCATTTTTAAATCTTGCATTTTTTGTCTATGGGGGTCTATAATAGAGCCAATGGTTCAGTTCAACAGACCCGACCCCGCACCCGAACACTGAATAGATGAATTTTAAGACTCTTAAATGCCTCTCACATATATATCTCCTTTGCTCCAATTTATAACTCCGTTCAAACTGAAAATAATGATGATAGTTTGTAATAGAAAAAAAAAGAGAATAGATTAAGAAATTAGTATTGTGCACAAAGAAGGAAAAAACTACATCTAATGTTAGTGCAGTTAGTGCTAGCCATACTAGCATGGCTACCCATCTACCGACTTCCGTAGTTGATGTTTCGAACTTATCCAGCCCCTTTGTTTCTTGGAACTTGTGTTCCATAGCAATATTTTACCGGGGGTATATCAAGTTCCAATAGTCGGAAGAGTTATGATACAAATAATAAAACCCAGAGTTAAAGGAACAATAAAAGTAAAAATGATAATGAAAATTACTAGCAGGAAAGGAAAGAGAGCAGATTTCCAAACATAACATATAAGATCCAGCTCTGTATTTACCTCTAATCATTCCATTATAAGTAACTTTATAAGTAAGTATTAGTCATTAGTAATAATTATTGATTCTAATTGTTAAAAATACCGCGGTATCATTTTAGTATTCATTAGTTAATTATATTAGTAGCGCAGTTATTAGTATCCATGGCAGAATTTCCGATCCACTTCTTTCTCAGCTTCTTTAGTCATCAATTCAATTCCATGCAGTCCTGCAAAGTCATTTATTCATGATGAGGGATCAGGCATCTTCTCATGACCTAAACTTCTTGGCAAAGTCCAATGCTTTCACAGGGTCGGAGAAAAAGTATTCCTTCTTGTCATAAGTAACTCTTAAGGTAGCAGGATAACTCACACCATATTTCAAATCCTCCACTTCCCTCAGAATACTTTTGGTCTCGTTGAATGCTTTTCGTTTCCTTGCAACCTCTGCTGGATAATCTCGGTAAATGCTGATACTGTGACCCTTAAAATCAAGCTTTCTGTTTCTTGATGCTTTTTGCATTATCTCCTCCACAACATAGTCGTTTTGTAATTTTATTATCATTTGTCTTGGGGGTGCGCCTACTCTTGTCTGGCGTCTCATCACTCTATGTGCTCGGGCTAGTTGAGGCTTTTGGTCCAGAGATAAAACTTTTTGCAGTAAATTTGCAGTGAATTCTCGGATATCTTGATCTTTCTCTTCCCCTTCTGGGATACCTGCAATTCTTAAATTCTGTCTTCTCTGGCGACCTTCCAATTCAATACATTTCTCATTTATTTTGACCATCATATCAGTTAGACGTTGATTTTCTGTAACGAGTTTTGCTGTAGTGTGAGCGCTTGTTTCGGCTAGGTCTTCAAGGTCTTTTATAACACCCGTCTGGTAATTCAATGCCTTTTCCACAGGATTCAGCCTTTCATCAAATTCAACTTTCCCATTTTTAATTTTCTCATTCATCTCCTTTGATAGTCCAAATATTATTTCAGAGATTTCTTTCGACAAATCATTCTTCAAATCCACTGCTATATTCTTAGTCTCAAGCTTTAAGTCCTTCATTTCCTCCTTAATTTTTTTAATTTCCCCAGCAACATTCATCTGCTTTATTTCTTCCCTCAAACCAGCAATTTCACTTGCAATAAAGCTTTTGAGTTCCTCACCTTCTGCTTTTTTGGTCACTTTTTTTCCCGTCACATCTTCTTGGGATAACGTCCTACCTGAGGCCGAGGCTTCAGTCAGGCCTTCTCGCGGATTCTGCCTGGTAGCCCGACTTTTCGTTTTATCCGTTTTATCCGCGGGTGGGCTGTGCTGTGTATACATTATAAGTCGCGCGCCTGATAGCGTCACTTATAACAATCGGTGCAATCACTGCAGCGACAGCAGGCAGCAGGTAGGTCGATTTATCCCCGGTTTTTCTCCGTTTTTTACGAGGAGCTGGCTGGCGTTACCCTCTAGCCCTCCATAGCGCCACCGGAAGTCCATGGAGCACATATTCTACCACAAACCAGGGAGATGGTGGTAGATTTCCACAGCACAGCCAGGTCCCCCGACACCGGTGAACATCCAGGGAATGGACATCGAGAGGGTGGATTCTTATAAGTACCTGGGTGTCCACCTCAACAATAAACTGGACTGGACTGAAAACACCGATGCGCTATACAGAAAGGGCCAGAGCAGACTTTATCTGCTAAGGAGACTCAGGTCCTTTGGGGGCACTCCTAAGGACCTTCTACAACATGGTGGTTGCATCGGCCATCTTCTATGGAGTGGTCTGCTGGAGCAGCAGCATCTCAGCGGTGGAAGGGAAGAGACTCGACAAGCTGGTCAGGAAGGCCAGCTCTGTCCTGGGTTGCCCCCTCGACTCAGTGCAGGTGGTGGGAGAGAGGAGGATGATGGGAAAGCTAACATCGCTGTTGGACAACGACTCCCACCCCATGCAGGACACTGTCACTGCACTGAGTAGCTCCAGCAGTGACAGACTCCTTCACCCCAAGTGGTGAAAGAGAGATATAGGAGGTTCTTCCTTCCCGCTGCTGTGAGACTGCACAACCAGCACTGCTCCCAGCAGACGAGTCAACAATAACAGGTAAGAACACACAGAAAACTGATGACAATTTATGTATCTTTTATTTATAATGAATGATCTCTTGCTCTCTTGCTATCCACTTTGCTGCTGTAACACTGTAAATTTCCCCGGTGTGGGACGAACAAAGGAATATATTATTATTATTTTGAGAAAGGGAGAATCGTGGAAACAATGAGAGGCTGGGGGATAGGAAATGGCGGGAGACAAAGAACTGCAGATGCTAGTTTCTACCAACGCTAGACAAAAGTGCTGGAGTAATTTAATGAGTCAGGCAGCATCTCTGTGGAACATGGATAGGTGACGTTTCGAGTCAGGCACCATTTTCCGACTGAATGCTGGAGGGGGGGGGGGGGGGGGAAGAAAGCTGGAAAAGTGTTGGGTGAAGTTCATTTGAAAGTCAATTTGATTTGCAAAGTTAATTTGATATGAAATGTAACAGTCTGCACTGACAAAGAAGTTTTATATTTTCTTCAAATCTTCCAGGATGTTCACCTGAAGATAAATAAAAGATGATGAGTGCCTCAGAGATAGAACAGACCTCCCTTTCTCATGATCTGATGTTGTCCATAGCCTGCCTGAAAACCCAAGTGGGATCAATTGTCATAAAATCATTATTCTTCTAGAATTTGCTGCTTAATTAAGAAAGACCAGAGATTCCCTTCAGCTTCTCTGCAGTTGTCCACTTTGCTTCTTATGAGGTAATAACGGAAAAAAAAGCAAGTGAATGCTCAGAAGCAAACTTCCCCGCTCAACAGTGTCTGATTCCAATGTTTGCCCGGCGGGGGCTTCAATGTCGGGAGTCACGACCGCCCCGACGTGCAGCGGCAGTGTCTTCGCCCGCCCCAAATCATGGGGCTTGGGTCGGCCCGCTGCGGACCTTTCACCGTCCGGCGCGGCCTGGAACGTGGCAACTTCAACAGCCTGACCGCGGGAGAAGAAGTTAGGGGAAGAGAAAAGACATTCTGGCCTTCCATCACAGTGAGGAGGTGACTGGAGGAGACTCACTGTGATGGATGTTTCTTTTTTGTTACATGTTGGTTTGTGCTGTGTGTGTTATTGCTTATTTTTATTGCTCTTATTGTTGGACTGTGTGTGACGAAATCTCGTCCAAAAGACTTGGGTTTTTTTGGATGACAATAAAGGTTCTTCTGATTCTTCTGATTCTTCTGATTGTATATTTTAGAGATACAGCGAGGAAACCGGGACTGGCCCAACAAGTCTGCGCCTACCAGCAATTCCCATACACTGACACCATCCTACAATTTACAATTATCGAAGCCAAATTAACGTACAAACATGTACATCTTTGGAAGAAACCGGAGCAACTGGGGAAAACCCATGTGGTCAGGGGGAGAACGTACAAACTCCGTACAGTCAGCACTCAGTAAGGATTGAACCTGGGTCTCCTGCGCTGTAAGGCTGCAACTCCACTGCTGTGCCACCCCATATTGTGGGCAGTTTATTTTATGTCATGTGGAGTTCAGTTTGGAGATACAGCACGGAAACAGCGATCTCATCACCGATCTCCCTTCCGTTATAACTTAAGAAGTGGTCTGCTCAATCTTGTTGGCCTCTCGGCACAGCGAGAAGTTCGTCAGGGAATGTTGCCGACTGGCCCGTTCCAGACTGCAGGAGTAGGTGCTATGGGATGCACTGAAGCTTAGTGCAGCCAACGCCAAGGCTCTGTGGAGGACGATGACAGTCCAGCCTCCTTCTGCTGCTGGACATTGCAGGGCAGAGTCCAGTGGGGAAATCCCTCAAACAAGGGAAGGAATATTACCTCAGGAGACCACATGAGTGGAAAGGGTGTTTTGTTTAAAGATAGGTGCAAACACTCAATAGCAAGTGTGACACTATGAATAGACACTGATAACATGTGAAGAGATTTTCACAGTTTTGTTTAATCTAGTTTAGAGACACAGAGTGGAAACAGGTCATTCGGCCCACTGACTCCACGCCGACCAAGCAGATCTAGTGTCTCCAGTCTTTCCTCATAACTAACGCACTCCATCCCAGGCAAGATCCTAACCAGTCTGCTCTGCACACTCTCCAACACTCACAATATCACAAATTAAGCATTCAGTGTTGATGCCGTTGGGTCATGGACCACTACGGTGGATTATGAAGTGTTATTCTTCTAGATTGCATTTGGCTTCACTCTGACAGTGGAGGTGGTCGAGGAGAGTCAGGTTGGTGTGAGAACGTGGAGCAGAACTGAAATGGCCTGCATCCAAAGCTCTACCTACCTCTGGCAAACAGTGAGCAGATGCTCAGCAAAGCAGTCGCCTATCTGTGCTTGGTCTCTCCCATGTAATGGAGGCCACGTCAGAGGCACTTAATGCAACAGATGAGTTTAGACGAGGGGAATGTGAAGGCGAGCAAGATGAGGACTTTCACGCTAGGACATGTCTTCCTTCTTCAGTAAACAGGGCTTGGCTCCTGCTGGGTTTGATGCTGCTCTCACCCACATCTCCTCCATTCCCTGCACATCTGCTCTCACCCCACCGGCCCCAGACAGAATAAGGATAGTCCTCTTGGTCCTACCCATTGTTCCCATCGGCTCATTTACCCAGTCCACCTCCATTATTCCACCTTCTTTTCCCATCGTATTCTATCAACTGCAGTAGCCCTTGATTATCTTCACAATCACATCTCAGCCTCTGTTGTTATCTCCACCACCTGTTACCATCCACCCCTCCTCACCTGGATCCACTTATTGTGTGCAAGAACTTGCCTTGTCCCCTCACCTCCCCCTCCACTCTCTCAGTCCAGAGGAAGGGTGTTGACCCAAAATGCTGACTGCTAATTTCCTTCCACAGATGCTGCTTGACCCTTTGAGTTCCTCCAGCAGTTTTGATTCTTGCCCCAGATTCCAGCATCTACAGTCTTATTTTGCCCCAGACTATTAAAGTCCAATATCCGTAAAGCCTTTTTAACTACATTATCTAGCTGTGATTTAACCATTTAACACCCATTAAATATCTGTTGCTGAAGCTGTGATTGATGACAGCAAGCGAAACATTAGTCTTAAAAAAACTAACATTCGTTACCAATAAATGTTCATTGCTGCATTTCATCATATCTCCACAAGAGGGCAGATAGACAATAGACAATAGACAATAGACAATAGGTGCAGGAGTAGGCCATTCAGCCCTTCGAGCCAGCACCGCCATTCAATGCGATCATGGCTGATCACTATCAATCAGTACCCCGTTCCTGCCTTCTCCCCATACCCCCTCACTCCGCTATCCTTAAGAGCTCTATCCAGCTCTCTCTTGAAAGCATCCAACGAACTGGCCTCCACTGCCTTCTGAGGCAGAGAATTCCACACCTTCACCACCCTCTGACTGAAAAAGTTCTTCCTCATCTCCGTTCTAAATGGCCTACCCCTTATTCTCAAACTGTGGCCCCTTGTTCTGGACTCCCCCAACATTGGGAACATGTTATCTGCCTCTAATGTGTCCAATCCCCTAATTATCTTATATGTTTCAATAAGATCCCCCCTCATCCTTCTAAATTCCAGTGTATACAAGCCCAATCGCTCCAGCCTTTCAACATACGACAGTCCCGCCATTCCGGGAATTAATCTAGTGAACCTACGCTGCACGCCCTCCATAGCAAGAATATCCTTCCTCAAATTTGGAGACCAAAACTGCACACAGTACTCCAGGTGCGGTCTCACCAGGGCCCGGTACAACTGTAGAAGGACCTCTTTGCTCCTATACTCAACTCCTCTTGTTACGAAGGCCAACATTCCATTGGCTTTCTTCACTGCCTGCTGAACCTGCATGCTTCCTTTCATTGACTGATGCACTAGGACACCCAGATCTCGTTGAACTCCCCCTCCTCCTAACTTGACACCATTCAGATAATAATCTGCCTTTCTATTCTTACTTCCAAAGTGAATAACCTCACACTTATCTACATTAAACTGCATCTGCCATGTATCCGCCCACTCACACAACCTGTCCAGGTCACCCTGCAGCCTTATTGCATCTTCCTCACAATTCACACTACCCCCCAACTTAGTATCATCTGCAAATTTGCTAATGGTACTTTTAATCCCTTCGTCTAAGTCATTAATGTATATCGTAAATAGCTGGGGTCCCAGCACCGAACCTTGCGGTACCCCACTGGTCACTGCCTGCCATTCCGAAAGGGACCCATTTATCCCCACTCTTTGCTTTCTGTCTGTTAACCAATTTTCTATCCATGTCAGTACCCTACCCCCAATACCATGTGCCCTAATTTTGCCCACTAATCTCCTATGTGGGACCTTGTCGAAGGCTTTCTGAAAGTCGAGGTACACCACATCCACTGACTCTCCCTTGTCAATTTTCCTAGTTACATCCTCAAAAAATTCCAGTAGATTTGTCAAGCATGATTTCCCCTTCGTAAATCCATGCTGACTCGGAACGATCCCGTTACTGCTATCCAAATGCTCAGCAATTTCGTCTTTTATAATTGACTCCAGCATTTTCCCCACCACTGATGTCAGACTAACTGGTCTATAATTACCCGTTTTCTCTCCCTCCTTTCTTAAAAAGTGGGATAACATTTGCTATTCTCCAATCCACAGGAACTGATCCTGAATCTATAGAACATTGAAAAATGATCTCCAATGCTTCCACTATTTCTAGAGCCACCTCCTTAAGTACTCTGGGATGCAGACCATCAGGCCCTGGGGATTTATCAGCCTTCAGTCCCATCAGTCTACCCAAAACCATTTCCTGCCTAATGTGGATTTCCTTCAGTTCCTCCATCACCCTAGGTTCTCCAGCCCCTAGAACATTTGGGAGATTGTGTGTATCTTCCTCAGTGAAGACAGATCCAAAGTAACGGTTTAACTCGTCTGCCATTTCTTTGTTCCCCATAATAAATTCCCCTGCTTCTGTCTTCAAGGGACCCACATTTGCCTTGACTATTTTTTTCCTCTTCACGTACCTAAAAAAACTTTTGCTATCCTCCTTTATATTATTGGCTAGTTTACCCTCGTACCTCATCTTTTCTCCTCGTATTGCCTTTTTAGTTAACTTTTGTTGCTCTTTAAAAGAGTCCCAATCCTCTGTCTTCCCACTCTTCTTTGCTATGTTATACTTCCTCTCCTTAATTTTTATGCTGTCCCTGACTTCCCTTGTCAGCCACAGGTGTCTCTTACTCCCCTTAGAGTTTTTCCACCTCTTTGGAATAAATTGATCCTGCAACCTCTGCATTATTCCCAGGAATACCTGCCATTGCTGTTCTACCGTCTTCCCTGCTAGGGCCTCCTTCCAATCAATTTTGGCCAGCTCCCGCCTCATGCCTCTGTAATCCCCTTTGCTATACTGTAATACCGACACTTCCGATTTTCCCTTCTGCCTTTCCATTTGCAGAGTAAAACTTATCATGTTGTGATCACTGCCTCCTAATGGCTCTTTTACCTCTAGTCCCCTTATCAGATCAGGATCATTACACAACACTAAATCCAGAATTGCCTTCTCCCTGGTAGGCTCCAGTACAAGCTGTTCTAAGAATCCATCTCGAAGGGCAGATCTGGGTTCTTGCACACTTCAGCCAAAAATTTGGCAAAAGTCTACAATACAATAGAACTTTATTGATCCCAGGAAGGAAGTTTTAATTTGCCAACAGTCATAAAAAAACACAAAATACATGAAACATGAACTTAAAGTGACGAGTGTAAAGGCTTCGGGAATGTGCAAACATTGAGGAGGTGGGTGGGGTGGTGGGGAGGGAGTCAGTCTCAGTCTACCCCATGACAGAAGGGGGAGGAGTTGTAAAGTTTGATAGCCACAGGGAAGAAGGATCTCCTGTGGCGTTCTGTGCTGCATCTTGGTGGAACCAGTCTGTTGCTGAAGGTGCTCCTCAGGTTGACCAGTGTGTCATGGAGGGGGTGAGCTGTATTGTCCAGGATGCTCCGCAGTTTGAGGAGCATCCTCCCCTCCAAGACCACCTCCCATGAGGTCTCAAGTCCCGAAGCGTTGTCCCCCATGAGGTGACCCTCCCAGTTGGGGGAACTGGTGCATATGTGATATCAGTCTCTGTAAGTGAACAAATGCCGACATTTGCACTGCATTTTGTATGCATTTAACCATCACGAGAGAGTGAAGGATGTACCAGGTGATTGTAAAGAGGCTTGAGCCTTGTGAAACCAATGTACTGGAGACAATTTACCACCGTGCGAGAAGAGTTTGTGAGGTTACAAAAAGTTGTTGCCTTTAAGGACTATTTCATTTTTGTGACAGTCATTACTTTTATTTCTGTAATTAACTTTCTAGCTTCTCAAATGCTATTAATTCCAGACGGAAATTGTCTTCCAACTACACATCAGTAATAACGATTCCACAAACCGTCCACTCAGTTACTTTCTAAATACTTCAAATATTTGGTTCCCGAATGACCATAATGCAAGTTTTTGATTTTTTTAAAAATCAACTAAAAACAAAATTCATATCATTCTATGTAGGAAGGAACTGCAGATGCTCGTTTAACCCAAAGATAGAAACAAAATGCTGGTGTAACTCGGTGGGACAGGCAGCATCTCTGGAGAGAAGGAATGGATGACGTTCTGGGTCAAGACCCTTCTTCAGACTGAAGGTAGAAGGAGAGGGACTGAAGAAGGGTCTCGACCCGAAACGTCACCCATTCCTTCTCTCCAGAGATGTTGCCTATCCCGCTGAGTTCCTCCAGCTTTTTGTGTTCATATCATTCTACCTGCCCTCCTTCATTAAAAATCAAAGCGTTCTTTTATATAACTGAGTTTCTTAAGAATATAGAGTCTGCTCAATGAACAATTGAGGCACTCCACACCAGCAATGTAAGAAATTTGATTTTTTTGTCAGCACGCTATTGACTGCATTTACACTCCACACTGCCTTGGAAAAGCAGCCAACGTAATCAAAGACTTGACCCATCCTGCACATTCCTCCTTCGCCCCGTTCCATTGGGCACAAGATACAGAAGCTTCAAAGCTTGCACCACCAGATTCAGGAACAGCTTCTTCCCCACAGTTATCAGGCTTCTGTACGTTTTTTTCCATAAGCTAGACTACTGTACGATTCACCCCTACCCATTGTGGACTTTGGACTTTGACCATGGAGCTGATGTGCTACAATACTGAGAACTATATTCTACACTCTGTATCTGCCCCTTTGTTCTATCTGTTGAACTTGAGGTTGACTTGGTTGTATCTTTGTAAAGTATTATCTGATCTGTTTCAATGGCATGCAAAAGAAAGCTTTTCACTGACACATGACAATAATAAACCTAAAAGAAAAATATTACATAGATATCTTAATGTAAACTTTACAATTCATTATGATTCAGATGATGTTACAGTTAATTTGGCTATTATTGGGGATAATCAATGTTATGGAAACATGGGTAATTTGATTTTTTTTCACAGTTTTGATGCAGATACAAGCATTAAGGCAAAGTATTCTTCAAAGCTCCAAGATGATGTAGCTGAGATTTATTAGCACAATGTTTCATAGTTACCAAAGGATATTTGGGCAATTTTGCCACACTCATTGAAATACAAATTAATTGGAATGTTGATGTTATTACTGGGAAATTGTCCTCTTTAATCTGCATATATATAAAAAAATGTCTCAAATGCGTTTTTTAAAGAATGTAATGACTGAACAAGCTTGTTGTTTCTTCTATCACAGTAACAGAACTTAGATCCCCAAATGGTAATGAATGTGGTACAACATTTCAGTTGTTTCCCAAGTCAAACTTGTTATCAACTTTAAAAAGAAGTAGAATCCATAAGAAGTTAAATGATTGCACATATAACATTAATATTCAATAACAAAAATAAATTGAAGGAATGGGGCTATTATATTCGTAGAATGGATAGCCTGTGCTTATTAATCAACAAAGGTTATTTGTTACTCCTGTACTTGCCTTTTACAAAGTGTGTTTCTAGTTAATCATATTAATGACTTACTTATGTGGTTTTAATGAAAAGATTAATTCAATATTACCCGCTCACAGGAGGCCACAACCCTTACTTAGCTGATGGGAAGAGCCAGCAGTCCATGGCTTCAGGGGAGCCCACCGGGGCAGTCCCCCGCGGTCAAACGGAAGATCGTTGAATCCACCCCTGCTGGATCGCGGCCTGCAGGAGGAATCCGCTGAGCCAGTTCCCTGTTCGTTGGATCCGACAGACCGGCCTGGATGGAGGAGGCCGCCACGCCAGTCTCCGCTCATCCCCCAAAGACCAGAGCCCAGGACGATGGAGTCAGCGACAATGGATGTGGGGCAAGGTCAGTAGGAGAGGAGTGGAAACTGGGGTGTGGCCTACCAAGCCCTCATAGTCAGCTGCAGGAGACACCCCTGGGAAACAAAGGTGGATGGGCAAGGAGAGGGATGTGGCGTCCAAGGAAGGCGATATCTGGAGTGCACACAACAGCCTGGGAATCGCCTGGAACAGGCACTATTCACAAGAACTAGAGCGGGGACTTTGAAAATGGCTGCCAAAAATGGCACCTTTTGCATTCGGGCACTGTAGACTGTTTCTCTCTACTTGCTTATCGGGATCGGGATTATGGCAAACTCTACTGGACTATTTGTAAATTAAAGAATTTTACTGTGTTGGCACTTCGCACATGTGACAATAAAAGCACCATTGAACCTTTGAACCATGGCAGCATGGTTGCGCATTGGTAGAATTGTTGCCTTGCAGCGCCAGAGACCCGGGTTTGATCCTGACTATGGGTGCTGTCTGTACGGAGTTTGTATGTTCTCACCATGACCGCGTGGGTTTTCCCCGGGTAATCGGGTTTCCTCCCACACTCCAAAGACGTGTAGGTTTATAGATTCATTGGCTTCGGTAAAGATTGTAAATTGTCCCTAATGTGTAGCATAGTGTTAGTGTAAGGTGATTGCTGGTCAGCATGAACGTGGTGGGCCGAAGGTCCTGTTTCCACGCTGAATGTCTAAACTAAACTAAACATTGCAATTTGATTGCCATTTTCAATCTTCAACAATAGATTGTTGGACAGGTGATTACTTTGGTGAGAAATGATTTCATATAATGTTTAACTCATTTCTTAATATTTTGTCAATCACTTACTGAGTTTGGAATAAGCAAAAATATGTGAAAATATATACAGTATAGTTTTCTATAAATGAACATTAATCCAGAAGGTAATAACCAACCAATTCCAGAAGGTGACGGGCTTTTATGTCCAAGCAACGATTGGAACATTTTTTAGACATTTATAACTTGAAGGGTAACAGATGGCGCCTAAAATGTGGTGACACTTGTGTATAGATACGGTGTGATCTACTATCTTACACTCTTATACTTAGTATGATTGTGCCTAAAGTATAGTTGGATTGTCATTGAACTGTATGCAAAAAAGAATTTCACTGTACTTTGATACACATGACAATAAAGTACCATTGAACCATTGTGCCTCATTGCTCAATATATTGTGCAGTATGAGATTTTTTAGAGATTTAGAGATACAGCGCGGAAACAGGCCCTTCGGCCCACCGAGTCCGCGCTGCCCAGCGATCCCCGCACATTAACACTATCCTACACCCACTAGGTACAATTATTTTACATTTACCCAGTCAATTAACCTACATACCTGTAGGTCTTTGGAGTGTGGGAGGAAACCGAAGATCTCGGAGAAAACCCACGCAGGTCACAGGGAGAACGTACAAACTCCGTACAGACGGCGCCCGTAGTCAGGATCGAACCTGAGTCTCCGGCGCTGCATTCGCTGTAAGGCAGCAACTCTACCGCTGCGCCACCGTGCCGCAGAATGACACTATTCTTTGGTGGTCTTAAGGAGAATCTTGCTCAGAGACTGTGGTGAAATTATTTCTACCATTTAAACTTCTATTGTACCTTAAAATAAATTACTTAAAAGCCACTTTGATTGTTCACAAATACCATTTGGTTAACCAGGTCATTACCAAAACTAGCAAATGTTTTGAAATGTTTTGAAAACGCCTGCAGAAGGTTAAAGTTACATGCAATTACTCTTTGCAAAGCAACTAAGCAGGCTAAACTGATGGTTTATAGTTGACCAATAGTTGACCACAGCCAGATGTCTGTGGTCATTACTCACCAAGGGAGTATACAGAATTTCTAGTACAGATATTAATCATTAGAGTATGAGACAGGTAAACTAAAGTCAACCCAGCAGTCATTTGTGCAATAATTTCCTGCTTTTTCTTGTGGAATTAATTAATTACATGTTAGCAGTTTCATTTGTAACTCTAACTGATTTGGTATTTGTAAATAACAAGGTGACTTGGGTCAACCTTGCTCAATTCATTTGAAGACACAGAGTGCTGGAGCAACTCAGTGGGTCAAGCAGTATCCATGGAGAACATGGATACGCGACATTTCGGTTTGGAACCCTTCTTCAGTCGCACCCTGGCCATTCCCTCTTCTCCCCTCTCCGATCAGGCAAAAGATATAGAAGAGCGAAAATGCACACCACCAGATTCAGGGACAGTTTCTTCCCAGCTGTTATCAGGCAACTAAATCATCCTACCACAACCGGAGAGTAGTGCTGAACTGCTATCTACCTCTTTGGTGACCCTTGGACTATCCTTGATTGGACTCTGCTGGCTTTACCTTGCACTAAATTTTATTCCTTTATCATGTATCTTCACACTGAAAATGGATCGATTGTAATCATGCATTGTCTTTCTGCTGACTGGTTAACATGCAAAAAAAGATTATCACTGTACCTCATTGTTTTGAACATTTATCTAGACTTATTTCAGATTCCTATAATCCTAACATGTCAATGCAAAATCAATTACATCAACAAAAGTGATAAGGATACCATTTAGGTTTATTATTGTCAAGTTAATTGAAGTACCACAAACTGCTTACTTTCAAATCAAATCAGATAACATCATCCGTAAATACAATCAAGCTAAACTCAAGCACGATAGGTGGAGCAAAGGGAAAGATTTTGAATGCAGAATATAGTTTTCTGTATTCTCCCACTCCAGTTCCAAAGAAAATGTCCAGCTCTGCAATGAGGTAGATGAGAATCAGAATGTACCCTAGCTTATGGAAGGACAGTTCAGAAGTTTGATAACAGAGGAAAAGTAGATGTTTCTAAGTATTGTGGTGCATGCTTTCAAGCTTCTGTATAATCTGTTCGACGGAACCAGGGAGAAGAAGAAATGACCAGGATGAGAAAGATCTTTGATTATGTTGGCTGCTTTCCCGGGGCATTGTGGAGTGTAGATGAAGTCAATGGTGGAGGTCTGGTCTATGATGGACTGGGATACGTCCTCAACTCTGCAGTTTCTTGTGGTCTTGGAGCCTGAAAACTGTAATGTCCATGTTCAGGAGCAGCTTCTTCACTACAACTATCGTTCTATTGAACACTACAATCTCCAAGTAGGCTCCAAACTCAATAGACTTGGGGACATTATTTTTGACTATGCACTATTATTGTTTTTTTGTTTTTTTATATATACTGAATTTATTTTGTTGTTTATTATGGGTTTTACAAAATAATATTGAGAATGATCAGCCATGATCACATTGAACGGCGATGCTGGCTCGAAGGGCCAAATGGCCTCCTCCTGCACCTATTGTATATTGAACGGGGTATTGATTGAGAATGATCAGCCATGATCACATTGAATGGCGGTGCTGGCTCGAAGGGCCGAATGGCCTCCTCCTGCACCTATTGTCTATTGTCTATTGATACATTAAAAGAGATGCAGATCAAGGAAAATGTAGAATAGATCATTGTTAGTTAGAAGAAGGTGACAACAAAGCAAACAGAAAAAATTATGGACAGTCAGACTGGTCGGAGAACTGGGAATACTTTATCGAAGGTATCACAAAATGCTGGAATAACTCAGTGGGTCAGGCAGCATCTCTGGAGAGAAAGAATGGGTGATGTTTCGGGTCGAGACCCTTCTTCAGACCTAGGAATGCTTTATGAAGGTATCACAAAATGCTTGAGTATCTCAGCAGGTCAGGCAGCATCTCAGGAGAGAAGGAATGGGTGACGTTTCAGGTCGAGACCCTTCTTCAGACTGATGTCAGGGGGGCGGGACAAAGAAAGGACATAGGTGGAGGCAGGAAGACTTTATTGTCTTTATACTTTATTGTCACATGAGACAAGTCACAGTGAAATTCTTTGCTTGTAAGGAAGGGAGAGGGATGGAGAGAGGGGGAAAGCAAGGGTTACTTGAAGTTAGAGAAGTCAAAATTCATACTGTTGGGGTATAAACATGGGCTGCTATCAGGTCACACAGGACCATTCGGTGCAAACACCTGCATGTCGCTGCCTCACCCAGGCAGCAGGTGGAGCCGTAGACGGCGGCGAACCTGCCGCTCGCTTCAACCAATGGCAATGATCCAACCTAACCTGCTAGCGGGACAAGCCGATGATTGGCAGACGGTTGGACCAATGAAAAATGTGGGAGCGCGGCACCCGCCTTGCTATTGGCCAGAGGCGGAGGAGCGCAGTCCAATAGGCGGGAGGAGGGGGCGGGCCCGGGAGCGGAGAGTGAGGTTAGTGTGAGAGGTCGCGGCGGCTCCGGCTCCTCCAAGGGAAGATGGCGGACGATCGGAAGCGGGCGGACAACGCTAAGCACCGGCGAGGGGAGCAGCTCAAGCGCTGGCTGGGCTCCGAGACCGACCTGGAGCCGCCGGTCTTCAAGAAGAAGAAGACGCGGGTGAAGTTCGACGACGGCGCCGTGTTCCTGGCCGCCTGCTCGAGCGGCGACACCGAGGAGGTGAAGCGGCTGCTGGACCGCGGCGCTGACATCAACTACGCCAATGTGGACGGGCTGACGGCGCTGCACCAGGTACTGCGGGAGGGCAGGGCAGGGCAGGGTGAGGATAGGGTGAGGGCAGGGTGAGGACAGGACAGGCCCGGCTCTACCACCCACAGACCCCGGCCGACTCTGCACCCCTCAGGCTCTGCACCCCTCAGGCTCTGCACCCCTCATCCCTCAGTCTCTACAACCCCAGACCCAGGCTCTACACCCCTCAGGCTCTACACCCCTCAGGCTCTGCACCCCTCAGGCTCTGCACCCCTCAGGCTCTGCACCCCTCAGGCTCTGCACCCCTCAGGCTCTGCACCCCTCAGGCTCTGCACCCCTCAGGCTCTGCACCCCTCAGGCTCTGCACCCCTCAGGCTCTACACCCCTCAGTCCTCACTCAGTCTCTACAACCCCTCAGACCCTCAGGCCCTGCACCTCTCAGTCCTCAGGCTCTGCACCCCTCAACTCTCAGGCTCTGCACCCCTCAACTCTCAGGCCCTGCACCTCTCAGTCCTCAGGCTCTGCACCCCTCAACTCTCAGGCTCTGCACCCCTCAACTCTCAGGCTCTACACCCCTCAGTCCTCACTCAGTCTCTACAACCCCTCAGACCCTCAGGCTCTGCACCTCTCAGTCCTCAGACTCTGCACCCCTCAACCGTCAGGCTCTGCACCCCTCAACCCTCAGGCTCTGCACCCCTCAACCCTCAGACTCTGCACCCCTCAGTCCTCAGACTCTGCACCCCACAACCGTCAGGCTCTACACCCCCCCAGACCCTGGCTCTGCACCCCTCAGGCTCTGCACCCCTCAGTACTCAGGCTCCATACCCCCTCAGCCCTGTCCCGTTGTCACCCAGGGAGCAAACCAGACCCCCCCCCTCCTCTCCTCACACAGGCTGCAACAGAACATCTCATTGATCCATCAGCCTGTGCTTGTCCCCCAGACCAAAGAACAGGGGGTTTGTTTGCATCAGTTTACCCTGCACTTCTCCAGTCCTTATCCCAGACCAGAGATTTGTTTACACTGCGTTTCCCTGCACTTCCCCAGTCCTTGTCCCCAGCTCAGAGGTTTGTTTGTATCATGTTTGCCCGCACTCCCATGTGCGGATCTGCCTTGTGCTATCCTTCATGCAACGCAAGGCTCTGATCGTCCTTCTGGGTCGCCGGCAAATGCAATTGATGCAAGAAACTACAATATTAAGCAAAACACTAAGTACTGGAGTAACTCAGCAGATCAGGCGATGGACTAAAAAGGTCCCAAGAAGGGTCCCGACCTGAAATGTCATCCCTCCATTCCCTCCACAGAT
Organism: Rhinoraja longicauda; assembly: GCF_053455715.1. Lineage (NCBI taxonomy): Eukaryota > Metazoa > Chordata > Chondrichthyes > Rajiformes > Arhynchobatidae > Rhinoraja > Rhinoraja longicauda. The sequence goes on from NC_135976.1 coordinate 11,382,122, forward strand.
ACCGCCTGACCATGCTGAGTTACTCCAACACTGTGTTTCACTCAGGATTCTAGCACCTTGTGTGTCTTGGACTATTCTTGATACATGACTGTGTTCGTCCTGTCCCTTTTGAGTCGCTGGCAAATACATTTGACGGAGATGCTAGCCAACTGCAGATGCTGTAATCTTAACCAAATCATAACGTCCTGGAGCAATTCGGTGAGTCAGGTAGCATCTGTGGAGAGAAGTGATTGAATCAAGGTCCCGACCTGAAATTTCATCTGTCCATTCCCTCCACAGATGCTGCCTGACCCCTTAATGGTCCTCCACCACTTTGTGAAATGCATTTGATGGTCAATGTGGTGCAGGGTCAGGCGTGGCATTTCGTCCAATTACTTACACAGTCCTTGCCTCGCTTTCCTCCCCCCTAACCAGCCGACTGGTAACGCTACCGATATGGAATAAACCCGATCCTGCAGCAAGTTCACAGTTGCACGAAGGATAGGGGGTTGTCAGTTATTCCCATATAACGCAGTAGTTGGTGCACCAAGTAACTAACACCTGTGCTTTTAGCATTGAATGTTGAAACTGCACTAAACAAGAGTCATGTTTTAGAGCTTGTAACTTTACTTTTATTTGGCTTATTATTTGAGGTACCCTGAGAGTAAACATAAAACTTAAATTGTTCTCCCACCCCAACGAAATTGAGCATTTTTTGCCTTTCTGTATTAATATTGACATTGTAGCAATGCAATTAAGAGGTGTGCCTTTTCTTTGATTGAATATCTCTATATGAAAAGCTTGCATTTCATAGTGAAAACGAGTTGTCTATTAAGTTGTGAGTGACTAGCTGTTAAGAAACGACAACGTGTTGGTTCTTTTTGGAATAGGTATTGATTGAGGTTCAATTAAATGTTTGATTCAGCTGTCTTAACTATAAATAGGCAACAGATATCCTGTTCTAGTGATGATGTGTAGTAGATTTATCATCCCTTCTGACTTTTCTTGGAGACGCAAGAGACTGCAGGTGCTGGAATTTAGAGCAACAAACAATCTGCTGGAGGAACAGTGGTTTGAGCAGCATTTGTTGGGGGAGGAATATGCAGGGTTTTGACCTAGAATGTTGACAATTCCTTCCTCCTATGTCCCCTAACAAATGTGGCTCGATTTACTGAATTCCATCAGCAGATTGTTTGTTGCCTCTGACTTTCCTTTACCCTGTTAGTTTCAGTGATGTTGTCCTTCATATGGAACTTTATTGATGGTTGGAGTTTATAGACTGATAAGCTACTGTATAATGATTTTTAAAAAAAAGGCCTATGCTGGTAATGGTATGTCAATCCTCCTGCAGTGTTTCTTGGAAAATTCTCTCATGTGGCTTGAAGTCAAACGATAAACGTATTGGCCTGAATATGGTATGTGACCTTAAGGGAAAATAGCATGTGCTAATTGAAGATAGATGGTCCAATGCCTAAACTCTGTAATGTAAAAATGTGGCTCATGCAGTAATACTTAGTTATGTGACCCTGGATCCACATTCACAATTGCCATTAAATAAAGAGTCACATGAATAGAGTCATCGTCGGACAGCTTGGAAACGGGCCCATTGGCACAACTTACAAACGCTGACCGACATGCCCATCTACATTCGTCTCACCTGCATATGTTTGGAATATCCTTCTAAACCTAGCATAGCCATGTACCTGTCTAAATGTTTCTTAAACGTTGTGATAGTACCTGCCTCAACCACCTCCAACAGCAGTTCGTTCCATACACCTACCACACTTTGTGTAGAAAAAGTTACTCCTTGGGTTCCTATTAAATTTCCCCCCCTCACCTTCAACCTATGACCTTTGGTTATTGATTCTCCTAATCTTGGCAAAAAAACAGTGCGTTTACCCAATCTATTCCTCTCGTGATTTTGTGCACCTCCAAAAGATCAGCCATCATCCTCCTGCGCTCCAAGGAATAAAGCCCTAGCCTGCTCAACCTCTCCCCGTAGCTCAGGCCCTTGAGTCCAGGCAACATCCTCGTAAATCTTTTCTGCACCCTTTCCAGCTTGACCACATCTTTCCTATAACATAGTGCCCAGAACTGAACACAATACTATAAATGTAGCCCCACCAACATCTTATACAACTGTTAACATGACCTTCCAACTTCTGTACTCAATGCTCTACTGTATGCCATGTCCACCACTGCACCAATCCTGTTAAATATATAGAGACTGCACTTGCTAAAATCTTGAGTAAAAAACAAATTGCTCTGGGAACTCAGTGGGTCAGGCAACATCTTTGGAGGGAAATGGACAAATGATATTTTGGGGGGCAGGACCCTTCTTCAGACTGTCCATTTCTCTACACAGCTGATGCCTGACCTGCTGATTTCCATCAGCGGTTTCTTAAAATATAAATAACTACAAATATCCTCTATGCCTTTCATTAAGCACATTTTCAGTGCAACAAAAACTAAATTTAGCTAACCCATTTATCGCATATGTTTAATTCCCTGGATGTCAGTTTGCTGTATGGCTATCCCTCTGAGAATCGAGCTCTGAAGCTAACTTATATGCTTAAGACAGCAATTCAAAGGCACTCTTTTTGTGCTTGGAGAGTAAGTCAGTTTTGTCCGTTGCTTTAATCTGTTTTTCTTTTGAATGGGGTAATCAAATTATGGCTTAAGAAGGTAGACACAAAATGCTTGAGCAACTCTGCGGGACAGGCAGCATCTCTGGAGAGAAGGAATGGGTGACGTTTCGGGTCGAGACCCTTCAGGTTTAAGAAGGTGCATCCATCTCTCTTCAGGGGCATATGGAAGAAATCAAATTTCTATTCATGTCTAAAATACTTTGTTTTTGTCTTCATGCTTTGGTCTCCTCATTCATTTTCCCAGTTTAGTTCTGTGCCATGAGCAAGAGGTAATAACATCGACACCCATCCATCCAAAGAATTCGAATTCGTTTTAAACTGATGTACTATTGCTGTGTATAATGGAACCACATAAAATTATAACAATTTTACCATGTCAACTCTTTTACTATGTAAAAATGAAAGGTTTTGAAGAACCACGAGCCTCATCAAAAAGTGACGTGCAGCTCGAGGTGTGCCCTGAGTATCACTGTATTGAGGGTGTGTTGGAACATTCTGTGAGGAGGGGGGGGGGGGGGGGGGAGTTAATCATATCCACTGTTTCCCTTTAATATGTGACAAACTTTCGATGCTTATTACAAATTTGATCCACGTGCATATAACCTATCTTGGACCATATCCGCAGTTGCAGATATTTTGTTTTCCCTCTGCTGTGTCAGGATGGAGGAAGTTATCATGGTTACAGTAACTTGTTGCTGTTGCAGTTAATGCAATCTGTTTACTGGTAGACTATCTTGGTACTTTAACATGTTGCAGTTTGCAGTAGAAGATTAGATTGTTTTCAAGGTCTTTCGTGTGGAATTTAAAATAGCTGCTCATCACAAAAACATTAGGTTAGGCTAATGTTTAGTCAAAACCATTATGACTTTAAGAATGATTTTTGCATTTATTATAAATGTAGCTAGTCTATCTGTACAGGCAGCCCCTGCCTTAAAGGGCTTGTGTTTCTAGAAAACTGTTTGTAACACACTTTTTCAAAGAACACTCCTCACACACCCTCCTTTAGAATTGAATCCCATGTTATAGGCTGAGATGTGTTTCTGTGACATTTTTCTCTCATTAAGCTATTTTATTAGTCACGACAAAGCCACTACCATATTTAACAGGTGAGGCTTTTTTTGTGAAGCATAAGGCTCTTGGACTTGGAAAGGGGTTAGGAAGTGGGGATATTAGAGAAGGGAATGGGATTATGAGGATCAAGGTTGATAGGAGAAAGATGGTGTAGATGTGAGAAGGGGGTTATGGGCTAAAAGTGTGGTGACTTTTTGAAGTGAAGGCAGGGATTACTTTGAAGAGCTTCCCATGGCTCCTGTGACTCCCCACAATGCAGTAGACCAGGGAAAATGCCTTGCAAATGAAGTGTGAAGCTTTCTGAGATGTCGCTTCATATGTCTTCGCGCTGAATGGAGAAACTGGGTTGTGACAGCTAACCCAATCAACACAGTGATGTCACATCCAAATCTTGATGTCCCACTGTATTGATTAACTGAAATAAAATTGACCAGAATTGTTTCTTTTACAGGATTTTTATGGGGAAACATATTTGATCAAAATGTAAGAGTAGGTTTCAATCTGTATCTCTACTTTTTGATAGTGATCTGCGAATTCTGTAAGGGTGGGTTTCAGTTACCCAAATGTCTGCAATGTTGGGATCACCTGCATTGAATTCTAATACAAATGGGGGAATAAAATCTTAAGACACATGTCTAACTGGAAAACCAGTTGATTATTTCGTTTGCTTCAGCTGTGGGAACAATCTATACTGTTTTTGTTTGTTAATGCGTACGCAGCTATATTGTACGTTCAAGTTGGGATTCAGTGACATTGATGAATGAAAACTGTCATGCATTTCTGACTTGATAGCCCCTGCACAAACGTAACACATGAAAAAAAAATTGTCTCTGTCTTGGTGCACAAACCTCTGAAGCATTTTGCAATTTATTTTCTCTCAAGTTTTAAGTTGTGGTGGAGAGAGATGGTAATAATAGTTTTATAAGAAAATAACTGCAGATGCTGGTACAAATCGATTTATTCACAAAATGCTGGAGTAACTCAGCAGGTCAGGCAGCATCTCGGGAGAGAAGGAATGGGTGACGTTTCGGGTCGAGACCCTTCTTCAGACTGATGTCGGGGGTGGGACAAAGGAAGGATATAGGTGGAGACAGGAAGATAGAGGGAGATCTGGGAAGGAGGAGGGGAAGGGAGGGACAGAGGAGCTATCTGAAGTTGGAGAAGTCGACGTTCATACCACCGGGCCGCAAACTGCCCAGGCGAAATTTGAGGTGCTGCTCCTCCAATTTCCGGCGGGCCTCACTATGGCACTGGAGGAGGCCCATGACAGAGAGGTCAGACTGGGAATGGGAGGGGGAGTTAAAGTGCTGGGCCATCGGGAGATCAGTTGCGTTAATGCGGACCGAGCGCAGGTGTTCAGCGAAGCGATCGCCGAGCCTGCGCTTGGTTTCGCCGATATAGATAAGTTGACATCTAGAGCAGCGGATGCAATAGATGAGGTTGGAGGAGGTGCAGGTGAACCTCTGTCTCACCTGGAAAGAATGTTTGGGTCCTTTGATGGAGTTGAGGGGGGAGGTAAAGGGACAGGTGTTGCATCTCGTGCGGTTGCAAGGGAAAGTGCCCGGGGTTAGGGTGGTTTGGGTAGGAAGGGACGAGTGGACCAGGGAGTTGCGGAGGGAACGGTCTCTGCGGAACGCAGAGAGGGGAGGGGATGGGAAGATATGGCCAGTGGTGGGGTCCTGTTGTAGGTGACGGAAATGTTGGTGGATAATGTGTTGGATCCGCTGGCTGGTGGGGTGGAAGGTGAGAACGAGGGGGATCCTGTCCTTGTTGCGAGTGTGGGGATGGGGAGCAAGAGCGGAGCTGCGGGATGTAGACGAGACCCTAGTGAGAGCCTCATCTATAATGGAGGAGGGGAAGCCCCGTTTTCTGAAAAACGAGGACATCTCGGAAGCCCTAGTGTGAAACACCTCATCCCGGGCGCAGATGCGGCGTAGACGGAGGAATTGGGAGTAGGGGATAGACTTTTTGCAGGGGACCGGGTGGGAAGAAGTGTAGTCCAGATAGCTGTGCGAGTCGGTGGGCTTGTAATAAATGTCCGTCACTAGTTTTTCTCCTGTGATGGAGATGGTGAGGTCCAGAAACGGGAGGGAGATGTCAGAGATAGTCCAGGTATATTTAAGGGCAGGATGGAAATTGGAGGTGAAGTGTATAAAGTCAGTGAGTTCTGCATGGGTGTAAGAGGTAGCACCAATGCAGTCGTCGATGTAGCGGAGGTAGAGTTCGGGGATGGGGCCAGTGTACGTCTGGAACAGGGATTGTTCGACGTACCCAACAAAGAGGCAGGCGTAGCTAGGGCCCATGCGAGTGCCCATAGCCACGCCTCTGGTTTGGAGGAAGTGGGAGGAGTCAAAGGAGAGTTGTTGAGGGTAAGAACCAGCTCTGCTAGGCGGAGGAGAGTGTTGGTCGATGGGGATTGGCTGGTTCTACGGTCGAGTTGTTGAGGGTAAGAACCAGCTCTGCTAGGCGGAGGAGAGTGTTGGTCGATGGGGATTGGCTGGTTCTACGGTCGAGTTGTTGAGGGTAAGAACCAGCTCTGCTATTGTTGAGGGTAAGAACCAGCTCTGCTATTGTTGAGGGTAAGAACCAGCTCTGCTATTGTTGAGGGTAAGAACCAGCTCTGCTATTGTTGAGGGTAAGAACCAGCTCTGCTATTGTTGAGGGTAAGAACCAGCTCTGCTATTGTTGAGGGTAAGAACCAGCTCTGCTATTGTTGAGGGTAAGAACCAGCTCTGCTATTGTTGAGGGTAAGAACCAGCTCTGCTATTGTTGAGGGTAAGAACCAGCTCTGCTATTGTTGAGGGTAAGAACCGGCTCTGCTATTGTTGAGGGTAAGAACCAGCTCTGCTGAATTGTGAGCATTTTGGAAAAAAGATCTTGCTCCGAATGATGGATACAAATTGCTGGAGTAACTCAGCGAATCATACAACATCCTTGGAGAACATTAGTCCTAACTGCGACTAATGATTTGATTTGCTAGCATGCCTTCCTCGTTTCTACTTGAACTCTCAACTAGTGAATGATATTAATATAATAATGTTTATAAGTTACGTAGGTTACCTAAAATAGGAGAACTGTGTTCATACTGTTGGCTTGTAAGCTATTCTCACACTGCCCTTTTTGTCCTGGGTGGCCTCTATGACCAGTGAGGGCACCCACAAACTTTGTGCTACCCCTATCTCTCATCTAGCTCTGTTTCTGGCTTTACTCTTCACCCCCTCCCCCGGCGCCAAAACTGTCTGAAGGAGGGTTCTGACCTGAAACGTCACCTCTCCATGTTCTGCAGAATTACTGCCTGACCCGCTAATTTACTCCATCACTTTGTGTCTATACTGGGCAACGCTGCATTAAAATAAATGGCCATTGGTTAATGCTGACCTCTCTATTTACATAGGTAATCTTGCTGTCTTAAATGTATGAAAATTGTTCATAACAAAATAATTTTGGAATGCATCAAATTTCTGGCATGATAGGATTAATTGCACTCCAATATATAATGAAATATGCCACTGATAAATATTTGCTACTGGGTTTTATTATACATTGGTATTATTATAAATCAGTGAGTTTAGAATTTGGAATGGCAACAGTTATTTACTGATTTGCAATTTTTGTTAACGAAAAACTTCATTTTACAGGGTAAGCAATTAAATTGTCAGCCTACAGATTCAATTTGTAGTTTATTCAAATAAAGCTGTTGACTACAGGTACATTATAAACATCTACCGCTATTGCTTTGCCTCATTTTTTCTTGTCACTGCCTGCAGAACATCCAGTGTTTGTGATCAGTTAAAAGTATGTCAGGTCATTGGATAATGCCTTTGGTTTTGAGCTTCTTCATGATGTAGAGTAGAAATATATTGTATTTATAGCAAATTATATTTATAGTCAGGTTTTTACAGGGTATGCACTAAACTAGGTTGCTTTTGACATATTAGCTGCAAATTTTCACGAATGAAGAAATTTGGTTTTCTTTTGAAAGCTTGGGCTTTATTACATATTTGAATCAATATACACTGTTTCCTTCATTTGGTGGTGTAGTGACCACACCTCAATTCTAAAAAGGTCTATCAATCCATTTCAATAATTAGTTTGGAAAAGCAACTTTTTGGTAACACAAAATTGGTAATTTGTGGAAAGATATTTTATTAGGACAGATTATTTCCTGACATTATAATACATCTACTTTGTATAATGTACTGTTAGTAAGCAATTTCCTATTTGGTAATAATATGGCGAGATGGTAATTTCTCTTAAGACTTGGTCTTGGTTTTATCACAACACTCGTAACAAATGTTCTTAATTCATCAAAACTCTCTCAATGTATCTTTTCAGTTTCAAATGTTCTTCATATACAATCTGTTAATAAAAATGGGGATATGACTGCTGGGTGTGCTGCATAGTTCAATCAAACATGGGAAGTTTTCTCATACGGCATGTCACTATAATACTGATGGTTTTGTGAAGGGCCCAAATGTCACTTCCAGTCTTTGGGCATCTCTTCTATAAAGTGAGGAGAAATTTATCCAGTCTTTGTCATCGTGGTCATATTCAATAACAAATACGGCAGTGCATATTAATTGATTCACGATTGACTCGGTCTACAAATTATTTAATCACACGAGAAGCTGAATATTTAAAAAAGTTTTTTCCATTGTATTTTTGCATGAAACCCCTTAAACCATATGCTTATGTGAACCACTTATCTTTTAATTTAGGCAGAAGGGGGAGTAGGATTTTATAATGCAAGTCCCTTAGATATTTATAATTGTATTGTGCAGCTATCTTCCAAAGTCTATTTTACGTTTATTATGTGTTTCATCTACACCTTTAGCATTCAGATTTTTCTTTTAAATTGTCACCTCAGTTCTTGGCTGAATGGTGTCTTTGCTAACCTCTGATTTGAGCTTTACGTTGAATTTTGTATTCATATGGGTCCTTGGGTTTTTAAAAGCATTTTATGAGCACATCCTAAATGCATATTGGGATGATTTTCTGCTGCATTCTGCTCCAATGCAGGATGATACATCTGATTTATTCATCTTTTTAACATAGTCGTTTTGATACAACTGGCTTTCTAGACCATTTCATAGAGTTTAAAAGTCAACTATATCATTGTGCATTGGTGTCATGTGGAAGATTTTCATCTTTGACAACATTGACAGAATGAGTTGCAAGCAAACTAATAGTTTCAGGGATACCATTGTTGAAATTAGCTGTTCTTTATTTTTCAACTTCATTCTACATTTAATTAAATGTAAAATTTCGCAGTTGCTTTAACAAGATTTAATTTATTTTTCTCAATTGTTAGTTCTGGCGTCTGGATTACTACTTCAATGATTCACTGTCTGCACCACAATAATCGATTTTTTTATGTGGCAATTTCTTTGGTCTTGAATCCAAACCTCAGCACAAGCCAATTTTCTAAATTGGAGTTGCACTTTGCTGTCATTGCTTGAGTTGTTCGGGTGGTAAGCCAGGATAGAGAACATTGACAAATAGGTGCAATGTAATTGCCATATAACTGATCCAAGAGTTTGCATTATAAAGTAGGTACGAGAGTTCCCTGGATAGGTTATAGTGATATTCCTATCAAATCTTCTACTTCTGATGAGCTGTGTTCTTGAATTTTTCAGCCTCCTATTTGACTTCTGGATAAAATCAATTGTGTATCCTAACCATGTCATTTCTAATAACAAGATTAAGTGAAAACAAAATATCAGATGACATCCATTCAAAATCCTAGCCTTTTAGCCTAGCTATTAAAACACAAAACATTCATTAAAATTTAGAAAATAAATAGATTGGGTACACAGTTGCTAGAGTAGATTTATTTTATTATAGATACTTGCACAAATAGTTCACCATTTTAACCTTACTTGATATTTGTGATGAATAGCACTATAACCTGTTCAGGGAACCCTAGATTCCTGCTTGAGAGCACACTCTTGGATTAGTTATACAGCACTTTTCATTTTGATTTTACTTATTTGTAAGTAAACCCTTTAATCTGTCATGTAATTTTTTGAGGATCCATTTGTAAGCGATCATTGTGTGAAATATAGCAAGCTGCCTGCATGGGGCGATAAGAATGTTTAGGTGCGTTGTTGTGGAGAGAAACAGTTTTTTTCAAATGGACCTCATGTCATCCACAGATCAAGTGATTGTTGTAGAGTTGCACCTGTTCCAGAAATTCTGGAGTCTGCATGTGTTCAGTAAATATTCCAGGAAATCTAGAAGTTGCGGCAAGTGATTTTTGACTCACCATAGTACATTGTTTTGATGACGTCAGCAATTTCTTCAGAGAATTAACAAACACCAGGTAATTGTATATTATTTCCATCACAAAATACCTCAAATTTCACACTCAACTTGAAGAGCAGATGTGTTTTAGTGGTATATTGCAGCTTGGTTCTCTTTAGCTAACTCTTTGTGCTGAGGTTTTATGTGTATGTGTATGCAATGAGTTGGAATCTAAGTGGAGCATGGGGCAGAGTGGGGGAAGGAAAAAGAATACATAAAAAAGTGGGGTTGTTTATAGGTTAGCTGCCTAAAATTGGAGAATTCAATATTCATATAGTTTTTCATTTTTTGGCTTCTTCAGTCAGTTTGGTTTCCTTTTAAAGACCATGCAGTGTCTTATCAATGGTTTGTTTGGTCTAGGCAGAATGTTTATTGATTATTTACATTTTTAAGCTGGACAATTTTCTTTAAAATCTATAATTAAACATGACATAGTCATTCAGAGTTTGAAGGAAATTTGCAATTTGAAAAATACTAGTGTATTTGTTTTGAGATCAGAAATAACTTCCTTTTACTGCTAACTAACATACCTATAACTTACTATTAAGTTGTTTATTTGTCATCAGAATGGCAAGTTAAAGAGTAATGGATAAGAAGTGTATTCACGGCTTGTTATTTCTTGATGTCAAAAAGCATCTTTTAACCATATAACCATATAACCATATAACAACTACAGCATGGAAACAGGCCTGTCCGGCCCTACCAGTCCACGCCGACCATTCTCCCTGACCTAGTCTCATCTACCTGCACTCAGACCATAACCCTCTAATCCCCTCCTATCCATATACCTATCCAATTTACTCTTAAATAATAAAATCGAGCCATTTGAAATTGATCCATTGTTACCTTGAAAATGAACAGTAAAGTGCCACAAATAAGTGAGATAACTAAACACTTTAATGTAGTTTTGATCATCGGTACTCATTGAGGTAAGAATTTTGATCAAGGTAGTTGAGTATAGTTCATCCTAATCTTGAATAATACCATGGGGCTATGTAACATCAACCTCAAATGGTCGTTGCACCCCAGTTCAATTAGACCTTTGCTGCTCGGTTTGTAGCCTCAACTCTATTTCTGTCTGCCAGCAGTGACCTTCCCCTTCTCTTGACAAAAATACCTTAAATATTCAAAGACTGCTTCCATAGACCATGAAGGGAGAGCATTCCAAAGACTTAGTATAATCTGAGGAAAAACAAATCAACTTGTCTATTATAAATGGTTGACCTTTTTATTTTTAAATAGTAAGTCTGAGTTTCAGGTTCTACCACGAGCAAGCATACTTTCCAATAAGATGACTTAGAATCTTTTATGAGTTGGTCAAGTTCCCTCTATCTTCTTATTGCCGTCTGTCCATTCCTTAATGATTAGACAACTATCATGCATCAATTGCAGAGCATCGTGTGCAGAAAATTTATCATTGCTTCAGTCCTCTGCTGTTAAGCAATGCTTTATAATAAAATTTCTGTACAATGACAAGTTTCTGCTTAGTCATGGGTAAAAGGAGTTGAAGTTAAATGCGCACGTGTACTGTTGGCAGTGCTCATGTGAGCTTATAGTTTTACATTTATAGTTAATGAATTTTTGAAGAGATTCAACATTTGAGATTGAAGAATTTCAAGGTGAAGACGCGAATGCAAAAATAATTGGTTATGGTTACAAAGTGATATACAACTTTGAGAATTGCGTTATCCTGTAGTTGGAAAGGTAAATGCTCAGGCTGCTTTTAGAAGTCTCAGGGCGGCACAGAAGCACAATGGTGGAGTTGCTGCCTTACAGCGCCAGAGACCCGGGTTCCATCCTGGGTACCTGAGCTGTCTGTGTGGAGTTTGTATGTTTGTCCTGTAACCGTGTGTGCTTTTTTTGAGTGCTGTGACTTCCTCCCACATTCCAAAGACATGCAGGTTTGTAAGTTAAATGGCTGCTTCTGTAAAATTGCACCTAATGTGCAGGATAGAACAAGTGTATGGGTGATCGTTGGTTGGTGCGAACTTGAGCCAAAGCTGTGTCTCAAAAGTTTCCACATTGTATCGCTAAACTAAAGTAAAATATCCCATCACTGATGTCCAATAACAAAATTGAAAGTAAGATCTAGAATTTCTTGCAAGTGGACCTTTTCTTTTCGCCTTCATGCCGGGCTTTCGCCATGTTTTTGTTCTTCAGCTGTACTAATGGTAAACTAATCTAGCAAACAGTCCGGGTTATCATTCTTCCTCACAATGAGAAAGCTAATGTTTAGAGCAAAAAAAAACAGCAGATGCGGGAAATTTGAATCAAAAACCACAATGCTGCAAGTACTCAGCAGGTCAGGCAGCATCAGCAGTTGGAGAAACAGTCGGTCTTTCGACTTAAGAGGCAACTGTTTCTCTTGGCACTGATGCTGCCTGATCTGCTCAGCACTTCTCTTTAGAATTGTACAGCATAGAACAGACCATTTTGCTCTACTTGTCCATGCAATTTATTTTTTCTCCTCAACATATTAATCATTTCAAATTTTCATTTCCTGTATCTTAAATTTACAATTTAGTTGTTTAAAGTTACCAATATAGCCATCTAAACAAGCCAATTGTATCAAGATTTATCTACTATGGTTCTTCATACTTGTTTCATGCCAGATAAAGTTGAAACTGACCTGTGTGTGGTATTCCGAGCCTAAATCAAAATATGTGTCATGGTCCACTGGAGATTGGCTATTCTTGGTCGCTTGATAATTATCCTTATACAAAGTAGCTATTCCCGCATAATCTATTATAGATGTGTAATTATAACCTGAGTGTAACCAAAATATTCAAATGTTAGATTATCAGAATGCACATAGTTTTAAATTTCGGGCTATTCTTTATCACATTGTGCTTTTACTAACCAGCTATTACTGAATATATTTATTATTGAGAAATTCCTCAAGTTACACTTAAAACAATTTGTCTCTTGAGTCATATGCACACGATGCTTATAATTTTTTCTGATTTTACTCTGACTCCATCTTTAGCATTTGATATTGACTTATTAACCAAAATTAACAGCATGAATTCGAGCAGGTTTTAAACAATTTATGTTTTTGACTTGTTAAAATACAGCATAAGAAAAATTTCTTAGGAATTTACTACCCGATGAAATGAGATGTCTTACTTTCATTACAAATTTCACTTCCTGCTCTAGAGAGATTGATTTTTTAAATTGTTTACATGGTACCTACCCCTTTAATAACGTGGTAAATGCTTTTTATTGGGCCATGTAACTTGTGGCACAAAATATGATGGGTGATCATTATGAAAGTGCACCAACTTCAAAAATGAAAAACTCAACATTTAAGTGTAAAGATGATTTTATTTTGCAAATAATAACAATTGTCCAGCAACTTCTAATCCTGATTGTTTGGCAGGGTATCTTTTCCTAATGTTATTGGCCTATTTGCAAATTAATAATTGTGTATGTTGGACAGAATACAGCAAAGCAGAAAGATGCTGATGTTACAAATGGTTAGGGTATTTTAATGTTAATATTTCGAATAGATCATCAGTTATGTATACTGAAGTCCTTTGCAGCTTAACTGATCCATACATAGACCATAACACATATGCTGCAAACTAAGAGAAATAACAATACAAGAAACATTTTGCACCTGTTGTAGTCCAGTGACCTGCCAGAGTGACTTGCTGAAAGATATCAATAAAATTTAGACTGCCAACCTTATGTTCAAGACTGACATGTTTGCTTATCGAGCAATTGTCACATTGGCTTAGATAATCTTTACTGCCTTGAATACAAGATACCAGCAGCCTCACAATGTAAGGATATACAAGTGTGCTGCTCTCAGAATATTAATGCTCTAGGTTCTCCAGTCCAAACTCTCGTACATGTCTCACACTTTAACATAACACATTCACTTGGGTTTGCAAAGCAGTATGCAACCACTATCCTCCCCAATGCCAGGAACCTGGTGGGAATCGCTGCCCTCTGAATCCCTGCAGCTTTGTGAGGAGGTGTGAGGGTCGGGGCTGTATCCTTGCATCACCATGAGTGTGAACCTTTGATAGGTTTCGTAAAGGCGATCCATGTGTTGACAGACTACCTGAATCCTAAAGAGTCATTCATCATTGCCCGTTGGTTGGTTTCTCTTCATTCTCATTCTTGTGTTTGGGTAGTCAAGCTTAAAGGCAAGCAACCATTAAGAAATTACCAGGCTGGTGAGAACTGTTAGATTGGGAATAGCTATTGTTTTACACTTTAGTGCTTGGTGGTCTTTGCCACAATAGCATGAATATTGTCTACATTTTTCTGTGTGCATGTATTGTTTAATTTCTGATGAGTCCATCTAACTGCATTACATATTTAATGGCATTGACATTGCCTTTGCCTTGGCATTGGTAAGAAATTCAGCTGAATAAACCTCATAAACATTGTGTCTTCACAAATGGGTCAGAAATTGGATATCTGATTACGTGACACGGCCAACATCACCCATAAGATGCAAACTAGGTAAAGACTCTCCAATTAAAGAGGCAAAAGCCCACAGCTGATGGAAATCAGAAATTAAAAAATATTGCTGTATATCGTTAATGGGCCACATAGCATGTGTGGAAGGTGAAACAGAGTTAATTTTTAGCTCAGCCCTTGCATCCACATGGCTGTTGTTCATTTAGGCTACTCTGGCAGCATTTCCCAAACCCATGATCTTTGCAGCCAAGACAGCCGAAGACACAAGAAAGGCTTAGAAATGCAAGTTGTTGCAAATTTTTACCCAAGTTATTTATCACTCCAACTTGATTTGTCAGCATTTCCTTATCATTGTGGGTTTTTAAACTTTAAGCTCTCTACCCAATGACTTTGTAGGAGTATTTTCAGCAAAAGGTTTAAGGATGTGACTCATCACTCAAGAGTAATTAAAGACAACAATAAATCCTTGTCTTGCTATTGATGTCCACTTCACAAAGAATGATTTAAAAAAAATCCTTTTCATTTTAAATGAAGTTTAGATTGCAACCCCCTTCTGACTTTACCATTCCACTTTACCAGTCACCACCGACACCCACTAAACCTTCCCGACTTGATCTTGAGGAAACAATTTGTTCAGAGCAGATTTTTTTAAATGACAGATTAATACAATAGGCTGTCATTGCTTACTTTGGCAGTCCCTTAGCACTGAGGATGACTAGCTCTCACTGTGTGTGCATTCTGAGATGACTGAAGAGGTCAGTGTGGGAACCACAGACTTGCCTGTCTGAAGTTGGGTAGGTTGTGATGTAGTGCTCTCGTTTTACTGTTTTAGCTCAAAATCCTTAATACTGGCCCAAATTCTCCTCCTCTTACTTTGAACAAGTGTTCCCAGGTGTCGGTGGCATTTTTGCATTTCTTGAGTGAGATATTGAGCACATTCTTGAATCTTTCCCACTGTCTATCTGGTAATTCTTTCCATGACGGCTCAGGAGAGGGTTTTGTTTCCAAAGTCTAATGCCAGCTGTGTGAACAATGTGATACGCATGACATTCATAGTACATTGTTGTTAATGCCCTCAACCCAAGTTATGCACACGTGCCGAAGTTTGGCTATGAACACTCTTCAATGCCTGTAAGTACTGAAATCTCTCCCTGATGTATTTGCTATCTCGTTGAATACTCGCATTCCTGCACCAGCTTATACTTTGGATCAAATGCTGATCTAGTGAAATGACAATATTTACATTATTAATTGTATTGATCAAATGTAAACAAAAATTTTGTATGAATATAACACTCAGTATATTGCAAAAGTTGGTTTTAATTCTCCCGTTGAAAATTTTGTTCATTGCTCCATTGCATTATGACATCCTTCAATTTGTTGGACAAATGGACATTATTTCAAGTGGGAGGAGATGCAACATCTCTGGAGAACATGGATGGCAGACGTTTCGGGTTGGGACCATGGCTCAGACTGAAGAAGGTCCTGACATGATGCATCACCAATCCGTGTTCTCCAGAGATACTGCCAGACCCACTACGTTATGCCAGCACTTTGTATCATTATTTCAGGTAATTATCTCTGCATAGAAAATGACAACTCACAGGTTATTTAACGTGAACCAATACAGCGAAACAAAAGTGTAATTAATTTCTGAAAAAGCTCTTTTTAAAAACAAAACTGAATAAAAGAAATCAGACCATCCAATAAGAAGAATAACAACTATGAAGCTGCACCCAAATGTTAATGGAGCTACATCAGCAAACCTTGTTCAGCAAATCAGCAAATCAGTAAAAGATACAAAAAAAACAGAAGAGTAAAAGTATACATAATGGGCATTATCATTTAGGATACAATTGCTTTCTCATGTTCCAAATTCGTACCTCAAATGTTTCAAAGGTCATATTTTTATATGCACAGCAAGCACTGAAGTATAGCTGGTCATGAACTTACTGCTGTACTCGTACAGAACAGGGAAAGATTGGGGAATACATGTCAGAATCTAAGCTCTATGCCTACTTTTAAAAGCTGTATTCAGTCTAAAGTTTAGTCAATATTGAAAATATACCGGTACACGTGTACATTCTGCTCCTCATAATCTGCCACCTAATCCCATTTTATCAGTAAATTGCATACCAGTGCATAACAGTGTAACAGTATAAAGATATCTTAAAAGCAAACATCAGCCTGTCCTACTCTAAATTAAGTCGATTAAATTGTTTCTGCCTCTGGCAAGAAACATTTTAATTTTCCCTCGTTGAAAATAATATGTTAACGAACATTTTCTTTGTGTCAGTTTTGCTGACCTACAACTCCTAATGCACAAGAAATGCAATGATAAATGGGGCACACTTTGAAGAAAACAAATTGATTATTGTTTCATTAGAACGATATACGTAATTTGTGAAGATTTGTCTATTGATTTATTTAACTACATCAGTGAGAATTTCATATAGCTTTGCATTGATATTTTAGTAATAGGTCAAATTTGAAATCTGAATTTGGAACAAAAACCAACTCTGAAATGGTTATTATGCTGTCATTTCAGACTTTGACACTCAAATATAGTCTCAAAATGATTTGCCTATGGTTAATGTTAGCCATGTATAATATGACAAGTTCACTACTGGCAAAGTGAGCCTGCAGGCAAGCTGGTACAAATCCAAATCTTTCCGGATACTTGGTTACATTTTCATCAATTTACAATGGGGCAGATTTCACCATTAAGGGTGATTCTAACGGTGATTCTTATTTACGTGGTTTCAGGGAAAATGAAAGATTTAAAAAAATATCTAGTATCACAAAAAGCTGGAGTAACTCAGCGGGTCAGGCAGCATCTCAGGAGAGAAGGAATGGGTGACGTTTTGGGTCGAGGCCCTTCAGTATCTATAGGTCGGCATTAAAAGTTCAGGGTGCACTTTTAAAATGGTAACATGCCAATGTCATACCATTGAGAGACTGATGTGAATTTACGATATTTATATGGACGATATAAATCACCACAAAGTTGAGTTCCAGTCAAAATACCCTTTTAAAATATCAGAATTTACCAGCTGGCAAAGTTTGACACCTCTGACCTTAAAAATTAATCAAAGGTGGAATCTCATCTCAGCAATTTTATTTGATTAAGTAATAATGAAAATGCATACTTCAAAATTTGTGTTTTCCCATTTTTCTCTCTCAATTCAATCCTTTTTCCCTTTGCAGTAATACGTACCCACCCTTGGGAATTCAGTGGTATGGGACAAGCAGATTTGTTGGATTATTGGATATTACTCCTATAAATACCCCTTTGCACTTTTAATCTTTGCAATATCACACATCCCATCATAAATGTTTCCAGTGATCTGGATGTTACTAAAGGTAGTGCGAGAAGTGTTCCCCTGATGAGTCATTTGAGCTGGACACCAAACATCAGCATTCCCAAACAGAAGATAGACACAAAAAGCTGGAATAACTCAGCGTGTCAGACAGCATCTCTGAAGAAAAGGAATAGGTGACTATAATAGGTGACTATAAGAAAGCGTCACCTATTCCTTTTCTTTCATTTAAACCAGCATCTGCAGTTCCTTTGTACACAGGATTTCCTAACAATTGGATTCAAGATTATTGGAGTTTTACTGTATTTGTCTTTCGGAGTCTGATCTGACACTGTTATTGATTTCACATTCCTTAAATTTGGTTATGGAGACTGTAGCGTGTTGATAAAGGCAAGGAGCCAGGTATTTTGGGAAGGTATATTTATTGTATCGTGGGTCTCAGACGGGTCTAGTCTGCCGGAATGGCTTGGCGCCCAAACCTTGTCCTTATATCCCTGAGTCCAGGACCGCCTCCCGGGACTGGTCCATTCCCGTGCCGAGGGGTCGGCAGTAGTATGGCCCTACCCTTGGGAGCCGCCACAGTACCCCCCCCCCAGATCCGGAGGCACGAAACGCACTGGTGGTCGCACAACCCGACCGGACCGCGTACGGTAATCGGTCGACAGAGGGGCCGGCGGAGG
Organism: Rhinoraja longicauda; assembly: GCF_053455715.1. Taxonomy (NCBI): domain Eukaryota; kingdom Metazoa; phylum Chordata; class Chondrichthyes; order Rajiformes; family Arhynchobatidae; genus Rhinoraja; species Rhinoraja longicauda. Next base: position 11,400,557 of record NC_135976.1, read on the forward strand.
CACAGTTGGAGAGACAGGCGGTGGGACCCGCAAAGGGGGGCGACCTCGTGGCCGATGTCTAAGTGGGCCGGCTTCAGGCGGTCAATTGACACGGCCCCCCATGTCCAAAACAAAGGTTGTCTGCCCGTGCTCCAGCACCCGGTACGGGCCTTCATACGGCCTCTGGAGTGGCGCCTGGTGGGCGTCACGGCGCAGGAACACAAAGGCGCAGTCCTGGAGGGCCGATGGCACGTAAGGGCGGAATGTCCCATGGCGGGACGTCGGCACGGGTGCGAGCTTGCCAACTCGCTCTCGGAGGCGATGTAGGGTGGATGAGGGCGGTTCCTCTCGCCCCGGCAACGAGGGCACGAACTCCCCGGGCACCGTGAGCGGAGACCCGTAGACGAGCTCCGCTGAGGATGAAGCCAGGTCTTCCTTGGGGGCAGTCCGGATGCCCAGCAAAACCCATGGTAGCTCGTCCATCCAGTCGGGGCCGGCGAGTCGCGCCTTCAGCGCTGCCTTCAGCTGCCGGTGGAACCTCTCCACCAAGCCGTTTGCCTGCGGGTGATAGGCCGTGGTGTGGTGCAGCCGCACGCCCAACAGGTGGGCCATGGCCGACCACAGCTCGGAGGTGAACTGTGGCCCCCGGTCCGATGAGATGACCACCGGCACACCAAAGCGAGCAATCCAGTGCGCGGCCAACGCACGAGCGCATGTGGCTGTAGACGTATCAGCCAGTGGTATGGCCTCCGGCCACCGCGTGAAGCGGTCCACCACCGTGAAGAGGTGGGTGATGCCCCAGGACGGCGGGAGCGGGCCCACAATGTCCACGTGCAGGTGGTCGAAACGGCGGCAGGGTAGACCGATCCCTTGGAGTGGCGCCCGGACGTGGCGTTGAATTTTTGACGTCTGGCACGGAATGCAGGTGCGGGCCCATTGGCCAACCTGCTTGCGCAGACGATGCCACATGAACCGCGCAGCTACCAATGAGATCGTTGCCCGGATGGATGGGTGAGCCAGCCCGTGGACCACGTCGAACACCCTCCTGCGCCACGCGGCCGGGACGATGGGGCGCGGCTGACCTGCCGACACATCGCAAAGTATCGTCGTCGCTCCGGGGCCGAGGGGAACATCCTCAAGGCGGAGGCCAGAGATGGCAGTCCGGTAGGCGGGCATCTCCCCGTCCGTTAGTTGGGCCTCCGCCAGGGCAGAATAATCAATGCCGGGTGCCACTTCTAACACGGCATTGATGGCGGGGCGAGACAATGCGTCGGCCACCCGGTTTTCCTTCCCCTCGATAAAGCGGATGGAGGTGGTGAATTCTGATATGTAGGCCAACTGGCGCTGCTGTCGGGCGGACCATGGGTCGGAGACCTTTGCCAGGGCGAAAGTGAGCGGCTTGTGGTCCGTGTAAGCGGTGAACGGGCGGCCCTCCAGAAAATAGCGGAAGTGACGAACGGCCAGGTACAGGGCGAGGAGCTCGCGGTCGAAAGCGCTGTACTTCTTCTGGGCGTTGTCGAGGTGCCGGCTGAAGAAGGCCAGGGGGCGCCAACCCCCGTCCGTGAGTTGCTCCAGTACGGCACCAACCGCCAACTCTGAGGCGTCCACCGTAAGGGCTGTCGGGGCATCCTCCCGTGGGTGAACAAGCAGCACAGCCCGAGCCAGGGCCTCCTTCGCGCCGTCAAAGGCTGTCACGGCCTCGTCGGTCCACACGACGGTCTTACGCTTGCCCGCCAGCAGCTCGTATAGCGGCCGCATGATGTGGGCCGCAGATGGCAGGAACCGGTGATAAAATGCCACCATGCCGACGAACTCCTGCAGGCCACGCACCGAGGACGGACGGGGAAACCGGCGGATGGCGTCTACTTTGTCCGGCAGGGGAACCGCTCCTTGCGAGGACACACGGTGGCCGAGAAAGTCGATTGTGGCCACGCCAAAGCGGCACTTGGCGAGGTTTATGGCCAACCCGTGTTCGCTGAGCCGCTGGAAAAGCTGCCGGAGGTGGGCACAGTGCTCCTGCCGCGAGCGGCTGGCTACCAACATGTCGTCAAGATAGACAAATAGGAAATCCAGCCCGCGACACACGCCGTTCATTAACCGCTGAAATGACTGCGCGGCGTTCTTGAGGCCGAACGGCATCCGTACGAACTCGTAGAGTCTGAACGGCGTGATGATTGCCGTCTTGGGTACATCCTCCGGGTGGACCGGGATCTGGTTGTAACCTCGCACCAGATCCACCTTTGAAAATATCGTGGCCCCAGCCAAATGGGCGTTGAAGTCCTGGATGTGGGGCACGGGGTATCGGTCCTCGGCGGTAGCGACGTTCAGCCGCCGATAATCCCCGCAAGGCCTCCAGCCCCCGTTTGCCTTGGGGACCATGTGGAGTGGAGATGCCCATGGGCTGTTGGAAGGGCGGACGATCCCCAAGGACTCCATTGTGCGGAACTCCTGTCGTGCCAGGCGTAGTTTCTCAGGCGGGAGTCGGCGTGCTCGTGCGTGGAGGGGTGGGCCGGTAGTTGTGATATAATGGTACACCCCATGCTTGGGGGTCGATGACCGGAATTGCGGGGCCATAATATCCGGAAAGTCCGCCAGCACCCGAGCGAAATGGGAGTCCACGGACGACAGCGGGCGTATAATGGGGTCATTCAGCCGCAACGCGATGGGCTCCATCGTGGCGGAGTGGACCAAGCGCTGCTGCCTGACGTCCACGAGGAGAGAATGAGCCCGCAGAAAGTCGGCCCCGAGCAACGGCTGGGAGACGTCGGCGATCGTAAACAGCCACGTAAAATGACTGGCGCCGAAAACGATGTGGACCGTGCGGACGCCATATGTCTGGATAATGCTCCCATTTGCCGCGGTGAGGATGGGCCCCCGCTTCCCAGAACGAATGTCCAGCGGCGAAGGGGGCAGGACGCTCAGCTCCGCCCCGGTATCCACGAGGAAGCGGCTCCCGGACCGCCGATCCCAGGCGAAGAGGCGGTGAATCTGGCCGGCCACCGCAGGGACTATTGGTAGCCGGCCCGGGCGTTTTCCGGAAATGTGCACGGCTGGCGGCATTGTCGGGCTGCCGCACCCCAGCGCTGGTGGTAATAACACCAGTACCTCTTGCTGGTGCTGGCTGGAGCCTGCTGGTGTGGGACTGCAGGTGCACGACCCGCAATGGCCACCGGGTGCGATCTCGCAGGCCTCCGGGACGTAGCTGTCACTCCTTCCACAGCTCCCCCGCCCGACCGGAGAAAATCGGGCGCTTCTCGAGTGACGTTTAGCGCACTGACGTCATCACGGCGCGCCGCCCACAGCGCGTCCGCGCGCCTGCCGAGGGCCCGGGTGTCTGCAAAGGAGGCGTCGGTGAGCTGCAGGCGAATGTCGGCCGGCAGCAGGTGCAGGTACGTATATTCAAACATCAGGCACGGTCGTCATGCCCGTCGAGCAGCGCGACCATCTCCTTCAGGAGGCTAGATGGGCGCCGGTCACCGAGGCCTGGCATGTGGAGGAGCCTTTCGGCCCGCTCCATTCGGGTTAGCCCGTAGGTTTGGAGCAGCAGCTCCTTAAGGGCTTTATATTTACCGTCGGCCGGTGGGTCCTGGAGGAACTCCGTTACCTCTTCGGCCGTGTCCTGGTCAAGGGCTCCCACCAGGTGGAAAAACCGGGTGTTATCCACTGTGATGCCCTGCAGCTGGAACTGGGCCTCCGCTTGGTAAAACCAAACGCGAGCCCGGGTGGTCCAGAAGGTCGGGAGCTTGATTCCTACCGCGTCGACAGCTGGGGCCTGGTCGGCCTGCGAGCCGGACGGGCCGTCGGATTCTGCTTTTCTGTCCATCCTAATGAATGGACCGTCGAGGTCACCAATGTAGCGTGTTGATAAAGGCAAGGAGCCAGGTATTTTGGGAAGGTATATTTATTGTATCGTGGGTCTCAGACGGGTCTAGTCTGCCGGAATGGCTTGGCGCCCAAACCTTGTCCTTATATCCCTGAGTCCAGGACCGCCTCCCGGGACTGGTCCATTCCCGTGCCGAGGGGTCGGTAGTAGTATGGCCCTACCCTTGGGAGCCGCCACAAGACCATTATTTACTTTTTTCACTTGCCTCCCAGATGTTTCTTGGATTGTTGCAACAGTAAAAATTTACACTTATTTACATTGGTGTATGTAAACATTGTAAGAAGCTGACCATGCTTGGACAAGCCCAACAGACAGCAGAGACTACTGATGGACTACTGCAGCAAATTATGACCCAACATCTTACAAAATACTCAAGAATTTTACTACTAGTTTTGAATTTGCTAAATCTAAACCAGATGTTTTTGTGAAGCAACTGGTATTTGGCAACACGTTATCAATATAGAGATGATAAACATTTCACTATTATCTCCAAATTATCTTCCTCCCGATCTCTACCTGTACTATTATTTTGTAGCCACGCTTCTGCTTTTGCCTGACATTTATTTTAATCCTCATTATAGTAACTTCTATGCAACTTCTATGCAGTCCCAGGTTACACCCCTTGTATAGAAATAAGGTATTCCTGCTGTACATAAGATGAGTGACGTGAGGCAAAAGGCTAAAAGGGTAAATTTGGGTGGCACGGTGGTGCAGTGGTAGAGTTGCTGCCTTACAGTGAATGCAGCGCTGGAGATCAGTGTTCGATCCTGACTATGGGTGCTGTCTGTACGGAGTTTGTACGTTTTCCCTGCGTGGGTTTTCTCCGAGATCTTCGGTTTCCTTGCACACTCCAAAGACGTACAGGTTTGTAGGTTAATTGGCTTGGTAAATGTAAAAGTTGTCCCTATTGTGTGTAGGATCTTGTTAATATGCGGGGATCACTGGTCGGCATGCGCCGAAGGGCCTGTTTCCGCACTGTATCTCTAAACTAGGCTACAGTGTAAATGACAAAATAATCAATCAAGTATCTAGCCACCCCTGCGTCATGTTGATTATCAACACGTGCTGAAAAGTTTATCTGGCTTTTTCAATGCTTTAAATTAATGGGCATTATATAACTCTCCACCATTGACTCCATCTACAATTCATGCTGCTTCAGAAAAACAATCAACATAATCAGACAGGTCCCACCTTTTCCCCGCTGCGGTCCGTCCGGCAGAAGATACAGAGCCTTGAAAATGCATGCCACCAGGCTTCTGAACGGTCCTTCCACACTGTCTGATTCATCTCTACCCTACTGAGGATATTGGACCTTATCAATGGTACTGATGCACTTCACTGCTGAGAACAATATTCTACATTCTCTTCCCCTTTGCTCTATTGTACTTGAGTTTGACGATTGTATTTATGCATAGTTTATCTGATCTGTTCGGATAGCGTGCAGAACATAGCTTTACACTGTAGGTCGGCACAAAATGCTGGAGTAACTCAGCAGGTCTTGTACTTTGTTTCTCTGCACCTTGGTACACGTGACAATAATAAACCCAAGTCTAAACTATTATATATAATGATAATCATAACTATAACTATCAAAATGATGTAAAATAAAGCTTTTAACTGCAGTTTCTGTCATAGAATCCGGATTCTGTGATAGAATATAGGTCAATGTTTACACCCGGGCTTTGCTTGGTGCAGAAGGCTACATGCAAAGTGCATCTGGATCCTTGTATCTGTGAATCGCCATTCTGCCACTTTATTCAATGGCTAGTTTGGAGATGAAGCCAATTGAAAGACTTGTCGGTAACTGACCTTTAGCATGACTTTGATATCAGTATTTGCATTAAAGTCCAGGATGTGCTGAATCATGAGTTGTTAATAGCTGGGAGTTTCCTTCAGAATCGCTGGTTGTCCCTTGCCCTCTTTGGTGAGCCTCTGCTGACAGTGGACGTATTCAACGATTATAATGAAAGGGTTTGATACCTTGTCTGTAAGGCTTGGTTCTGTGAGTTTGACTCGTGCATTTGCACGATTGATCTTTGGGACAGTTCTGCTAATTTAAACACCCCTCCCCATGTGTTTATGAGAAGAATGAATTAACATTATAAATTGACTAGACCAATCGTTACACTGCCATTTCTGAATTTAGTGTTAGGTATGCTGCTGGTAGTGAATGCAATTTTATTCTTCTGTTGAAGCATAGATGTTTTGATGCAACCTTTCTATAAAATAAATATTAATGTGTCTTTTTTTCTTTGCTCATATTTAGTTCTGCATCCACAGGTGTTACAAATATCCATGAGGAATTAACTGGGTGTACTAGTATAAGCAGTATGTTATTGGAAATATAGCTTGTTTCTGTAGTACAATAACATTTGATAGACACAAAAAGCTGGAGTAACTTAGCGGGACAGGCAGCATCTCTGGAGAGAAGGGATGGAGGACGTTTCGGGTCGAGACCCCTTTTCAGGCGTCAGTCTTCAGATTTTAGACATTCAGAATAACATTTGATATTCTGTAACAGAAATTAGATGTCTTGGAGAGTTGTAAGTTGTATATCAGAGGGCAGCTGATGAGTATTGCTGATCAAGATTATTTTTCAATGGGAAGCTGATGAAGCAGGTTTGGGAGTTAGTGTTAGGGTAGCCTGGGAATACCAGAACAACATTTTCTGGATGTACACAAGGTACAACCATTGTGGTAGAGCGATTGAGTGGCGGGAAAGTTATCAGTCTTGTTTGGTTGCTTTGCCGTGGATGGTGGTGAGCTTGAATATTTTTGGAGCTGCACAAATCCAGGCAAATTAAGTGTTATGGTCTTATAAAGGAGAATGGACCAGAATGCCAACAAAAGCCTGTTTCCATTCTGTACAGCTCTATGACATTACTGATTTGTGTCTTGAAAGTGGTAGAAAAGCAATATTCAATCTCTGACCTGGTCTTGTACGCAGTATTGTGTGGCTCATCCTAGTGGTGATATGAATGCTATTCATAGTATTATAGTATCTGTAATGAAGAGGTCTAGGATTCAACGACCTTGTCAGTGGTGTTATTTTTAGTTTTATGCATTGCTATTCTAATAACGGCTCAGTTCCTACGTCAGGGAAGCTATTGTCTGTTTAGTACATTCCAGTAGTCTTTTAAGCTAATTTTACAGTTTCGATCAGGCTGCCTTTCAATTTATTTTTAAAAGAAACTACAGATTGATAATATTATCTTTGGTCGGACCTTTCTGGACTAAAAAACGTTGTTTTTACTGTAATAATTTGTATCATATTAAATTTAAGAGAATGTCAGAATGTAGCTTATTTAAGATTAGATTATCCATTGTTCATCTGTTCCCTCCCTATTGTGTAGTTAGATTTGTATCCATCATTACATTTTGACTCCAGAATGTTTCTTTTCTCAGTGGGAAAATTCTATTAATAAATTTAATAGATTAGCTAAAGTATTTTATCTTGTGATATCAGATAACTCGTTTGTTACTTATACCATCTCCCCAAATTATTTGTTTCCAGTGAAACTAAAAATGCGAAAAATAGAAGAAAGAGGAAACCGTTTTGTATAATGTATCTATCTGTGTGCCATTCAGTAACAACATGGTTGATCTCTTATCTCAGCACCACTTATCTCCACTCCTTTTTTGCTTGATTTCCTCAAGGTCTCATAATCTGTTGATCTCTATGCTGAGTGTACTTGGCCACTTAGCCTTTGCAGTCTTCCTCGCTAGCATATCTTTGGGATTTACTACTGTTGACTGAAAGCAGTTCTTCAGCTCAGTTTTGAGTGGCTCTCCACTTTTTGCAGTAGTAACCTCTTGCTCTGGACACATCAGTTCGATTCTAGGAATCAATCTGATGAACTTGTGGCACACTTCCTATAATACAAGTTTTGATCTTTGGAGTAAAGACCAAACTAACACACTATCAGATAGATGTTTATAGCAGGAACCAGGTGCATCTATTCCAATTCTGTTGTAGGCAAGGTCAACATACTATTTGGTGTTCTAATTCCTTGTTATGGATGTAGTACTACCTGTAGAAACAAGGAATTGCAGATGTTAATTTATACAAAAGGACACCGTGCTGGCGTAACAGTGGATCAGACAGCATCTCTGGAGAACATAGGTATGTGATGTTTCGGGATGGGGATCCTTCTTAAGACAGTACTGCCAATAATTTGGTATAAGAGTACATGTTTTTTTAGCTTAGCTTTGTCAGTAAGAGGGAAACAAAAATAAAATATCTCAATATCTGTATGATGTATTCCCTCAACAAACCAAACATCTCTAAACTCTTGGATCTAGGAGCCAGCACCCATCTCTTCTGTTTGATCCTTGACATTCTGACCCATAGATCACAATCAGTGAAGATATGTTGACAAAGCATCCTTCATGATAATTCTCTACACTGGTGTTCCACAAGGATATATTCTCAGCCCCTTACTGTAGTCCCTGTACACTCTCAACAATGGGGCCAAATTCTGCTCTAACTCCATTTTCAAGTTTACAGGTGACACCTTTAGCCACATCTCTCATAATGATGAGTCGGGGTGTAAGAAAGTAAAAATCACCAATGAATTGTCCAGATCAATCACATTGCTGTTGTCAAAGAAAGCACACCAATGCCTCTACGTCTAAGGAAACTTGGCATGTCTTCAATGACCCCAACAAACATCTGATGTATTGTAGAAAACATCCTTTCACAACTTTGTTTGGCCACAACTCTGCCCAAGAGCAGAAAAAATTGCAGAAAGTTGTGGATAGAAGCGAATTCATCACAGAAAACCAGCCTCCACCCATAGACTCCATCTGCACTTCATGCTGCCTTGGGAAAGCAGCCAACATAGTTAAGGATTGCGCAAGTCATTCCCTCTCCTCCTCTCCTCCCCTCTTCCCCGAAGCGCAAGATACAAAAGCTTGAAAGGATGTACCATCAGATTCAGGAACTGCTTCTTCCCCTATTACATCTGGTGTAATCCCCAATCTGCCAACCTACTTCATTATGGACCTTGGACTTTTTTCTCTCTAACCAATGCCATGGAGTAGTAGAATTATATTTTGCACGTTTCTCTTTTGCTACCTGTTGTACTTGTGTGAAGTATGATTTAACTGCATAGCATGCAGACAAAGCTTTTCACTGTATCTAGATACATGTGACATTAACCACTATCAATTCACATTCTAATAGGCAAAACAATAATCTAAATTTTGTAACTTATTATAATGGGCTAAATTGATACAGGAAGGAAAGTGGGGAAAACTCTTCTTGGAAGAAAATTGTAAACCCAGGCCTCTTTCAGTATACAGAAAATTGGGGTGTTGGGATAGAAATGTATTGGGTGAAAGATATAGGATTATTGCTTTTCATTATAATTGGGCTTTCCTTCATTTTTAATACAATCAATTATACAGAATTTAAAAAGAAATGATAATGTCACCAGTGGACAAAATAAAATGCTTGTGGCATTTCCCATTACATCTGACATTCATTGGTGACATAAGAGAATGCAGATAATGGAATTTGGTAAAGGAGGTGGAGGAAGAGGAAGCTGGCTGAAAGGTGAACAGTTTGCAGCATTTGTTCCTACAACACTTCTTAACCATCATCCTGGGTCCTTCAAAGTGAGGCAAAAATTGACGTTCTCCTCCTATGAAACTCGTCTACTGCATTCAATAATCTCTTTACTATGTGGACTAGGCAACTGGTTCGCCAACTACTTGTACTCTGTCCGCAGTGGCCATCCCAAGATCCCAGTAGCATGTCATTTTAATCCCCCTTCTATTTCTTCGGACTTGTTCATCTTTTGTCTTTTCCACTGCCCGGGTGAAGCCCAATGGAAACTAGGAGAATTAGTGCTCATATCTTATCTCACTCTACCACTGGCTCTTCTTCCTCTTCGGAGACTCATGTAACTGAAGATATTGTAATCTTGAACAAAATGAAGACGGATCGGTTTGAAGATGAGTCCCGACCTGAAATGTTATCTGTCCATTCCCTCCACAGATGCTGCCTGACCTGCTCAGCTCATCCAGCATTTTGTGATTTGTTGCTCTTTTGTCTGCTTCCACCCACCATCCACCTGCCTCTGTCTCCCAAATCCAACCCTCCTCCCACTTGCCCCCCCCCCTCACCTCACCCCTTCTGCCAACCATTCTTCACCCCTTACTTGGTCCACCTTTCTTCTATTAGCTCTTTATCTTCCCTTGCTACCCATTCATGATGCAGTGACTCGACCCAAAATGTCGACAATTTTCCCCATCCCCCTTCAAAGATGCTGCTCAATTTACTGAGTTTCTCCATTTTTTTTTCATCTGACATTCATTACTTTTGTTGACTAATAAGTACATTGCCTGTCATCTTGGCACCCAACTAAACTATTGTAGGAAATGGTAATAAACTAGCTAACTAACTAGCTAATTCTGATTCTTATTTGTGACGCTGAAGCTTTTAAATTTCCATCTAAATTGCATGTTTACATTTTTGTAGTTCAGTCCAATATGTGCCAAAATTATGTGGCTGGTGAAGCAATATCTGGATAATCAAGTTTAACGTCCTGTGGCATTTCACATTTTATATTGTGGTTTGCAGTCAAAGTTTAAAACCCCTTAAATGGAAATTCAACCTTCAAACCAAAACTGTAGGAGGTCAATGTATTTAGATTTTTGAAATTGTCATAATCAAGATTGTGGTGAACAGGATTAAGCATATTGTTGGTGTGAGTAAAATGATCATTTGTAATTGGGTGCCAGAGAAAAATCTTCAATCTGGGAAGAAAAAAAAAACTGCTCTTTGCCCTCTTATTTCAAATCTGTTGTAAATTCAGAGGTATATCGAGAGCAGACGGCTAAAATGAATGTGGCAGTAAACTTAATGGCAGATACTTGCAGTAAAATGGAGCATAGGGAAGAGACCGGGAGTCTTGTGTCATGGTATTTGTACACCCAGCCGGGCCTCAATGTTAACAAGCTGAATGTTAATTGTGCACAGAAGGAAGCGATTGGGTGGTGAATGCAACACTATCATCCTCAATGGAGCTACTGTAGCAATGGTTACAGCTTCCAAGTTCCTAGGCATCCATATCACCAGCAATCTAACCCTGTCCTTTCACACTGTAGTGAACAAGAAAGGACATTGGCCTATTTACTCTCTTGAGCGTCTAAGAAGATTCGCCATGTCCACAAAGTTTTTCTCGATCTTTTACAGATGTGCCACAGAAAATATCCTGACTGGGTGCAACACTTTTGTTCTTGACTCCTAAACCTGCAGTGAGTGGTGAACACTGTCTTGCCCATCACAGGCTTGTCATTTTCTTTCATCCAATCCATCTTCACAGTGAGTTGCATCTGGAAAGGTGCAAGTGTTGCCAAAGATACTCTGATACCTTAGCCATTCCCTCTTCTTTCTTCTGTTTTCTGGGTAAAGATGCCAAAGCTTGAAAGATTAGGCATCTACACTAAGAACTGCTTCTTCCCCACTACTATCTGACTCCTGAACCAATCATCACTTTCACACCCCATTCCTATAGTTGCTGCACCTACTTTTACTCTTCACTCTACTTCATTCGGTTATTCCGTATTGCATTTAATTTATTTTCCATTACTTAAGATGCCATCAGTGTGCCATTCTGCTTTTGACTATTTATATTCTTGACCTTTATTGGGTCTGCATTACCCAGGCAAGTAAAATATATATTTCCAACTTTGACTTTTGGTAGAAAGGTTTAGGGGCGTCCCTGCAGGATTATCCAGCGTTTGACCTGCTCTTGAATGCTCCATATTTGTGTGACTGGCTCAGAGGAGCTTCTTGAAACTACAGGAGTGCCCTTTCCTTAATGTCCGTTGACTTACCAAGGTCCTTAGTGTCATATTTGATGAAATACAATCTTAATGTTATGTTCGGTTGCTTTCACATCTCTGGAATGGAGTTATTTTGTCCATGTTTGGTGCAAGGCTTGGAAAACTTTCAAGTTTGGAACCAGAAATGGCAGAAGTCAAACTGGATGTCTGAGCAGTTTATGGGAATGCAATGATCTGTTGACAACATCTGTCATCACATTGCTAATAAATGCCGTTGAATGTGACACCTTCAGGGGACGATTAGAGACTGAACATGTGTATTTTTAGTGTGGAGTTTCCTTGTTCTTCCTGTGTCTGCATGGATTTTCGCCAGGTGCTCCTGTTAACTTGCCAGTTTAAACTGTTCCTTCATATTGGTTAGGTGGCAAAGGAATCAAAATGGGGAATTTGATGAGCCTGTGTTGGAATAAATTACAAAGCTGCAGGAAAATTAGAGCAAAATAGCTGCAGACTAAATGAGCCAAATGTGTAATATGTATGAACATCAAGTAATAGTCTGTTTTGGGAAGTATTGGACAACGGATGGAATTGAGTAATTTGGGAAATGTTTCTATTTCAATTCTTTGCTAAATTTTCCAGAGGAAAATTGTGTCTGATTAAGTTTCAAATGAGATTTGACGCAAATATCACTTTCCTTTTAATTTTGGTATATCAGATTATGTTAAATATTTTGCTTATGGATCTAAGCTTGTTGGTGTTCTTGGATGACATTACAGAAAAATTCTAGTTGTGATACCTCTTTTAGGGAAGTAAAAGTGAAAACTAGTTACATTTTGGAGGTAGATTTAAATCCACTAACTGCAAAAGAATGGTTTATCCTTGCCTCCTAAAGGTCGGAAAGGTGCCTAACATGTTAATTTAGTTTTGTTCCATCTTATGGAGGGTTTCATTAACACTTAGGCCAATAATATGAATGCTGTGAATTGTAAATAACTGCTGGAGATGCATAGTGAGCTAGGAAACAACTGTGGAGAATGAATTAATTTTAATCAGAACTGGGCGGCACGGTAGCGCAGCGGTAGAGTTGCTGCTTTACAGCGAATGCAGCGCTGGAGACTCAGGTTCGATCCTGACTACGGGTGCTGCACTGTAAGGAGTTTGTACGTTCTCCCCGTGACCTGCGTGGGTTTTCTCCGAGATCTTCGGTTTCCTCCCACACTCCAAAGACGTACAGGTATGTAGGTTAATTGGCTGGGTAAATGTAAAAATTGTCCCTAGTGGGTGTAGGATAGTGTTAATGTACGGGGATCACTGGGCGGCACGGACTTGGAGGGCCGAAAAGGCCTGTTTCCGGCTGTATATATATGATATGATATGATATAAAAGTCAAATGTAAACTGATTTTGAGACAGTGTAATTACTTCTTGGAACTTTGTTGCCCTTGTCATTGCTTGCATTACTCATATGGAGAGGTGTACCAAAAGTAATACATTTATTGGAATATTTTATCTAATTAAACTGCTAGTTGCTGGGTGTCAGTAGCTTGTGCTGCCTGAGAGTGTGAGAGAGTGCCAGACAAAATAAAATAAAAACAAATGCAAGAAACAGCAGATGCTAGAGGGGGGGGAAATAAAAGGAGCAAATACTAATAGAAAAACTCAGCAGATAAGGTGGTTTTGGGGAGAAATCGTCCTGATCAAATAATATCTGATCCGTTTAGTTTTTTTGCACTTTGTTTAAATTTTAAGATGTGTCTGAAAGCTAGAAATATAATTGTGTATTTTCTAAGTTGTTTCTGTCATAGAAGTAACTCGTAATGACTCAGTTTATTGAAATCTGTGTACTATATTTGATTTTTAATTTTAGGTTAGGTAAATAATATTTTGCATATCTTCAAGTTCACATTTCAATGTTGCAATTGTTCACAAGAACAATGGACCCAAGTTTTTTACATTCTGCTCAGCTTTTTCAATGTTCCAGCTAAGTTTGGAGTGCTCAGGATTTCAAACTGAAAGATTCATTTGCATCCCTCTCCAGACTTCATGTCTGGGCTAGTTTGCAATGTGTAAGGGAGTTGGTGTTGAATATGCCATTAAATCTCAATTACTTCAAGGTGTTTACTTTTAAATGTTCTGCTAAATTGATCAGAGTGAAAGATGCAAAGGTCAAGTCAAGTTTATTGTCATATACACACATGTGATAAGGTATAGGTACAATAAGAATCTTGCTTGCAGCAGTATCACACGCACATAGATTTGATAATACACATAAGCACATTATACACATTCTACGAGACAATGAAATTAAGACTGAGGGGAAAAAAAACAATTAGAAAACAAGTCCGTGGTAGTGCAAGAGGTAGTTTGTAGAATTACGTTGTTGATTTAAGGTTTGAGTTGTGCACGTTGGCTCAAGAATTTGGACACAACGTACAAATGTTGAAATCTTGCATGTGACGCCAAGTGCTGGAGTAACTTAGCGGGTCAGGCAGCATCTCTGGAGGCTGTTTCTTGTGTCTACAGCAGTTGGGAGAAGGGTCCAGATCCAAGACATTACGTATCCATATCCTCCAGTGATGCTACCTGACCCACTTAGTTTCTCCTTAGTTTCTTAGTTTCTCTCTTTTGAACTGTGGTTCAAGAGCATGGTTGTTGTAGGAAGGTAGCCTTTGCTGAACCTGGTGGGATGAGATTTCAGGCTTCTATACCTCCAGCTCTATGGTAGCAGTGAGAAGAGCGGTGGGGCAGCGGTAGAGTTGCTGCCTTACAGCGAATGCTCTTAAAAAGAGCTGGCACCACTAATTAGGTTCTAGCTTGGAGTTACTGCAGATGCCTTTATTGTTTTTGAAGTTTGTTAACTTTTTTCTTAGTAATTTTGTGTCTCTGAGCCATATGTGATTATATTGCTGGAATGTATTTCTTAAATACCATCCTTAAAAATAGTTGAGTGAATTCTATTGCCTTGGATGCATTAATGGAGACCTGCCCTGTTTTCCTATCAAGCATTCCATTGCCTGAGAGGTGAATACAATTTGGTTGCAATTATAAGCGAGTGAACAAATTATCTCTTGTGACAGCTTACAAAGAGCAACTGACTCCACGATGAATGAAGGAACTTGTGTACAATGACTTCACCCTGTTTGTTTCTACTTGTTGCCTGGAGTTCAGTGATAGATATTTTCCTGAATGTTAAACAGGCTGTTGACCCTCTCTCTTAATACGATTTCGTTTATGTTTAAGAAAAACCTGTATTTAAACCTGTGTTTTTAATGTATATGTTACAATGTGGTTCTGGTGCAATCTGCTGGACTGATCTATGTCAACCACTGCTTTTCAAATGCATAGATTCTAATAATCCATGCATTCGAAAAGCGATGGTTGAATTAGAGATCATTCTCACACTTTTGAATAAGATTGTATGTTTTAATTGTTCATTTTTAATTTCCTGGTGTGATGCATTTAATTAGTTTTTAACTTGTATTACAATGAAAAATATATTTTTTAATTGTATGATTTTGGATAATTATACTTCTGGAATATTAAGAATTATTTTGACTAATTTTTAAATATTAAGTAGCACACTTATTTTAAAATGTGTTTGAACAAGTAAGTTGAGAAAGCAAATTGCTGCAGATGGTAGAATTTGTTAAAGGTTTAGGAGCAAAATGGGTAATGCCTTTGTCACCCTGGTTCCTTTTTCCCCTCCTCCACCATCAACTTGCTGATCACCCACCTCCATCCTCTCCAGGCCCCCATTCCCCCACCCCTTGTTTCTACCCACCCACCCACCATCCCTTCAACTGATACTACATCTCACTTGCCCTCATCAGATTCCACCATCCACAGCCATTTAGACAATAGACAATAGGTGCAGGAGGAGGCCATTTGGCCCTTCGAGCCAGCACCGCCATTCAATGTGATCATGGCTGATCATTCTCAATCAGTACCCCGTTCCTGCCTTCTCCCCATACCCCCTGACTCCGCTATCCTAAGAGCTCTATCTAGTGCTCTCTTGAATGCATTCAGAGAATTGGCCTCCACTGCCTTCTGAGGCAGTGGAGGCCAATTTGTTTTTTCCACATCACCTGAACTTTTGACTATCTCCGCATGTCACCACTGCTTTGGAATATCTCCATTCAGTTCTCTCTCCACATGACTTATGCACATATCAGCATCTCCTTACCTGGATTCACCCTGTCATTTGCCTGCTCACTGCCCATCTCAACTCTTCAGCACTTTCCAGCTGATTTCCCTCTATTCCTTGCTGGGTCCAGACCCAAAATGTGATCTGTCTATTCTACCCCCACAGATGGTGCCTTTCTCAGAGTTCCTCCAGCTGTTTGTTTTTGTTTTGCACACTTGAAAAAATTTCTGTAACAATGGGCATGTCAGATCTATTCCGCTAACACCATTACCATGCGTTTGTGGTTATGGTTATATTTGTAAGATTCACTTTACGAGTATTGACTTCAGACTGTCAGCACCTCACTGACTTCCTCTGACAACACACAGAGTAATTCTGGGAGGCACAACATTTTTATTGATGTAATGGGGGATTAACAATATTAAATCTAATAGGCATCATTAAAAGTCACTTTCAGTTCAAACTAAAAACTATGAAACAAAGTTTTAACTCAATGTACAAAAATTCTCGTTTAAATAGCAGTGGCATTCTTGGGGAAAATGACATTTTTGGTTTTGCAAAGATTGTGTTGCAGAAATATAAATATTTTACAGAAAATTATTTGTTAGGTGTTGCAGATTTTTCTAGTCCTTGTAAATGTACTTTGATTTAGGGAACATGTAATGCAGTACAAAAGCTGCAATGCCAAATTGACTGCCGCCTCGCTCTCCTAGAGGCTTGCCTCAGCTACTGCAGGCTGAGAGTAATGTAGTTTCTGCGCGAATACATTTACTCAGATCATTGTAATGGTATTTCCAACTATTTTTAAAGTCACTACTACTGGCATAGAAAGGGGATTTCATTTCCATTTTCTCCACAATAATCTGTTGTAGCTGCTGATCTGTCCCCCACTCTTCATCACTCTTGCTTCATGATTGCCGCCAATCCCCCCTTGTTGCTTCTGCAACTCTGACCTCCGATTTGTGGTGAATGCTGTGCCTGTTACTCTGACCTCTGCTTTGTAGTTAATGCTGTGCTTCTGGTCTGAAACTATTATTATTTCCTGTGCCATTTTCTATTAGGCATTTGGTAGATGCCTGAATTTCCTCAAGATTTTTTGTAAAAATGTGCTGCTCCTGAAGAACTTATTAACTACTGACAACCCTCTGGGCTTGAAGCTATATTGAAACTAAGATTCTCTTTTTTTTTTAAACTGCAAAGTGTACATTTTGAAAGAAAAACGTCCTATTATACTTAACGGCCTGATCGTTGATGAGTAATCTTTGTAATGCTGCTGTTCAGAACAATTGAAAACCAAAACCAATTTGTTTAGTTGTTAAAGTGGCAATATAATTTGACCTCTGAAAAGTGGCTCTGATTTTATATAATCATGAAAGGTTATTACTTAGATAGTTATTCTACCCATTGCGCATGGCAGTAGAGAATGTAAAGCTGTTTGTGCTGATCCCACATACTAGTTTTCAGTCTTGTAACTTTGTTCGCTGTGACACATTAAGGCTTTAGACAGTTTCTACATTGATTAGTTCAGCCATTCAGAATGTGAGTTTCAGACTATGAACATCAATTATTTTTCCATTCCACTTATTGTTCCATTTACATCATAATGTATGCTTCCTAGTAATTCACTTCTGGGTACTTTGTTCCTTTACATACTCCTTTACATTTCTAGTAATGATGTGGTTTATGAGATACATTTTAAATTTTAAAACATTTTTCTCACAGTTTAAATATTGAAAAAGTTCCATTGTTGCAAAATTAGTGTCATGAAACCTCTTAAACTTTAATAAATTCAGGTAAATTATAAAGTTGTTAATGGATCTATAAATGTTAAAAAATGGAATGTTTCAATAATAATGCTAATGTGCATTATAATGTTTTCTCGGATGTGCTGCAGTAGATACATTTTAGTATATACTCCAATTAAACTTGCAGTCATTGCAGACTAAAACATAGCCACAATGGAGGCTCTGCATGGTCTGGTGATTGAACTTGAATCTTTTATTCTAACTGCTTGGTGAATAATCACGCAGAGCTAATAGCTGATGGTATGTTGTACTTAGACTTTTGTTTAAAAATATCTTGATGCTGTCAGCATGCTGCACATTTTTCCTAGCTAAATTGGTAGACGAGCATGAATCAGCTTTCATTTATGTTTCTTACTCTTAAACATTTAAATTCTAGTTATGCTGTTGGGTCCAGAATTTCAAGTGGTTGGGATGTTGAATCTGTCAGCTGTTGTTGCTGTCATCATTCTGTGGAACTGGTTGCAACTTCAAGCATTCAAAATGTGAACATTTGAAATTGCTGTCAGTGAAATTCTTGCATGAGCTGGGTTTAGCTGACAATTATCGAATCATTGAAATGGGTTCTTTATTCTGTCTAAAAAAAGAACCACAATGCCATGCAGCAAAGTTTTAAGCATCATGCGGAATGTTTGTTGCCGCTGAGCAATCTCTGCAGCTTGTGTCTCATTTCTTGAATAATATTTAATTTAAAATATAACTAAGTTTGATATTTCAATGAATTCTTTAAGGTATATATATATTTTTTCTCATTTATAAAGTGGAACTTTTCACTTCCCAGTTTGCAGTCTGATTCTTCAGCTAACTTCGTGACATCACTGTTGAATGGCACTGAACACCTTCACAAACTGCTAGTCCATAATTAACATTGGCAAAAGATAGAATCCATGCTGCAGAATTTACATCCTTGTGCAAATTAATTGAATCACGGGCTGATTTTTCTTTCTTTTTTCACATGATGTTCCTATGTCCACCATTTATTTTTGTGTTTTTCTGAAACCCTATAAATCTCTCTGAAAAAGTTCTTCTAGTGATCTTTTTTCCCCCCCAGATATTCACCTCCAGTAATTTCTGTGAAATTTGCCATCAGTTGGCCGGATAATGCTATTTTATCTCATCCCAGTGTAGTGGAAAAAAAAGTGTTGTACAGCAGCATATCAGAGTGCGGGGAATGGACAAATCATACAGAAATAGGAACACCTAATTCACGAAAAAATCCAATGAGAATTCAAGAAGATGAGGACGGATAAGTATCCTTCATCGATCACTATCACCGAAGAGGACAGGCAGGTGCGGCCACAAAAGAAAGACCACTCCAAGAAATGAGGCCTTGCTGATTTGTGATGGTAAGAAGGATCAGTTATACCGTGAAGAAGGATTTGGAGGCAACTGGATTCTATAAGAACAAACACTATGTGCTGACACTTCATTGAAGTCGGTCATGCAGCCAGATCTTTGAGAAAATTACTTCTAACCACTGCGATGAAGAAGCAGCACCAGTGGTCCTTAAAGGAGATTGGACGTGTGAGGACTGGAAAAAATGTGTATTCAGTGACGAAAGCCATTACTTGGTTTCGGGCAATCGTAGCCAGAATGTTCAGAGATCAGTCTGAGAGCTGGTGAAAAAATGCCACTTTGACCAGTTCATCAAACATCCTGAAAGGCTGATGTTCTGGGCTCATTTCAGTTGCCATGATGTTGGGCTTCTGCACCCAGTTGATGGTGAGATTACCACAATGTATCAAAGTTTTGTAGGAAAGAATGGTGCCGGAGATGGTGAAGACTTTTCCAGATGGTTCTGGGATGTTCCTGCAAGACCTTGCACTGTGCCACAAATCAAAAATGGTAACCCAATTTTTCCAACAGTAGGCAATAAGTGTCTTGGTCTGGCCTGGTAACTGGCCTGACCTGAATACGATTGAGAATTTGTAGTCAATTGTTAAGGAGAGACTGAAAGGAAAGGACTGTACCACCAGACAGAAGCTCATTGAGGCCATAATTCATTTGTGATACAGAGATTAAAAAAACCCTTTAAGAGTCAGAATCAGGTCAGTTCCATGCCAAAATGTGTCAGACTTGAATGAGAACTGTGATGGGCATATAATGTACTAAAGAACATAATGGCGAGATGATAATGAATAAAAGATAGCCCTGTGGCATGTATACTGACTTGTCATATGTGAGTATATGCTTGATTCAATTCATTTGCACAAGGATGTACTGATGTTAAAGTGACCAAGTTTCTTTAAGGTCATTAAGAGTAAGTGCCATTCCTTCACTGACTCTTAAAAAAATTCGCCCACTGCCATTTTGCAACATAAGCACTACATTTAAAATATTTAACGCTTTATTAGCTTAGATCTGTTTTGTTCAATTGGATAAATGTTTGCCTCTACCATTAGACGCATGTTGCAGCTAATAAGCAAATATCAGATTTTTTGGTTGCGGTACTAATTTCCTTTCTCTATTGTACTGTAGTGCAGCTCGCAGTTTGTCGGTGTGTTGGTCTGCACAGCAGTTCTCGTGTAATTTTGCTGTTAAGGTGGTGATTTATAGAATGCAAATCCAGACATCAGTTGCACAAGTAATAACATGTTTATCTTTCAAATAGTACTAATGGGAAGTGATCAGTGTTGACTTTTGAACTTGAAATATTTGGGTGATGTATCAGATGAAAGTTGACAAAACAGTCAGGAGTTACCATCTCAGCAGACAAGGTGCAAAAAAACCCCAAAGCATGTTTTTTAAGAGTAACATTACAGATCTGTGGATAAGATGAGATATTTCTAAAGCATCATTAAAGACCCCAGTGAGACCCAGCTATGAATTTTAAGTTTTCTGATTGTGTGTACTATCTGACAAAATGGTAGGTCAGAACAAGCACGATACCAGTGAAGCTCAGCAGTTCAGTTGACTTTATTGTCATATGCACAACTTTGGTGAGGTACAGATATATTGAAAGTCTTGTGTGGTGTTGCAAGGGATGGTCCGTAGTGCCAACGTGGGTTTTTGTTTGGTCTGTTGCACAGGTCTGTTCAGGAGTTTGATAGTTGTATAAATGCGGCTGTTCCTGAACCTGGCAGTATTGGACTTCAGCTCCTGCCTGACATTGGCAGCGAGAAGAGGGCATCATTCGGATGGTGGAGATCCTTGATAGGTGCAGCATCCTTGAAGCAGCACCTTGTAGATGCTTTTGATGGTGTGGAGGGTGAGGGTGCAACTCCACCATCCTGCAGCCTCTTGTGTTTCTGAGTGTTGGGATTGCCGTACCAGACATTGATGTAACCAGTCAGGATACATTTCTCATGTGAATCTCTAGAGGCTTGTTGGCATTCTTGGTGACATGCCTAATTTATTTGACTTTCAATAAAAGTGGAAGCATCTTCGTGATTACATTCACGCAAGTCAAAATGAAATCTGAAGAAGGGTCCCTTCCCAAAATGTCACCTGTCCATTCTCTCCCCAGATCCTGCCTGAGTCCCTCCAGCACTGTGTCTTACACAAATATTTGGTCTGGGGTTAATTTTGGATTTGTCCTTTTCGGCTCCAAATTTAATTTTATAAACCTAAAAGTAATTTTGTTTGGTAGAAAGCAATGCGTGTCAAACAGTTTGGAGTTGGAGATGTTTTTGCATGTGGTAAGTTGTCAGCCTGCTAGCTGTTGATGTATAACAATTGCATAGGTTCTCTGATTACTTTAAACTCAGTACCCCCACCAAATAACTAGCCCAATGCTACTGAAAATTAAGTATAGGGTTTTATCTGCTTGAGATCAATGTGAAATTGCTCAAAACCTTTTGATGGCATCCTTTGATTATTTTGTTCATGTAATTTCCACCTGATTTGTTGTTGTGAGAGTCAGAGAGTGATAAAGTGTGGAAACAGGCCCTTCGGCCCAACTTGCCCACATTGGCCAACATGTCCCAGCAACAATAGTCCCATCTGCCCACATTTGGTCCATATCCCTCCAAACCGTCCAACTGCTTCTTAAATGTTGTTTAACTGCCACAACTATCTCATCTGGCACCCACACCCACTTCCAGACACCCACAACCCTTTTTGTGAAAAATATACCCCTCAGATTCCTATTAAATCTTTTGCCCTTCACCTTAAACCTATGTCATTGGTTCTCGAGGTCCTTAGTTCCAATCCTTCTTAGAATGTTGCATTTCACCTGCTCAGTCGAAGTTTTCTGTGTTGTTGTTAAATTATTTTGACTAGGTAAAGAAGTCATCATGCCTTGTGCATGTCGCTGTGATCTCATGGAGGTTGGAGTGGAAGGTGTTCATCAAAACGATTCCCGCCCACAAAAATGTTTCTGAAGTCCCAGCCCAAAATGTCACCTATCAATGTTCTCCAGGGATGCTGCCTCTAGTACCTGGTCTTTTTTTTGTAAACCAGCATCTGCAGTTTCCTGTTTCTACATTTGGACTGTCTAGCTTAACCATTTGTACAATTCTACCCAAACAGTGATTGTCCTAGAAATTTAATACATCCTGAATGTTTTAAATCAGTTAAGTTGCGCAATTAAAATTTGCAGTTCACCAAGGCAGCTCTAATAATATTGCCTCTTGGTTTATTAAAATATTTCCTTGAAGATTGCAATAAACCGAAATAGTTGCAACTAAATGGGCTTGTCTGTAATTAAAATGTGATGAATTGTTATTACATTTTTATTCACTGACTATTTGTCATACACTGAAGGGTTTTGCAATTTCCATTGTAGCTGCTTGTATGAAATATCTGCAGTGTTTAAGGAATCGCTTTACCAGTTGGAATGAATACAAATTAGATTGCAGATTTTCTAGTTTTACTCAACGTTTCAGAGCATCATATCTCCATAATTCTGATGTAATTGGTCTGCATTGCGATTTACATAACGCAAAACCATATCATCTGTGCATGCATCAAAAAATGAGTGCTTTGATTTAAAAAAAAAAATCTAATTTCCATTTACTTTATCCATCACAAATCTTGAGTTGATTTTATTCTGTGTCTCAATTTTTTAGGCAGTGATTTGTGAACTATGTAGTGAAAAATGTCTGTTAACCAAACAGCTGTGACATAGGGATCACCTGTATCTGAAATCCAGTCATGAACACCAGCTTAATATTTTATCAAAGTTTCTCTAAACTTCTGATTAATTTGTTGTCTTTGTGCTAATGAATTATTAAGACAATGATTACTTTTGAATACTTAACATCTTGACACGCTGTTATCTGGATGGATAACCTGAGATTGAACTTGTACTTGTATATTTTGTTCTGTCATTTTATAACGTATGTGTTGATTTAGTTAAAATCCACAAATATTTTTAAGTGGGAGGTTGGGAGGTCCCAAGCAATTACATGAGATCACTGACATTATAACATGTTTGCACTGATATTCTTGATATTTGTTAAAGCCATTGGTAATTCTGAATCTGTGTTTTTTTTAATCACTTGCACATGCTGCTTGCTTCTCTTGGATTATCATCTGGTTAGATAAATTATAGTTATAGTTGTTTTTTGAATTCTTTAAATTAATCCATCATGGACATGTCTTACAATATTGTTTGTCATCTTTAAAGTCAATTTTGTTTAAGCCTAAGTTTTGAGAGAAGGATACTTATGACATCAGTTAATAAAGTAGGAGCTAGAAAGTAATTGTTAAATAACATAATATTTTTCCAAATTCCTTTGCAATATATTGATGGTACAGCTGAATTTATTTTTCTTATTTTGTAGGCCTGTATTGATGAGAACCTCGAAATGGTAAAGTTTCTGGTGGAACACAGCGCAGACACTAATCAACCAGATAATGAGGGCTGGACCCCGCTGCATGCTGTGGCATCCTGTGGATATATAAATATAGCAGAGTAAGTGGAGGTTTGCATAATACAGCATTGTGATCCATGTGCATGTGAATTGGGGGTGAAAGGTGATGCATGGTATTTTGGTCTCTTTCCATTGTTTCTGACATGAGAACAAGAGTAGTCCATTTAGGACCCTGAGCCTGCTTAACCTTTTGGTTAAATTATGGTTGATCTCTATTTTAATTCCATGTAACTGCCCAATAAAATAATTCCAGTTTACTGCAGTATACGTTCAATGGATTTTGCTCAGCAGGTTTTATGGAGACTGGTTTGTGCACTCCTATAATAAAGTATCAAGATTATTCAGTGGTCAGCTGCCATCGTGCATCTGTGCAAATTAAAATCTCATATGAACGCAGTTTGTCAACTTTTTCTATTACAATGACTTCATCTGCACATATTTATTTATCCATGTATTTATTCATTAATAAATTTATATATATGTGACATCAGTTAATAAAGTAGGAGCTAGAAAGTAATTGTTAAATATGTGTGTGTGTATATATATTTCTATATATATACATTATTTATCCATCCACCTATTCATTGATTTATTTATCCATTCATCTACTTATCTATTTATCTATCTACCACTTTATCTATTTATTTATTTATTTATTTATTTATCTATGTATTTATTTATTTGTTTGTTTATTTATCTGTTTGTTTGCTTATTTATCCATCTATCCGTCCATTTACTTATTTATTTATGTACCTTCCTGTTTATTTATTTATTTCCAAAGTAGACTTATTACACGATAGTTCCACCCTTCTGCCAGCTGTGATGTTTTAGTGCCTAGTTTTGCATTTCTTACATCACCCTAGATTTGTACCAACGTTTTGCATTGCTCACATCAGCCTACATTTGTACCGACATCATCATGCTCCAACTTTCCTGTTTCCGAAAGTCCATATTACAAAATTTAAAACAAGCAGTTTATCAAAAAAAAAGAACAGTTTGTACAAGTTTGAATCATCAATGAATTGCCCATCTGTACCCTGGTCTTTCCTATCCCTCAATCTCACTAATCTGAAAACTAATTGCTCCATTTCTTGAAACAAAATGACAGCATCAATCTTTCTTCACTGTTAATGACTTTGCTAGGTGCTATGAATTTATAAACATAGCACAAAAAGTAAGGAAATTTGTGTTTGGTAGATTATTTCTTTGTTGTAACAATGCTTCTTGGCAATAAATCTTATACCGTTGGAAAGCCTGTTTATTTCCCTTTTAAATGGTGCCACATTTGTAAGGAACATGCATTTGTGGGATGAGCAGCAGAGCTGAGTATGTGGGTTGCGCCCTTGAAAAATCTGCCAAATCTTTTCTGCAATGCCAAACAGCTTATTCTGCCATTGACTCTTGTTTGGTGTTGTTTGGTGGATTGGATGATTGAAGTCTGAAGAAACAAGACATATTGGCAATTTAACAATTTATTCATTTAATAAACAGGAGCCTCAGTAGCGTGTGGAAGAACCATACACAGCCACAACAGCCTGGCTGGGCAGAGAGCCGTCGGCCATATCGTCCTGCAAACCTTGACTGCAAATCTGTAGAAGACAGCCTACGGTTCCTAAGTGCTGACAGGGTAGAGTTGCTGTCTTACAGCGCTTACAGTGCCAATCAGGCACCTGATTGTCAGCACCTGGGGGTACCAGAAGCTCAAAACAAGAGTCAATAACAACAGCAGAATAAGCTGTTTGGCATTGGCAGAGAAGATTTGGCAGATTTTTCATGGGCGCAACCCATGTACTCAGCTCTGCTGCTCATCCCATAAATGCATGTTCCTTACAAATGTGGCACCATTTAAAAGGGAAATAAACAGGCTTTCCAACGGTATAAGATTTATTGCCAAGAAGCATTGTTACAACAAAGAAATAATCTACCAAACACAAATTTCCTTACTTTTTGTGCTATGTTTAGTTCTGTAAGTCTGAAGAAGGGTCTCGACCCGAAACGTCACCTATTTCCTTCTCTCCCGAGATGCTGCCTGACCTGCTGAGTTACTCCAGCATTTTGTGAATAAAAACCTATGAATTTATATACGTATGCATAACTTTAATCTCTGAGAAACATGATATCACTTCATTTTTCTTGGCATATCAGAATGTGCATTCTGGAAACTGAGTAGATATTATCAGTAATTTTGCATAAAGATGAATTTTTGACTTATGGCTATGTTGTTTTTCCAGTCTTTTGATGCTTTCAGCATGCCGAACATTATTGTTGCAGGTCTGAGAATTTTTTTGCCTAGTAATGGACCCTTGCTTGGAATCTCTTTCCTCTCTTTTACTTCCAACCTCTGTGGACTTCAGTAAGGGGGTATGAAGTTACTTTTATTCGCCCTCTTTCCTCTGTGATTGCCATTTCTTTTGTATGTTAATGGTTTTGTCCCTCTATACATTTCCAAAGTTATTCAGCTATTTAACTACTTTTATTGTGCAATATTTGTACCAGCTAGAGCATGCACTATTGAAGGAAAATGAATTTTAATTGTATAATCCTCTGCAGCCCCAATAGACAAAATAATGTTGATGACATTTTATGCATGTCAGAAACACATTAGATTTTGATAGAAACATAGAAACATAGAAAATAGGTGCAGGAGTAGGCCATTCGGCCCTTCGAGCCTGCACCGCCATTCAGTATGATCATGGCTGATCATCCAGCTCAGTAGCCTGTACCTGCCTTCTCTCCATACCCCCTGATCCCTTTAGCAAAAAGGGCCACATCTAACTCCCTCTTAAATATAGCCAATGAACTGGCCTCAACTACCTTCTGTGGCAGAGAATTCCACAGACTCACCACTCTGTGTGAAGAAATGTTTTCTCATCTCGGTCATAAAAGACTTCCCCCTTATCCTTAAGCTGTGACCCTTGGTTCTGGACTCCCCCAACATCGGGAACAATCTTCCCGCATATAGCCTCTCCAACCCCTTAAGAATTTTATATGTTTCTATAAGATCCCCCCTCAGTCTTCTAAATTCCAGCGAGTACATGCCCAGTCTATCCAGTCTTTCCTCATATGCAAGTCCCGCCATCCTATCTATCATTTGATAGACCTTTAAAGTGTATATTTCTTCATATTTATTCTTGATCTGCATGGCTGTGAATTTTTATTTGAAAGACAAATCATAAACACATTTTTGATGGACGAGGATGTATAATGCATTTGAAGTTTTAAGTTAGATACATTTAACTTGTTTAACCTGCTAACTTAACATTTAACTTGTTAACATTCAAAGGGCTGAATGTTATAATGAAAGCTACCCAATCTGGCCTTGGAAGTTTTTTTTGTAGTGTTATGAGTCTATGAGTCTTCAAATCACACTTATTACACGTTATTTTTATAATAGTAACTTGGCAAGGAAGATTTTAAAATTCACAGATATTTTGCAGCAAGATGCATTATAAGATGCAAAATATAAGCATTATATTGTGGCAATATCTGTGAAATGCCAAAAATTCACATACGATTTCAAAGAGAAGTTTGTCGTCTGACTTTCCAAACAAGCTATTTATGAATGTCTGAAGATGGCTCCCGACCCTAAACATTGTCTGCCCATTTCCCTCCATGGATGCTGCCTGACCACCTGTATTCCTCCAGTGATGTTATGTGCTGATGATTCCAGCATCTGCAGTCTCATTTGTCACCGTTATTAATGAGCTTGTTTCCCTTGTGGCATATATAAAAGGGAGCCCAACAATCTTCTCTGTGTATATTAATAGTAGCATGAAAGAGTTACTGGAAAAGTGACTGGTCAAATTAGAGACCAACGTGGAGATCTGTTGCTGGAGGCAGAAAGCATGGCTGACATACAAAAGGTTACATTGCATTGTTTCTAAATTAGATATTTACCATTGCCATAGTAAATGAGGAGTTTGTTGAGATAGTGAGGTTAAAAATAGATTAAGAATGGATTAAGAGGAGATGCAAGAAGAGTTGGATAGTATTTGAAACAAATAAGTCATGTGGTCATGCGTTCTCAGTTGTGGACCTCTGTGGTTTCAGAGGTTTCAATAGACTGGAGGTATACAAACATTCCTGCATTCTTCAATAAAAAACTTTGACAAGTACATTCAAGTCAAAATCTCTCTGATGATGGGAAACCTTTGTAAATAATTTAAAATTACACAATTAAAATAATTAAACTGACAGGCATTGAACTTGTTTTACAGTGGTTGCATTACCTAATAAGAGTTTTTTTGAATGATCCAGTGGAAACTGCATAACTTGAAATACAGATCATTCAAAGGAAAATGTTTTGCTCCTTGCAATGTAACTCTGAAGTTATCTAGGACACTAAAATAGTGCTCACAGATTTTCCAGCTATTTCCTTTCATTCGTGCTCTACATTTTGGTTTTTAATTTGATCTCAAACCTCCCCTCTCCCACTCCCCTCCCGAGACAACATTTCATTTATAGCAGTCAGAACCAATCAGTTTGAACAGATTGGCAGCAAAGTAGCAGCAACCCGCACCCCTTGCTGTGAGATGTCAGGAGATCATTTCTGAGGTGCTTGCAATGTTACAGCTTTCACTCCCACACCTCATCAGCGCTGTGTGTTTTACCGGAACCACCTGCAAACACGAGACACGTTCACAAACAATGATTCTTTTTTTTGTTTTTAGTTTGCTCCTTTGTGTAATTTTATGTTGTTGTTGTACAATTAATAGATTTCAAGGAAGGATTCATCTCTGTTTCATGCCTCTGATCATTTGACAATGGTGGCAATACAGTGGGAGATAATTAAGTAGTTTAGAGTGCTATATTAGGCTTTTGTTGAGAACGTTGAGTGTAGACAATCCTGTGGATTTCAGAAAATAGTTGATACACAGCATGCAGTAATCTGCTTAGCAAAATTGAAAGTCAGGACTTAAAAATAACCGTAACAATATTTGAGTAAAGCCTGGCAAGCGTGGTGAATGACCAATTTTCAGACAGATCTTCTCCAAATCTCAGGACTAGAAGCATTATAATTTTGATATTAATAAATTTGGCTATAAAATGGGCAATTACAAAATTTTAAAATTAAGGAAGTGCAGGAACACCAAGGAGGGCATTAACATTTCATGAAGGCATAGAGCAAAATAACAGCAGAAGGGTCCCAGCAAGCTGCCGCCACACCTCAACATCAGGCCTTTCACACCGGCTGCAGAATTGGGAATTCACCGAGCCCGGCCCCCGCTCGCCCTGAGGACCGGATAGGAGTGAGTCAGTGTCAGAACAAAGGGCTAGTAAGCAGACTGGCTGCGGGAGGCAGGGCTGTGTGCCTTGATGTGGGGTTGGCTGATGGAGGCCCTGCAACTGTCTGGGGCTCGGTCTGATCGGGCGCCGCTCATAGCGGCTGAGCATGCAGACTGATCTGCAGCTGCACGGAACGGTGGAACAATGGTGGAGGACACCAGTGGCTTCTCTTGGCTAGGCCGATCCTGCAACATTGCCAGGGCAACAGGCCTTCATGATCAGGTTAAGAATCTCTACACTTACAACCACTGGAACTTGAAAATGGTGCCAAATCTGACGACTCTTGTAGACTGGCTCAGTGTTCTATTTCCATACACTTGAACTGTGCTTATGTAATGCTTGTACTGAACTGTATGCAAAAATGAATTTCACTGTACCTTGATATATGTGAGAATAAAGTACCATAAAAGAACCATTGAACATGCTTGTGGAAATGCCGGCAGATGAAATTCCAGAGAAAGGGTTGTCGTGATGATTTGATAAGGAGTGTGAGCAGAATATTGCTACGCTATGCACTGTTTAAATAGATGTAAAAAATAATGTCTTGGGATGCCCTTGCATGAATTTTTGAAGGTCGCGGAGTTAAAGCAATGGAATATAGATAATCCGGAGGTACTTTTGGGGTGTAGACAATGCACGGAGTTATGCTAAGGTGAGATGTAACATGGTTTTGCCCCCAGTTTGAAGTATTGTATTACACTTAAAAGCGGTAAAGGCTTTGTAACGGATAGACGGGAGAAGTTGCAGCTGTTTTCCAGGGGCAAGAAAGACTAATGGGTGGTTTAAAGAGCTTTAAGGGTATAGTCTTTTGATGCACTCTCCAGCAACCAAAAATGAACTAAAAGGAAATGAAGAAGATTGCATGGGAACGATGGTGTTCCTTGTCACATTATCTAAATATATCTCCCACATTACTTGATTTAGGATTTTGACATTGTAATAACCATTTTCAAATGGCTAATACATTTGGCACATGGCCAATTGAATCAGGAACCTTGTTTAATTTGGGAACAGGCTGTTGGAAGGCCAGAGAGAGTGTAAAACCCTCTGTGGTACTGAACCCGCCTTCTCTTTACATCATGCACAGCTGCACACTAACAAACAAAGATTCCCTCTTGTTTATTGCAAGCTATTCTGCTGGGGAAAACACATTACCCGGTACTGTTACTGCAATTATGTAGTTAACTGCTGATTTGCCCACTCCTTATGATATTCTGTTTCTGTAGGTATATATAGATATTATGGAAATGTCTAAATCTAGTAAAGATATATATTTTTCATAGAAAATGTTAGAAACATAGGAACATAGAAAATAGGTGTAGGAGTCGGCCATTCGGCCCTTCGAGCCAGCACTGCCATTCAATATGATCATGGCTGATCATCCAAAATCAGTACCCCGTTCCTGCTTTTTCCCCATACCCCTTGATTCCATCAGCACTAAGAGCTAAATCTAACTCTCTCCAGAAAACATCCAGTGAATTGGCCTCCACTGCCTTCTATGGCAGAGAATTCCACAGATTCACAACTCTCTGGGTGGAAAAGTTTTTCCTCATCACACTCCTAAATGGCCTACCCCTGAGTCTTAAACTGTGACCCCTGGTTCTGGATTCCCCCAACATCGGGAACATTTTTTCCCGCATCCAACCTGTCCAATCCCTTAAGAATTTTATATGTTTCTATAGGATCCCCTCTCATCCTTCTAAATTCCAGTGAATACAAGCCCTGTTGACCCATTCTTTCATTATATGTTAGTCCCGCCATTCTGGGAATTAACCTGGTGAACCTACGCTGCACTCCCTCAATAGCAAGAATGTCCTTCCTCAAATTAGACCAAAACTGCACACAATACTTCAGGTGTGGTCTCACCAAAGCCCTGTACAACTGCAGTAGGACCTCCTTGCTCCTATACTCAAATCCTCTCGCTATTTAGGCTAACATGCCATTAGTTTTCTTCACTGCCTGCGGTACCTGCATGCTTACTTTTAGTGACTGATGTACAAGAACACCCAGATCTTGTTGCACCTCCCCTTTTCCTAATCTGATACCATCAGACAATAATCTGCCGCCTTGTTCTTGCCACCAAAGCGGTTAACATCACATTTCTCCACATTATACTGCACGTGCCATGCATCTGCCCACTCGCCCAACCTATCCAAGACACCCTGCAGCCTCATAGCATCCTCCTCGCAGCTCACACTGCCACCCAGCTTTGTGTCATCCGCAAACTTGCCGATGTTACACTTAGTTCCTTCGTCTAAATCGTTAATATATATTGTAAATAACTGGGGTCCCAGCTCTGAGCCTTGCCACTAGTCACAGCCTGCCATTCTGAAAAGCACCTGTTAGTTCCTACTTTTTGCTTCCTATCTGCCAACCAGTTCTCTTTCCATGTCAATACCCTACCCCCAGTACCATGTGCTCTTAATTTTGGACACTAATCTCTTGTGTGGGATCTTGTCAAACACTTTTTGAAATGTTGTATTATGTATTGAAATTTGACTAAAACCATCTACATGGAAGATTGCAATTGTCAACGAAATAAATCCCTGTAGATGCTGGAAATTTGAAATAAAAACAAAATGCTGGAAATAGTCATCATGGATGGTTGTATCTGTCAGAAGGAAACAGATTTATCATTTCAGTGTTTTGGCAATGTCATTTCCTTTTAAAAATTCTTCCCACATTCCTATCTGTTTCCCCTGCCCCCTCAGATTCAACCAATGACCTACATACGAGGGGCAATTAACCTACTAATCTGCATGCTTCTGATAGATGGGAGGACACTGGAGCATTTAGAGAGAATCCAAATGGTTATAGGGAGAACATGTGAACTCCACATGGACAGCATTGGAGGTCAGGATTGAACTTGGGGTCTCTGGCACTGTGGCAGCAGTTCTACGAGCTACACCATTGTGTTTTCTTGTGGGTGAAATGATCTCCATCTATGCATTGATATTTTATGACTACTCATATAATTATGTAAATTTACAACTCTGGCCTCCATTCAGTTATAAGATAAGATCTGCTCTAACTAAATGCATTCAAGAGAGAGCTAGATAGAGCTCTTAAGGATAGCGGAGTCAGGGGGTATGGGGAGAAGGCAGGATTGAGGGGGTACTGATTGAGAATGATCAGCCATGATCACATTGAATGGTGGTGCTGGCTCGAAGGGCCGAATGGCCTACTCCTGCTCCTATTGTCTATTGTTCCTCATTCCTTTTCTTCCTACTTTTTGTGGGTACGTCTTTGCTCTAGAATTCCATAGGTAATTTTTTCCATTTTTCTGCAGCTTGCTTTAAGATCCTTTTTTAAGTCCACTTTTTTTGATGTTTTTTTTCTTATGAGTATTTTTCTGCTTTCACTTCCTTGGCGCTCAATAATAGTTTGGCTTTGTTATCTGTGATCTGATGAATTTTAATAGAAGTTGCTAAATATTTCTGTACAGTTGGTCACATTTCTGTGAATGCACATGAATTGATTTAATAATGTGCAAAGAATACTTGGTGCAAGATAAAAGAGAAATAAAAATGGAATGCAGACTTTGTTCATTCCATTGAGATAAAACAGAAAATGGTGGATATACCTAAATCGGGTTGCACCTAAATGTAAAGAAATTGTTGGCATTTTTGTTGATATGAATTAGGAAAAGAGAGGTTACATAAGTGTTAATATGTAGAGAAGGTGAGGAAGATAGGAGGGATTAAAGGCAAGATCAATGATAGGCTGGAGCAGGATGGATATTCACTGTTTGACCATAGCTAGCAAGGCCATGTAATGTATCAGTTTTAATTCCTGAACTTTTATTCTCATCACTTTCACCAGTTCCAGTTGCTTTCCCTTTTAATTCTATTGCCTCTTGCCCTTTTACCAACTCTTTTCCCACTGCTCAGAGTCCAGGCACACTTATGTATAGCATCAATTGAATTGTGCTTTTAGTTTAGAACTGTTCATGGTATGATCTTCACCACAGATTCAGATTTAAGAACCACCACTGTTCAGTACGTAGCCACAATCCTGAACTTCCATTTACCTGTCACATAATGATTTAGCGTGCAACTTGTGTGCCACCCGCTGTGATCATGTCCTCGATCTCTTGTGTGTGCAGCATTCTCAACTCCACCATTCTTATCAACCTAATTGCTCATGTTGTAATTCTAAATCCTAAAATCTCTTTCTTTGATGAAATATTTTTATATATTCTGCATCCTTTAGTTCCTAAACTAATTTATACTGATGCTTGAAGCATAAGAACTAATGGAGGGGATGTGGCAGCGCGCATGTTCCCAAAGAGCTCCCCAAAGAGGTTTATGAAAATAATGGGATAAACATTTCAATAATCGAGAGATACCTATTGGCTAGAATATAAGGAAATCCTTTCTTCTTTTAGTGATATTTAATCTTTTATGTCCACCTTGGAGAGCAAATGGGGCGTTGGTTTAGTGACTCGTGATGAATGAGCTCTGGGATTGCAACAATGCGCAGTGTGGAACCCATAATTTCCTGTGCTGCTGGTGTGAGTGCTGTACTCATATTAGACGTTCAGTGTAATGTTTGGTACGAACGATATCAAACATAACAGAAGAGGATGGGTTCAAACCTCTTAAATTTATTGCCCTTTTGAAAAATTATACAGTATTGTGAAGTATTTATTAATTTTGACATTGTAAATGCAATTTCACTCTGCAGCTTAAATATGAATGGGTTTTGACTTCTGCTCTTTAAGGTCTTTTAAATGATGCATCGGACATTCTTCTCTGTAGTTATCACTGGTTACTATATGAGTTAAGTGGATGCAGTTTGATATTGAGGTTCTGTGAGGAAATCATGCACATCAAAGTTAGTTTTAAGTTTCGTAGTTTTTTAAAATCAAATCTTGAGTGACAATCTTGAGTTGGTCATTATCTACATTTTATAACTCAGAAGTCAGATATCAAAAGCACCATTTTGTCAGTAACTCCTATCACGTACACTTTGCACAGTGCCAATTCTTTATCTCCGATAAAGATGTTGAGTTGGAAATTAATTTAGTTGTCCCTTTTGGAAATGGTTTTATAAGAAGGTAACTGGACAAAAAACAATATTTGGATATTTAAGCAAACGAGCCATTTTCAAACAAGTCAAAGTTGATCAAATGAAAATGAACAAAAATCTAAAATTGGCAAAATGTCTGGAAAAGTATCATGTCTCCATGACAAAAATAGGTTGTTTTATCAGGAAATATAAATATAACAGTATAACAGTATAACAGTATAACAGAGCTTTATTTGTCGTTCGGTACCGAAGTACCGAAGGAAACTACATAGCAGTCACAGAAAAAAAAAAAAAAAAAAAAAAAAAAAAAAGAACACAAGACACATAACCCCAACACAAACGTCCATCACAGTGACTCCAAACACCCCCTCACTGTGATGGAGGCAACAAAACTTCCCCTCTCTTCCCCACGCCCACGGACAGACAGCTCGTCCCCGACCAACCCGCACAGTCCCCGCACCGGGCGCTGAAACGTCCCGCGGCCGAACCGGGCGATGAAAGGCCCGCGACCAAGCCTTGCGCAGCTAAGTCCCGTGGTCGAGCCGCACCGGGCACTGTTAAGTCCGCAGTCCAGCGATGAAAAGCCCCGCAGTCGAGCTGCACCGGGCGGTGTTCAGCTCCGCAGCCGAGCTGCACCGGGCACTGTTAAGTCCGCAGTCGAGCCGCACCAGCGATGAAAAGCCCCGCAGCCGAGCTGCACCGGGATGTTAAGCCCCGTAGCCGAGCTGCACCGGGCACTGTTGAGTCCAGCGGCCAAGCCGCAGCGGGATGTAAAGTCCAGCGGCCGAGCCGCACCGGGGTGTAAAGTCCAGCGGCCGAGCCGCAGCGGGTGATGTTAGGAGCCGCAGCCCGCGCCGTGAGGAAGAGAAAAGCCCCCCCCCCTCCCACACCCACACCCACCCCCACCCCCACCACCCCCTCCCACACATACACAACCAAAAAAAATATACAAAAACCATCCCAACACCGACACTCAACAAAAAAAAGACGGACAGACTGCTAGTCAGCCGCTGCCGTTAGGCGCCGCCACGTGTTGCATGTTAGAGAAAAAACGTGTTACAAGCTATATTGTCAAGTCTTAGTGTTTGCATAAGGATAACAGGTACAGAAGAAATACACAAATTGCTGGAGAAATTAAGCGGGACAGGCAACATTTCTGGAGAGAAGGAATGGGTGATGTTTCAGTTGGAGACCCTTCTTCAGACTGAAAGTCACGGGAAAGGGAAACGAGAGATATAGACGATGATGTAGAGAGAGGTTCAATGGCCTGTTTCCTTTATTATCATTACTTTTTTGCATATCTTTCATTCATTGTTCTTTATCTCTACATCGTCTATATCTCTTGTTTCTCTTTCCCGTGACTTTCTGTCTGAAGAAGGGTCTCGACCCGAAATGGCACCCATTCCTTTTCTCCAGAGATGCTGCCTGTCCCGCTGAGTTACTCCAGCTTTTTGTGTTTATCTTTGATTTAAACCAGCATCTGCAGTTCTTCCTATACAGGTACAGGAGAATCTGTCCACAGGTCCCATGCATATTGTGGGCAATGTGTAGCATTTCAGAGAGATGAATAAATCTGCAGTAATTTGGTTTGAGATGTTAGTTTGCAGCAACAGGACAATTGATCCTTGTGTTTGTTCTCATCATCCGAAGTTATTAGCTTCACTGATAATTGTCACTTGGATCTGCCAAATGTCATTGTTCCCTGAGTCCAATTCTACTAGGGTTTATCGCCCCAGCTCTGACTAAACTGGATAGTGCAGGCTAAATATAAATTTCTTACAAGGAGTGTTGATGTCGAAGGAGTCATGCTTAGTGATTAAGGGTTGGCTTGGAAGGCTGGAGTAAGTCAGGCACAGATGAGGATTCTATAAAACTCTGGATTTACTTTAGACATATAATTCCTGGATTTGAGGTGGTGCAGCAAGTTCTTTGAACATGAAGGTTTGAGTGGGCCTTGTTGGGTGTAGGGAGTGAGGATGCAGGGGTACATTAGAGCGTGAATTCTTGGTCCTGAGGGCTTCATAGTGATTTGACTACCTGATCATGGGAGGGCGAGATGGTGGTGATTAAATGGCTTAGGCGTGTACTTGGGGGACAGGGGTGGGAGAATTGGGGGGCTTAGAGATATAACTCTTAGGGCTTTTGCCTGTGGGGTTAGGGTATTGGTGTTTAGAACTAAGTGATTCCCCAGAGCAGAGATACACAGGTGTGTTCTGAGTAGGGCCCAGTATTCTGTCACACTCCCTACATTAGTTGTAAGTAATGTGCTAGCTAATCTAGCAAATTCCACAAAGATGTTTGATAATAACCAGAAAATTTGGGTGCCACTGCTCAGTCAGTATTTTGTGAGTTAACCATATAAAATGTATTTTTTACTTCTTTGTAATGATAACAAACTCGTATGATGAGCACTTAAGCATGTATCATTCCAAAACAGAAAGCAAATTTCAAAGTCTGACTAGAAAACTAAATTATATAATTTAAAACGAATGGCTTGCTGAACTTGGATGGGCAATTCTTGAACTGTTTTCAGTAACTCCAAGTCTTTGTGTAATAAAATCAAAGCATTGCCCATCTTTTTGTTGCTATACAATCTTGGAAGAAAACCATCCTACAAAAACATTTTTTATGATCCGGTGAGTGTAATAGCTCTCTTTTAACCTATCCAATCAAAATTTAACATTTTACAGAAACTGCACAAACAGTGCATTAATTTACTTTTCTGTAATCAAATGTACAGCAAATGTATAACCACAGGATTCCTGTACTGTGCTCCGTGAGGAAGTTTCACTGTTACCACAGGATTGAGTTGTCAACATTTAAAATGTTCTTTTGAAAGAAAAGGGAAATATCGACATTGTAACTTGCATCCAGTATGTCCCAATAATCTCCATTCTATCACATCTATTGTGTGTGTTTAATTATTTTGGTGTGAAGGAATATGGTTCTGCTTTTGAAAATGCTTGTTAAAATTCTCTTTGGGGAGGGGAGTTGGGGGAAGGGGTGATGGGAGGAAAGTTTCAGTACTTTTTGATTGCAGATGGTGACACTTCAGCTGTATCTATAACTGCGCACTTGTAGACTTCATAGTGCCAAGTAGACAAATAGAACAATAAATTTTACGTACCATCCAACCTACTTTCCTGATTGTGGTGGATAAAATTATGATTCTTCACAAATTCTCAAATTTGTGAACATTTATCATTTATTGACAAGAATAATTGGTGCCTAAGTTGTTGTATTTTTATTGAGTCTAATAGTAATTTAAAAAAATGCTGTGGCATTCAGGATAAAGCATTTAAAATAATCACTGTTATAACACTATAATAGAACAGTGAATATATAGAATTCTTCAGGATCAAAGTGCGTTCGGTCCCAAGTTCCAAAACTGTCAATCAAGAGAAATGTCCTTCTGGTTCAGCTTAATTTGAGATGCATCTCTGGGAACAGTTTTTGCCCTTGGGTGAAACATGTTCAGGCTTTCCAACAACGTTTAATGTTTTAAATGCCGTGACCTGATTTAATATGTGGTGACATTTCTTCTTTGTATTCAACATATCATGTAGTGAAATAGTTCTAAATGCTCGATACTCTGGGGCAAGTCATCTTAATTACAGATTTGTATGAAATTGGGTGCATTAAAATTCCTGGTTGATGGAAACTGCTGAATTGCTTCAATAGGGTATGAGTCCTTCAATTTATTTTGTTTGGGGATACATGAACAAAATGAACAGTTTGGTGTTCTTTTCACTTAAATGAGATTATCAGAAGGACTTGGTATATTATAACATGCAAAAGATAGCTCTTGCTGTGGGAATTTCTAATCTGAGATTTGAACAGTCTTTGCAAACTATCATTTTTTTATATTAGAGGCAAATTTCAGACAAGGTAAAAGGATTGTTCTGTCCCTTCCAAGGTAATTTGAATTCATTAAAAATATATATTGTTTTAAGAACCAAACTTCAACATTAAACATTTGGTATGTAAAATCTGCTTGCACTAGATAATGCCAAATGTTTTTAAAATTGCAAGATTTGCTCAGTTGCATTTTGTATAGTATGACAGCTAACCTATTTGTCCTTCTCTGCAGCAGGCCTCCTTTTGAAAAAAACATTCAGAAAATGTAACTGAGCGACTGTTATCTTTTTTGTTTTTCTGCAGGTATTTGATAAATAATGGAGCCAATGTTGCTGCTGTTAATAGCGAGGGTGAAATCCCATCTGACATTGCAGAAGAATCAGCAATGAAAGACCTTTTGCAAGAGGAAATAAGTAGACAAGGTACTGTATGGAATTCTGGAATATTGGACTTTTAATGCTGGTGCCCATTAGTGCATTTGTTCAAAAGTTTTGCGCTCTAACCGCGGTACAGATATGGTGGTAGTTAATTTTTTCTTATGAACGTTGTGTCTCCAGCTTCAATGAACCAATTGTAAATTTCGATTTTTACAATAAATAGATATTTCTTACTTTTATGCCAACAGTGAAATGTAGTTGACTATAGGAGAACTAATTCGCTGTTCAGAAATTATTGAGGTTTGGCTCAATTTGACCTGGTTTCTTGGTGAGTTCACTGAAACTTTTAATTAGGTTGGATAACATTTTGTTAAATCGATGAAATAAAGGTGTGTTGGGATATTAATGGAAAAGATGTTGAATGGCCTGGAAAACCTGCCTGTCCTGCACTAGATATCCTGAGTATGCAGGATTATAGCAGTCTTGCTGTACTTCCACTGGATTAATTGAGACATAGGCACAGTTTTGTCCTTTGTTTTCACTGTGTACAATCTGCACCATTCTCTGAAATGAATCTGTGAAGTAGATATTTATAAATGGATGGCTGGTGGTGAAAAGGAACTCTTGGCATCCATGAGATCATTCCACTTCTGCTTAACACTTATCCATGAAGTGATTGGACTTCGATGTGTTTCTAAAACTTAATATTTACTGATTTTCCAATTTGGTCTTCCTCTTGTTAAGCATATTTTTGTTAGAAAATGAGAATCACCTTGAATAGGATACATTTGGATATTAATATGTTCTTGGATCTTTGGATGTAATTCCTGAAAGCATAATGGCACTCTATTTATCAAAGTACAATGTTTGAAATAGTGTTCAGAAACGTTCGATTTGTGTTGGTAAGGTTTCGGGAACAAGGTGTTAGTTTTTTTCAATGTCATCTTCAATACAAGCATATTCACTTTTCCATTATCCTATTTTTAATTCAAAACTTTGAGTTTGAAATTTAAAATTAGCGTTGAAATTGCTTAAAACAGTTTAACCAGTGATAGACACAAAAAGCTGGAGTAACTCGGCAGGACAGGCAGCATCTCTGGAGAGAAGGAATGGATGATGTTTTGGGTCGAGACCCTTCTTCAGACTAGTTAGGGATAAGGGAAACGAGAGATATAGACGTTGATGTGTAGAGATAAAGAACAATGAATGAAAGATATGCAAAAATGTAATGATGATAAAGGAAACAGGCCATTGTAAGCTGTTTGTAGGGTGAAAATGAGAAGCCTGTGTGACATGGGTGGGGGAGGGATAGAGAGAGGGAATGCCGCCGGGGCTACCTGAAGTGAGAACTCATTGAACCATGAACTCATGGACTTTATCAACTTCACCAATTTTCATCCTGCACTTAAATTTACTTGGACCATCTCCAACACCTCCCTCCCCTTTCTTGATCTCACAGTCTCCATCACAAGAAATAGACTATTGACTACTACAAAACCACTGACTCCCACAACTATCTTGACTACACTTCTTCCCACCCTGCTTCTTGCAAAGACTCTCTCCTCTACTCCGAATTCCTCCGTCTATGCCGCATCTGCGCCCAAGATGAGGTGTTCCATACTAAAACATCCGAGATGTCCTCATTCTTTAGGGAACGGGGGCTCCCCTCTCCCATCATAGATGAGGCCCTCATGTGTGTCTCCTCGGTACCCCGCAGCTCCGCCCTTCGCCCAGAGACAGACTCCCCCTAATCCTTACCTTCCACCCCATCAGCCGTCGCATACAACATGTAATCCTCCAAAATTTCTGCCACCTCCAACGGGATCTCACCACTAGCCACATTTTCCCATCTCCACCCCTTTCTGCCTTCCGCAGAGATCGTTCCCTCCACAACACCCTGGTTAACTCATCCCTTCCCAACCAAACCACCCCTTCCCCAGGTACCTTCCCTGCAACCGCAGAAGATGCAACACCTGTCGCTATATCTCCTCCCTCGACTCTATCCAGGGACCCCAACAGTCCTTTCAGGTTAGGCAGAGGTTCACTTGTACCTCCTCCAACCTCATCTACTGTATCCGTTGTTCAAGATGTGGACTCGTATATCGGCGAGACCAAATGCAGACTGGCCGATGGTTTCGCGGAACACCTTCGCTCAGCCTGCGTGAACCAACCTGATCTCCCGGTTGCTGAACACTTTAATTCTCCTTCCCATTCCTACTCCGACCTTTCTATCCTCGGTCTCCTCCATTGTCAGCGTAAGGCTAAACGCAAATTGGAGGAACAGCATCTCATATTTCGCTTGGGCTGCTCACAGCCCAGTGGGTATGAATATTGATTTCTTTGACTTCAGGTAGCCCCGGCATTCTCTCTCTCTCTATCCCTCCCCCACCCAAGTTGCACTACTCGTTTTCACCCGACAAATTGCTTACAATGGCCTGTTTCTTTTATCATCGTTACTTTTTTGCATATATTTCATTCATTTGTTCTTTATCTCTCCACATCACTGTCTATATCTCATGCTTCCCTTATCCCTAACCAGTCTGAAACGTCACCCATTCCTTCTCTCCAGAGATGCTGTCTGTCCCGCTGAGTTACTCCAGCTTTTTGTGTCCCTCTTCGGTTTAAACCAGCATCTGCAGTTCCTTCTTACACAGTTTAACCAGTGAACTGGTTTAAACAGTGGTTCTGGTAAACTTTATTTTAAACTTATTGCTTTTAACTTGCCTCTGCATTAAATTCACACATGCAGAAAGTCAAATCCCTACCTTTTCATTTATTGGAAAAGTTTAAAGAAATTTTGGGGATTGTTCAGTTTGTCACTTCCTAAATTGCGCTACCATCCTTGTTGACCCCCCCCCCCCCTTTATATGGCACATTCCCTTGCAACTGGAGGCAACACAACATTATTCTTTTATCTTTCCCCTTCCCATCATCCAGTCATCAAAGCAGTCTTTCTAGGTGAAGAAATGGTTCCCTTGCACTTCATCCAATCTTGTGCATTGCATTTGGTGTTCACAAGGTAGTCACCTCTACAATGGAGAGACCAAACACAGGTTGCACTTGGTCGAGAGGAATGTTCCTGAGTTTCCAATTTTCTGCCACTTTAATTCACCATCCCACTCGCACTCTGATTTCTGTCTGTGTCCTCTTACACTGTTATAAAGACCAATGAAGAAAACTTCATCCATCCACATTGCAACTTTCTTGACAGTTGAATTCTCCAACTTTATATAACTGTTGATATAGAACCATTTTTGCCTGCTGTCCGTTTTTCTATTAATGGGCATATCCCATTAGACCACAACAACACGAGCAGCCAATTGCACAGCCATAATAGCCTAATCTGATCCCATGTGCCACATGGTTTCACATCAGCCTCTCACCACCTTCGCTGCTAGCTAGATTAACTAGTTTAAAGGTAGACACAAAATGCTGGTGTAACTCAGCGGGACAGGCAGCATCTCTGGAGAGAAGGAATGGATGATGTATGTGGTCAAGACCCTTCTTCAGACACCTTTAGTTAAGTTTTGAGAAAAACTTGTTTTGATGTCTGCCATTTGAAAAGTTAACTGTTTCACTTTCCCTAGGTGTTGTCTGAGTTGATTTCTTTTTTGTGTGAAATAGTCGGCTAACGGAATCAAGGGATATGGGGAAAAAGCAAGAACGGTGTACTGATTTTGGATGATCAGCCATGATCATATTGAATGGTGGTGCTGGCTCGAAGGGCCAAATGGTCTACTCCTGCACCTATTTTCTATGTTTCTGTGTTTCCAGCATTTTCCATCTACTGGGTCAGCTTTTATTATTTTATGCGGATGGTCTTGCTGGGCACGGCCCACAACCTGCCAATTAACATGTTATATATAGACCAAATATACAGGTAACTGCTCCCACATCAAGCCATTTGCACTCGTCCTACCATAGATATTCCCCTTCTTCTCCTCATCCCTTCCTAACCTTCTCTTCTCCTGAAAACTAATTTCTATCTCTTTCCCAGTTCTGTTGAAACTTTGACTATCTCTCCTTCCACAGTTGCTGCTTCGTGTAATCTTTTCCACCATTTTCACTTTTAGTTCACAAGCTCTCTATTTGAAAATAAATGCGCTGAAAATAAGTCTCTCCCCAAAGTTATTTGTTGCTAACTTTCAGAAAATGATTTGACTCCTTGACTATCATTATTCAATGGAAATCTTTGTCTGCTGCATACCAGTCTCTTTTCCCCCACTCACCTTCCATACAATAGTTATTTGACTCTGCAAGATGCTCTTTTTTTCAATGTGTTGCTAATAGTATTATGAGGGGAATTGGCAATGTCAGAATAGCAATATTCGCCCTGGCTTTTTGCATTAAAGATGGGCCAGTAATGGTTGAAAGCGGTTTGTAGTCTGGGCTGATAATGTTAGTTTTGTTTGCTAGTTTGAATATAGTATAATCAAGAACATGCACATTTGAGGACTGCTTTTAAAATACAATGCATTTCTGCACTGCAATCAATCATGCCTTTTTCAATTGTTTATTACTTATTCTCATGACAAAGCAAAATTAGTTAAGTATTTTTCATTAGTATCTGTTTCTATTTATGATGCTTCAGAGACTGGACTCCACATCAAATGCTTAAATTTTAGTACTGTCCATTGTAAGGATCATCTCATCAGTTATTTTCAGTTAATTGTGCTATTTTAACTGACAGTTGCTTTTGGCCTGAAGTTCTGGTTCTTTGATTGACAGAAGCCTGGAGGGGGGCAATGGGGGTGTTAAATAGCAGAAGGCAGCAACAT
Source organism: Rhinoraja longicauda (assembly GCF_053455715.1). Lineage (NCBI taxonomy): Eukaryota > Metazoa > Chordata > Chondrichthyes > Rajiformes > Arhynchobatidae > Rhinoraja > Rhinoraja longicauda. Next base: position 11,443,304 of record NC_135976.1, read on the forward strand.
GACTGCACAAATAATGGATTTTTGAAATTCAGCAGATTTGTGAAGGTGAATGTCCTCAAGGTCCTTGGACATTTTTGATAAAATTGAAGTTTGTAGTCACTGCCCAGGAAGTCAGATATGCTGTGAGAAAACGATCCTTGCCTCAACATGTTCTCAGGGGGGATGGAGGGAATAAATGTTTTTTAAAGGTGGGCTTGTTTTAATCTGAATGCAAAATGTCTGTTTTTTTAGAAAAAAAATGACACATTGCAATATGAAGATTGATATCACATGTTTTATGATACTTCAACATAGAGATGGAAACTTTTGAACTTCAATCACATAAATGAATTCCGTCGTGGAGCAGTCAGGTGCTAGTAGCCACGTTAATCATCGATCTACCCCCATCCCTTCCCATGGCTACAAACTTCAGTTGGGTTGAAACTGAATAGTAGTTGCATGTTATGGCATTGGAGGAAATACTGCTTGTTTGGAGTTTTGGTTGAAATGGCTGCCCAGAAGTTTGAATGGTTGGTGGCGATGGTGGTACTGGGGGACCTGAATGATTAATTTGAATGGTGAAACAGTGGTTGGTGTGACAGTGACTTTGGAATCGAAGATTTGCAATTTGGATATTGGGGAGTGGGACCCAAGATCAGAGACTGCCGGTTTGGACGGTGGAGTGTAGGGTGGGGTGGGGCAAGGGGGTAAGATTGCTGGCGAGATTTGAGTATAAGGGGAGGACTGAGAAATGGGGCTTGGGGGATTTGTGAGTTCGGAAACAAGATTGACAATAGTACAAATGTGTGAAGTGGGCTGTGCAGTGATCGGTAAGGGATTGTTGTGCAAAGTGAAGTGAGGAATTGACCTCTTGGCCAAGATTCCATTCCAATACTATGACAGTAATTCTTAGTTGCTCCAAGAGGAATTGATGATGGGCAACTTGGTCCACATTTCCTTGCAAAGCCCACAAGGTTGTGATGTATGAGGAATGATACCGTTTTGCTTGTGATTGTTTGCAGAATATTCCAGCATAAGAGGGTCTTCCTGGCTGAAAACCTCTGCTTTAATTTCCAAAGTGATGCAAACCGAGCTGCAAATGGTTGTTACCGTGTTTCACTCTGCAATTACGTTTTGAATATATAATGCTAAAAAGTATCATGGGGTTTAATTTTTAGGTTATGTCCTTTCAGTTCTCCCTGGTAAACCTCCACCTAAATACCTCATATCCCAACCTTTGCCTTCCCATTTCTTTCCCACCCCTGCCAAATTAATGTCTATATTACTCAGAATTCTGTGCTGTTCTAAGAAAGAAAATGATTGGGGTGACAGTCCTAAAATTTTGGGCTTTCGTGCATCGTACGGTACAATGTTAAATGATGGGCTTGCACCTGTTTCTCAGTGCAGAAAGTATTGATCTCTGCCTTTGAAAGCATGTTCAGACAAGGAGTTGGTGTTTTCGCACAGCATAACTGACTGCCAAGGCAGTTGCTTTGAGCTTCAATTTTGTATGTTAATCCGAGAAGCTTGAACTGTTGCTTTGATGTTGATTGACAGTATGAAGGGCTTCACCAAATGCCGGAAAGTCTTCTCCGTGTTAGGTGACCATTCTCCGCTCTCTTATCTGTTGTCAAATACGTTATCACCACTGGCGTCAATGGACTATTTTAAAGAATTACTCATCACACATGCGCAGGACTTAGGGGCCTCGATACTGCCTGCCAGTCTACTTCAACACTATTCTGTGGTTAAAAACATCAAGTTCATTTATCAGCAGGTATGGTGAAGAATAGATTTGTATCAGCAGGAATAATGTGGAGCATGATTAAATCAAATAGTTACATCATTCCTATATTTCAATCTAAGCTTTAAAAAAAAACAAAGTTGTAGGTACTGACCAGGTTAATTCTTCAGACTCCATTGCTTCTGTAGCAAGACTTTTGTTTTGGGGCTACTCTGTGTAGTAATAATTTCATATATTTTCCACAACCTCCCTTAACAGATTGAGAAAGGGGTCTAGGACAGTAGAAAACTCAGAGTGAATTGATATCCTGTATAAAACAATGTTAAGATGGATTTCAAAACTGTTATCAGGATTAATGTAGTATTTTCTGATTTTGTGATGCATATTTGACATGATATAAATAGTAAATCATTTCTATTTCACGTGTCATTTAAAGATGAAATTCAGGCTGAAGAATATTTATACCCTTGTGCCCAAAAGCTTTCTTTGTGTAAAACATCTGCATTTAACAGCTGCATTTGGTGAATGGGGTTTCATATATGTATATCCTATGGGAGGTATTTGCAGAAGAGCGAAAGAGTATATTATTTTAAACAAAAAACAAACTATTGGTGGAACTCGGCAGTTTGAGCAGCATCTGTGGAGGGAAAGGAACTATTGACACTTCAGGTCAAGATCGCGCGGTTTGTTTTTTGCACCAGATTACAGCATCTGCCGTTTCTTGTGCCTCATGTTAATTTATGTTGCTGAATTGCAAGTAATAAATTTCATTGTTCTGTTTCAGTACATAAAACAATAACACACACTTGACTCTTAAATCTCCAGCACATGTTTTTTTTTCTCTGCTCAAAGTGAACACTTTGGGAATGCTATTTTGTGGCATCACATTATGTGCAAGCTAAGCAGTTTCAGATCTATATGTCGTAATTATCAGGATAGTACACGTACATTGGATAAATTAGTACCTCACCCTCGAAGCAACAGCTTCTGTGTGCAGCACAAACTACTTTTTCGATTGGAAAATTTTGACCATTTTGCTTTGATTTAAATATTGCACAAACTATCAACACTCAACTATTCCACTTCCTTGAATTTGGTATGCTGCTGGTGTAACATCTAGTATAAGGTGAAGACTTTCAATTGGGTATTACAATGACTAAAGCCGTTCTCTTCTGCCAAAGTCACATTCTGTTTCCCTTTCCCTGGCCAGGGGCTGAGAATGAATCAAATTGATTGTGGCCTGCATCCTGTTTGATCTTAAGATGAACAGCCAATCCTATACTGCTTTAAAAAATAAAGGATCACCACTTTCAACTTCAATAAAAAAAAAACATTTGCCAATTTTTTGCCCCCATTCTTTATCAGCTTCTTTCCCTGTACTCCGTTCGACTGAAGGAGGGGTTCTGACCCAAAACTCTTTGTCCATTTCCCTCCACAGATGCTGCCTGACCCACTGAGTTCTGCCAACAGTTTGTTTTTTTAATTCAAAATTACAGCATTTGCAGTTTCTCGTGCCACACTTTCAACTTGTTCTGAGTTCTATTAACCATCGCTTCTCTTTTTACCGACTTGTCTCTCCCTTAGACTGCAGTTTGATTTTTTTTTTAACTGACTTTTGAGTTCAAGTCTCTTCATGTCCCTGTTTCTTTAACGTCAGTTCCTACAGCCCTCTGAATTCTCTGCTCCTCTAATTTTGGTCCCTCATGAATGAACTTTTCAAGTGCTGTACTATTTGCTGATGTGTTTTCTGCTGATTCGGCACAATTCCTTCAACGGAATTCCTTCACTAAAGCTTTCTACCTCTAATTGCCTTTTTTGAGATATTACTCGACCAAGCTTTTCATCTCCCCTCATATTTGATTGTGTTTGATAACACATGAACCCCATTGGAATGTTTCACAAAACCAAATGACCTGTAACGTTTGACTTATTACGCAGCAATAACTGATTCATCCAGTTGATGTACTTTTAATCTGAAATCGGAACAGAAAAGTAAGTGTTCCTCTTGTAATTTTTTCAGCAGCATGAACAATGTTGACACTAATAAATGATTCTCCTGTTAGCATTCAGAATTTGCCATCTGTATAATTACTAATCATGTCACCTACACTTCTTTCCAAGTCCATAATATATACAGCAAATAGGACCCAGTACTGATCCTTGCGTTATACCACTGGTCGCCAGCTTCAATCCAAAAATCAATCCCACACTACCACTATCAACAAGCCAGATTTCATCCTGTTGGCTAGCTCACCTTGGATCCCATCTATATACTAAAACTCCTGTTTGTTTGTTTGTTCCTGAACAACAGCCAAAATGGTACATGATGGCGTGACAATTTTAGGCCCATCTTACTCACCGTCATCCCTTCATTGAAATCGGTGTTATATTTTTTAAGTTATTCACATTTTAAAGTTTAAATCTATCGCCTAGGGAGGGAGGGAGGGAGGATAAGGTGGGGTTGAGGGAGATGGAGTGGGGGGAGGGAGGGATGGGGGAGGAAGGGAGGGGTGGAGGGGAGGAGGGAGGGGGGAGCGGGAGGGGAAAGGGATGGGAGGGGAAAGGGATGGGAGGGAGAAGGGAGTAGTGGGGGAGGAGAGGGTGCTGCACCAATGCAGGAGAGGTTTGGGCCCAACGGGTCCACTTGGCCTAGTATATTCTAACCTGTACCAGCCTGTCATGTAGGGCCTTTTCAGACTTGCTGAAGTTCCCTTAGACGACATCTACTACCCTGTACACTTAAATTATCTTGAGCGCCTCTTCAGATATCTGAATCAGATTTGAGACATGATTCCCACGCACAAAGCCAAGCTCGCTGTCGCCAATCAATCTTAGCCTTTCCAAATGTGAATAAATAGTCTCTCAGAATCCCTCTAATTACTTTCTCACCGATGATGTAAGGCTCCCTGGCATGTCCCTGTTGCCCTCCTAAATAAAGATACCACACTGGCTATTTGCCACTCTTCTGGTGTCTCACCTGTGGCTAATCGATATTATTATATTACTAAAACTCTCATCTTGTATATTAGTTTGTTTCCGAAATACAGCCAAAACGGTACATGATAGCGTAACAATTTTAGGCCCACCTTACTCACCATTGGCCTGCGGTTCAATTGGTTGTTATATTTTAAAAGTTATTCTCTTTTTAAACTTAAAAAAAATCTCTTTTTAAACTTTAATAAATTTGATTGGCTCTACCACCTCCCCCCCCCCCCCCACGTGGGGTCCGGCACGTCCTGATTGGCTCCTGCAGCACCCTCCACGTGCGTTCGATTAATTGGCTCCAACCTCTCGCTCGACACCCGATTTGTCGCTGTTCCAGGTCCCATGTGGGCAAAGCAACGGCCGTCGCCGTCGAGCTGCCGCTGCAGGAGAGGTTTGCACCCAACGGGTCCACGGGTCACTCTGGCCACCGCGATGGCCGCCTGGGGCCGGGGTCAGTCTCTCCCCTTCCCTCTTCCCCGCTGTCCGCTCCCAGCCCCAGGGGAGACTCCCTGGCCGGCAACGGGCCCACGGGTCGTCAGTTGAAAGGTTGCTGGGCCCGCAGGAGATGGTTGGACAGAGGGTTGCCAGGCCCGCAGGAGACGGTTGGACGGAGGGTTGCTGGGCCCGCAGGAGAGGGTTGGACGGAGGGTTGCCGGGCCCACAGGAGAGGGTTGGACGGAGGGTTGCCGGGCCCACAGGAGAGGGTTGGACGGAGGGTTGCCGGGCCCGCAGGAGAGGGTTGGATGGAGGGTTGCCGGGCCCGCAGGAGAGGGTTGGATGGAGGGTTGCCAGGCCCGCAGGAGAGGTTGCCCATGCCCATCTAGTGAAATTACAAAAATCTCTACCAGGGTCAATCTGCTCCCTTCCCATAACATCCTAGGATGCACCTGGCCGCGCCATGTTAAAAACTGAATGTTACAGTAGAGCCTGACTGAACCAGGCTGCATTTTATTAGATTTCACCTAAAGCTCCATTGCTATGCAGAAGACTTTCCAATTGAGGATTGACCAATACAAAAAGAGAACCCTTCCCTTTTCAGTGAATTTTTATCGACGACCCATGTGCTATATTAAATGACCCAGATTTGAAAGCTGCGTTGTGAAAATAGGTCTGGCATAATTTTGTCACATTTCTCTCTCTTAATGTCCATGTATCTTTTTGGTATCACAAATATGAATTGTGTTTCCTTTTTAAAGTCTTTAAGATGGGTGTACAAGTCTGCTTCTGCAGCCACACAAGTTCACTGAAGTGGGACCAATGCGATTGTTGATTTTTTGTTGATGTAGGTCAGCACGTGTTCATGGGAACATGTGCTATTGATTTAGCAGTCACTTGATAACCAGTCACCTCTAGCACATATGATACCATCCTGTAAACCATGCAGTATCAGAAGATGATAGGATAGCTCAATATGCATTTCTCTATGGTAAGTTGGATCACATTTGGGCAGGGACAGAATTCTTTTGCAAGGTTATACTAATTGTAACTGTAATTTTAATGCAAATACTGACAAGTACTGGAGCTAATGTCCGGAAGAAATTCAAAATCAGTGATATTAGTCCTCATTGGTAGGCTGATGAAGAAGTTTGAGAGGCACAGGAATCACAGTGATTTGGCCATAAGGTTGTAGAACTGGCTTACTCACAGAAGGCAGAGGGTTTGGTGGAGGGGTATTATTCAGGATGGAGGTCTGTGACTGGTGGAATTCCACAGGAATTTGTGTTAGAAGCTCCGCTATTTGCGATTTCTACAAATGACTTGGGCCTAAATGTAGATGGGTTAGTTGGTAATTTGCAGATGACATCAAGATTGTTGGAGTTGAGGACAATGAGGAAGGTTGTCAAAGTGCAGCGTGAATGTAGATCAGCTACAGAAATAGGTAGAGAAATGGCGGACAAAGTTTAATCTACACGTGTGAGGTGCTGCACAGTGGGATGTCAAATGTGAGAAGAAACTATAGGGTTGATGGCAATGCTCTTAACAACATTGATGTGCAGAGGGATCTTGAGGTCTAGGTCCATGACTCCCGGTGGCAACACAAGTGGAGAGAGTGGTAAAGGCAATATATGGTATGGTTGCGTTCATTGGTCTGGGCATTGAGTGCAAGAGTCAGGATGTCATTATTCGGAAGGAACTGCAGATGCTTTACACTGAAGATGGACACAAAATGCTGGAGTAACTCAGCGGGTCAGGCAGCATCTCTGGAGAGAAGGAATTGGTGACATTTTGTGTCGAGACTCTTCAAACTGAAACGTCACCCATTCCTTCTCTCCAGAGATGCTGCCTGTCCCGCAGAGTTACTCCAGCATTTTGTGTTTATCTTCAGGATGTCATTTACCGCTTTACCGGTTCTACGGAATAGGACTGGCTCATGATTATGTCTGGGATCATTGGGTAGCTGAAGCTAAATTTTTTGATGTTTAAACAGCATCACTTATATTCCAAGACATTTTTCAATATGTTCACCCCATATTGTATTCAGTGATTACATGGAACTCGTCTGATATGCAATATCTCCACAATGATAGGTGAGAAACTTGAAGGAAATATCCCAAGTAATTCAAATGTTATTTTTCCTAATAGATTGTACTTAATCACACTACCTTTTGCAATCAATGTTAAATGGTAAATATCCTAAAAATCCAGTGGAGTCATTACAACATATTGAAAAGCTCCGAAGATCAAATTTAATCTTGATCTTGATCGAGTCTTGGCACAATTCTCATGCAAAAAAAAAAGCATAATTTGACCTGAATGCAGCAGTGTCTCGAAATCACAAATCAAGTAAATGTTTAGATCATTTGGTTAATATAAGGGCTAAGGGCTACGTGTTGGACAAGATATTTGGGAAGTATTCTTCCTTCTCTTCAAATAATACCTTGCAAGTCAGAGTTGCAATGCCTTTGGGTTTTAACAACACACCTGCATGACGCAACTTCTTACAGTGCTGATCTGGATCAGTGATTTGCTCTCATGCCAACCAAAAGCATGCATTTTAGTCTCTGACACTATCAAACATTAACTGTTTAATTGATGGTAAATGATCTGGTATGTGCTGATTTGAGTACTGTGCAAGGTTTCCAACTTGCTATTAACTTCCTTTAAATTAAACTGGAATATGAGTACAGTTATATAAATCCAGCCCACATTATTCTTAATACATTTGGTGGGTGTTACATTATCTTTCTGCAAGAGGTAACAATGTTAACAATTCAATTATGGAACAGCTACAGTCAAGCGTGGTACTTGCATTATGTGCATCTTGCTGCAGATGTTTTCCTTTCATTAAATAAATTGTGAAAGACTTCCACCGTTAACAGTATGAACAAACAAGTCTTGTTCATTATTGGCATAACTAGATATATTAATAATTCTCCATGGCAGTTTGGCAATACTTGGTCAACTAACAAGGTTTTGATAACAAATATGAACTGATGTTGAGCTAATCGTGTCCACTTTCAATTTTTAAATTATTTGTTAGCAGTTTAAAAACTGTCATAAAGGTACCTTTATCATTGTCTTCTATTGTGAAATAGATGATTAGTGTAAATCTATAAAAAATATGTTCAGTGAGGTCAATCTATCAATGCGTGCTAGGTTTAAAAATGGATTTCAACCATAACTTGTTGAATTGTTAAACTATTGAGTTTAAAACTAAAGATTATTTATCAAGGAACTAATTAAGTGGTAAAAATCTAAATTGAGTGGATTGCGTCTCAGAAAATTGTACTTCAAGGACATAATTTCCAAAAGATTGGTATAAATTGTGTTTTGTTCTTGCAATTCTATCAAGGAACTCGGCAATTCTTTCATCCTTTCACACGTTGCTTCCTCTAATACAATTTTGTACAGGTATCCCAACCTGGAATAGAAGAAAATGCAAAATCTATCTTGCGAAGCTTCAGTTTAAATCCAAGTTGGTCAAACATCTATAGATTGTCTCATTTGTTTGATCATGGTAGGTTACAATAGAGACATTTTCATTTTTCTCATAAATACTAATTCTTGAAACTTTTGACTATTTATGTCACGCTAAACATATTTCCAATTGAGTAACTTGGCTTTATTTTAATATCTAAATTTCCCTGGATAAGCATTTTATGGTTAACTAATGATTCAGTGTCTTAAAATTAAACTCTATGTTTTGAAGAATAAAGTTACAATCTGATAAAAGTCAACTCTTGATTCAACATTTAAGCAGGACAAGGCTGCCCTCTTGAGGTGTTTCTATGAATTTCAGGTTGTGATTAGCTTTCCAATATAACGATTAACATTTATCATATTTAAGTTACGTTGTATTGGGCACTTATTCAGTCTTGGTTTGGGCACTGAATGTAAATTGGAAAAGCTGCAGCAGCTGGAAATTTGATATACAACAGAAAATGTCGGAATTAGAAACATAGAAACATAGAAAATAGGTGCAGGAGTAGGCCATTCGGCCCTTCGAGCCTGCACCGCCACTCAATATGATCATGGCTGATCATCCAGCTCAGTGACCTGTACCTGCCTTCTCTCCATACCCCCTGATCCCTTTAGCCACAAGGGCCACATCTAACTCCCTCTTAAATATAGCCAATTAACTGGCCTCAACTACCTTCTGTGGCAGAGAATTCCACAGACTCACCACTCTCTGTGTGAAGAAATGTTTTCTCATCTCGGTCCTAAAAGACCTCCCCCTTATCCTTAAGCTGTGACCCCTGGTTCTGGACTTCCCCAACATCGGGAACAATCTTCCAGCATCTAGCCTCTCCAACCCCTTAAGAATTTTATATGTTTCAATAAGATCCCCCCTCAGTCTTCTAAATTCCAGCGAGTATAAGCCTAGTCTATCCAGTCTTTCTTCATATGAAAGTCCTGCCATCCCAGGGATCAATCTGGTGAACCTTCTCTGTACTCCCTCTAAGGCTGAATCTGTCCTATCCATCCCACCCCCATTACTCTACTAATTAAAAGTGAATTGTTTTTTCTCTCCTGATTCTGAGGGATCTTTCCTGAAGGTTTAACCAAGTAGTGTGCTGCCTCGCCAACAGTCTGCCTCGTCCCTTCCTTCTTTGTTGTTTTATAGAATGTGTTAAATGTATGGTTTAGTGTTCTTTAACTTGTTTTATGTGGGGTGGGGGGTTGGGGGAAACTTTTTAAAATCTATCACCTCAATGGAGATGCGACTTTTTCCGTATCGTATCTCTGTCTGCAATGCGGCCTAACATCGTGGAGCTGGCGATCAACCTCGTCGGGGATCAACCTCGAAGCTCCAACTGCGGGAGCCTGCGGACTTAACATCGTGGAGCTCGCGGTCCCTGGTTAGGGACTTCGGGAGCTCCAAACCGCAGGAGCTTCGACCGCCCCGATCGCGGGGGCTTCGACCGCCCCGATGGTGGGGGCTTTGACCGCCCTGATACGGGAGCTTCGATCGCTGGCTGTGGGAGCTTCGATCGCCCCGACTGCGGATGGTTTGACTCCCCCGACCGTGGGGGAATAAAGAGGGAAGAAAATTAGACTTTATTGCCTTCCATCACAGTGAAGAATGTGGGGAATCTGCTGTGGTGGGTGCTTATTGTTAGCTTTTGCTTTTTGTGTGTCTTGTTGCTTTTTTTTAGTATGGCTGTATGGTAAATCGAATTTCACTTAATTGTACTCGTGACAATAAACAGACCTTTGAAGTCCTTTGAAACCTTTGAAGTTTCTCTTTTTACCTTTGGATACTACATCACGTGCTGATTATTTCAAGTATTTTCTGTTTTTACTTTGGGACACCGCATATGGTTTCCTATTAATACAACTACAAGTTATCAGATTATTCTTTGTTTTTCATTCTCAATCTAAAAGCAGTAGTTATGTTCAATTCGATGACTAACCTACTTTTGATTTTTAAATAACATTTACTGTCAGCATTTTAGGGAACTGACATTAAAATCCTTGAGAATGTTTTTAGAGAAATCCTCATTGGGATTTCATTTGCCAATTTTCACTATTTCCCTTTCCACCATGTTTAGGGATGTATCTTTACTATACCAGACTGCTGGTAAAGTCTAACTGCAGTCTTATCATATCTGCAGGATGCAGAATTGTTACTCAAATGTTGGCATTCTTCCTTTAGGAATTGACGTTGAAACGTCAAGGAAAGAAGAGGAACACAGAATGCTACAGGACGCAAGGCAATGGTTGAATAGTGGCAAAATAGACGATGTAAGAAACGCCAAGTCAGGTGGTACCGCTCTGCATGTGGCTGCTGCAAAAGGCTATTTGGAAGTTTTAAAGTAAGTTATTGTGGGTTACAAATAAAACCACGAGTTACACTAATGTTTGAAAGTGTTGTCATTTGTAATTAATGGTGATCTGCCACCTTGACCATGTGTTTAGTTTGCTGCCAAAGCCTACATGCCAGTGTTATGGTGAGGTGACAATTTAGAATATTTGGTGTTGACTTACGTAGGTCTAGAATTTTTGTTTAGAATTTAGAGGCAACGTGGAAACAGGCTCTTCGGCCCACCGAGTCCACGCTGACCATCGAAAACCCGCGCACTTGTTCTATACTAGGTTTTTACAGAATTTACAGAAGCTAATTAAGATACAAATCTGAATGCCTTTGGATGTGGGAGGAAACTGGACCACCCGGAAAAACCCCATGCAGACACGGACAATGTACAAATTCGGCATTGACAGCTGTAGTCGGGGTCGAACCCCGACTTTGGTGCTGAGGCAGCAGCTCCACCACTGTGCCTCTGTGTTGCCCCTTGAAGTCTCATTGCTCTGTGGTAATGCATTGATTTTTCACCCAAGGACAAATCAATGTATCTGAAAGTTATTATTCCAACTTTATGATCAGAATTCTTTGTTTTGCTTTTGCTTTTTCATTCTGTTTTAGGTCCTGACAGTAAATTCAGTTCTTCCTCCTTACTCTATCTTTATTTTATAGCATAGAAAACAAAGTGCTGCAGTAACTCAGCAGGTCAGGCAGAGTCTCTGGAGGACATGGATGGGTAACATTTTGGGTCAGTCTGATGAAGGGTCCTGAGCCGAAATGTTGCATATCCATGTCTTCCGGAGATGCTGCCTGAGCTGCTGAGGTACTCCAGCACTTAGTGTTCTGCACACAATTTCAGTGTCTGCATTTCCTTGTGTCTACTACTTTAGACCAGTTCTCACAGGGCAGACTGGAGCCCAACTTTGCTGGTCATTGAAGTGTGTGAAGATCTTACTGAGTTCCGTAATTCCACATATGCTTGCAGAATAAAATTCTAAATGTATCATGTGCTGTTTACAAAACAAAGTTTCTGCGAAATGTATGTTACTATTTTCTCTATTTGAACACTTTCCTGTGTTTTACTTATTATGCCAAGTCCAATGTGGCATGTTTCTGCTGTGCAAATATATATTTCTGCTGTGCTGGCGTTGCAATTGATTTCTGTGCCACTGAAAGGGAGTTGTAAATCCTGTTTTGATATAAATATGGATTTGACTGTGTGCTTTGCTGTGAATCTTTTGGAATTTGAGCTGATTTTGTGCACACACTATATCGCTGTGACGGGCATAGAATGTATGTATTTTAAACGGAAAATGCTCCAGTTCCTGCAAATTCTTCAATGAGCATAATGTAGGGCTGCCATCCCTAGAAATAAATTAAATCAGTTACGTTTGCCTTAGCTGGAGCAAAAAGGGAAGGTGATTAACTTAGACCTATAAAATTCACGCAGCACTAGACAGACTGGATGCAAATGGGTGTTTCCCTTTGCTGGGGTGGGTAGAATAAGGGGTCATAGTCTGAAATTTCTTGTCCTGAAAACTGAGACCGAGATGAAAATCTCTTCACTCATAGGGCAGTGCACCTGCAGTTTTCTCCCATAGAGAAGTGTAGGGACACAAGCTATGAAATATCTTTAGGAAGGAGATGCATTTCTCTATGCTAATATCCACCAGAGAGTGGGAATTGATCGTTTCGCTCAACACCTTCGCTCAGTCTCCCTTAACCAACCTGATCTCCCAGTGGCTGTGCATTTCAACTCCCCCTCCCCCTCCCAGTCTGATCTTTCTGTCATGGGCCTCCTCCAGTGCCATAGTGAGGCCCACCGGAAATTGGAGGAACATCACCTCATATTTCGCTTGGGCAGCTTGCAGCCCAGCGGTATGAACATTGACTTCTCCAACTTTAGATAGTTCCTCAGTCCCTCTCTTCCCCTCCCCCTTCCCAGTTCTCCCTCTATCTTCCTGTCTCCGCCTATATCCTTCCTTTGTCCCGCCCCCCTGACATCAGTCTGAAAAAGGGTCTCGACCCGAAACGTCACCCATTCCTTCTCTCCTGAGATGCTGCCTGACCTGCTGAGTTACTCCAGCATTTTGTGAATAAATACCTTTGTATTAAAGGTAGAATATCAGCCATGATTAAATTGAGTGATGGAGCAGGATTGACTGACCTAATCCTGCTACGTTTTCTGTTTCTATGCATGAAGTAGATCAGTTGAAAAACATCACCCACTCCCCGACCCGTGACCATATCACCCCTGTCTTTTACAGGCTCCACTGGCTCCCCATCCCCCAGAGAATCCAGTACAAAATCCTCCTCATGACCTACAAAGCCCTCCATAACCTGGCCCCATCCTACCTGACTGACCTCCTCCACAGACACACTCCCACCCGCACCCTCCGCTCTGCTGCTGCTAACCTCCTGTCCCCGTCCCCCCCATCCGGACCAAACTCAGATCCTGGGGGGACAGGGCTTTCTCCATCGCTGCTCCCACCCTCTGGAACTCACTACCTCAAACCATCAGACTCCCCCTCACTCACCACATTCAAACATCACTGAAGTCTCACCTGTTCAACACTGCCTTCAACCACTGACCGTCGCTTCACCTTATTCTTCCTTTTCTGTTCGTTTTTTAATTTATTTTTATGTCTTATTTACCATGTAAAGCGTCTGAGTGTCTAGAAAAGCGCTATACAAATGTAATGTATTATTATTATTATTATTATTATGAACGGAAAGAGAAAACAAAGGTTAATGCTTGCAGCTCCTTTCTTCACAGATGCCCCCTGATCTGATTTAGTGTTTACTGCTTTTTCCATTTCCGTTACAAAGTTATGTCAATGTCTCCAGCATTCCCTTGAGCATTGGTTTCAGAAAGGCAAAGAGATAAAACGGACAATTTGGTAAAGGGAGAGGAAGGAATAAGATGCTACAATGGATGTTGATACTTTTGATTTTATTTTTCAAGGCTCCTAATTCAGGCTGGATATGATGTAAATATCAAGGACAATGATGGATGGACACCACTTCATGCTGCTGCTCATTGGTGCAAAGAGGAAGCCTGCAGAATCCTTATTGAGAATTTTTCTGATATGGATGCTGTTAACAAAGTGGTCAGTTGCTTCTAATACGCTATTTTGTTACTCTGCAATCATTTATAAAACATTTTTAGTGTCTCTGGGGATGTGGATTAATACTTACTTAGAAATAGATTGATACTGTTATAATTTATTTCAAGCCAGATACTGAACTCTGTTAAACGAGCCAAAAGAAAGCAATTTATAAATGTGTCCAAACAGATTGTTTTGAGATGGACTTATTTTTCTCCTGTGCCGCAATAGATTGAATGTGGGTGGTCCTTGCTATTCAGGGAACTTTTATAGGGCATGCAAAGAAATTAGGTCACATCAATTGTAACTGAAAATCTAACAGAGCTTGAATTATATTGGAATGCTGTAATAATAGGCCAGTATGTGTTGGGAATTGCCAGCAGTCCATGTCAACCTACTAGCATTCGCTCTGCATTACAATTAGCCCATTGGACAATCTGTGCAAACGTGAGGTGCACTGATCTTGGTTGGTTGTAGACCCCCGTGAGGTTATGTACAGAGTCCATCGACTGAGCACAAACTTCCCACATTTCCTGGCATTTAAACTGGTCCTTTTGCTGGCTGAACCTGTGCTTGGCAACAGCAATCACTGTCGATTGAAAGGCGAGGAATTGCTCTGAGGGACTTAAAATGTTTAATTACTCGCATTTAATTCAAGATTTTTAATGTTTTAAAGAAGTTTGAGATTTGGTTTTTCAATATGCTAATGTAACAAATAAAATTTATGAAGGCTAAAAAGGGCCATGAGAAGTCCTTGGCAAGAAGAGATTGAGGTGAATCGTAATGCATTTTTCTTGTATATTTGATGCAAGAGGATAGCAAGAGAAAAGGTAGGATCGTACAAGTATAAATGAAGGAATTTATGAGTGAAGCCAGAGAAAGTGGGCAAAATCCTTAATGTGTACTTTTTCACGAAGTAAGGGCACAAATGATGATGGCGAGATCACAGTGGGGTATGCTCATAAGCCAGGTCATCACGATATGAAGAAGATGTAGGATCTTTTGAACAACAGTAAAGTGAATAAATCCCCATAGCCTAATAAAATTTAGCCCAGGATACTGAACGAGATGAGACGAGAGGAGACTGCTGGGGCATTGACAAAGATCATTCATAGCTAATGTTCCTTTGGTTGAGAAAGACAACCATGATAATTTTTGAAATGATGGAACAGTAAGCTTACACCGGTGGTCAGGAAATTATTGGAGGAGTCTTAGGATCAGATTTATTTACATTTGGAAAAAAAATGGATGTACCTGGGGTAGTTGGCTCTGCAGGGGAATTCCCAAACCGATAGACTTTGAGGAAGGGGTGACAATGATTGATGAGGGTTGAGCAGTGGATGTTGTCTACTTGGCTTTCAGTAAAGCATTTGACAAGGTCCTTTATGTAGTCTGGTTTAGAAGATTAGGTCACAAAAGATCCATGGTGAGATGGTAAGTTGGATACTAAATTTACTCAACCACAATCATAGGGTTGTAGTGGAAGGGTGTTTCTTCTATCTGGAAATGTGTAGCCAGTGGTGTTCGGAAATAATGCAAATGGCACGATTAAGTTTGCAGATAACACAACCATTGAGGTTATGGATAGTGAGGAAGGCTGTCAAAGGATAAAACAGGATATATATCAGTTGGAAATCTGGGTGTAGAAATGACGGATGGAGTTTAGTGCAGACAAGAGAGAAGTGATGAGTTTTGGCAGGATATAGCAGGAACATTTGGAGCATTTGATATACAGAGGGATCTAAGGCTGCAAAGCCATAGCTGCATTAAAGTGGCAACACAAGTGGATAGGATGGTAAAGACGGCAATACAATATGCTTGCATTGTAATATTAATATCCTAACCATAACATTGGTTTGGACATTGAGGATAAACACTGGAGTATGAAACCTTGATTAGACCACGCATGGAATATTGTGTGCAGTTCTGATTACCGTAAGGACACGGATGTGAAGGCTTTGACGAAGGAGCAGAAGAGGTTCAGCGTTGGAGTACCTGTATATTAGCTAGAAGGAGAGGTCGGATAAACTTCAATTGTCTTCTCTGGAACGTCGGAGGCTGAGGAGTGACCTGAGAATTTTCAAAAAATTCTACAGTGCAGAATTTTACAATGCGGCCTTTTTCCCACAGTGCAAATGTCAAATAGTAGAGGAGAGGGAAAATGTTAAAGGAGATTTGTAAGATTTTTTTGTAGCTCAGAAGGTGGCAGGTAGTAAAAGCAGATACAATAGTGGTGTTTAAAATATATTTAGACAGACACATGAACAGGCAGGGAATAGAAAGATACAGGGGCCATGAGCAGACTGATGGGATTAGTTGGTTGGTATTGAGGTTGTGCAGACATGGTGGGCCAACTGGTTGTGTTCATGTGCTGTATTGTTGTGTCCTTCAACTTAAAGGCTTCTCACTGATAGCTTCTCACTGATATCTTTGACGGAAACAAGCGCCTTGCAGCAGGATTGCCAAAGTTTTCAAATCTTGTTTGTGGGTGGGGATGGTTCAGGGGTGGTTCAGGGGTGGTTCAGGCCCACCCATCCGACAGCTTAACATCGCACTAGGCCTTGGTGCTCTGTAGAGCTTCCATATTTAGGATCAGGAGTTTACAAACAAGTCTGCATCAAATTATATGAATTGTTTTTCTATACATTCGTGGCGAGTACAAACTTCATTTGGTAGCAACCTTTACTCATTGAAATGGAAAGTCATTCAAATTACTAAGCTAATAACCAACTCCAAAACTGCTAAAATTGCGTCTATCACAAGGGCATTCTACCACATCAGGTGCTGCTTTGTCCAACTCGTAGTTTTCAATGAGGAAATGTTTCTTCAGCACAGTTTTATTTTCTCTAATTGCAATCTCATCTGAGAATTGCAGGTATAAAGTTAGGTTTTATTACTTGAATTTTTCAGTCCCTTGAATGAGGTTATCTGCATTGTATTTGCAGGGTCAGACTCCTTTTGACTTGGCTGATGAGAGTATCATTGAACATTTGGAGGAGCTCCAGAAGAAACAGAATATTGTAAGTGATCTATGTACTTTTCTTCCTTGATTAACCGTAATGATAACACGTTATTTGATTAACATATGGCTTGGAATTCACAGTTTTTGTTTAGTTTAATTAATTGTTTTTGTAAGTGGTAAAATCTCTTAATTTTGGATATTAAATTTTCAAATCACTAAGGACAGATAAATTGAAATGATAACGCATGCACATACTAGCTGAAATAGTGGATTATATTTGTACCTTGGTTAACAAAAGTGCTTATTTAAAATACATACATTATGGTCAGTGTTTAAATTATTAGCAGAGAATGCAAGCAGTATTATTGTTTCTTACAAATGGCGATGGTTATACACTAGTATCTCAAAGGTAAGTAGATTTCAGATTACGCACTAGCTTCATGTAGCTAGCAGCATCAGTGAACAGTCGCATATTACTCCTTGACTTTTTAATGTTTGGAGATTTTTATTCAAGAGAGAGAATTACAAGAGAGAGAATTACAAACTTACATAATTTCTATGCTAACCATTCCACCCAGTTTTATAATTGTTAAATAATGTAAACCTTACACTGACAGCTGGAATAGCGTTGTAAACAAGAGTAGTGTCTTGCAATAGTTGCAATACATCACAAATTATTTTCAGAAACATGGCAAATACTTATTAAACTGCGAAGGGTGTGTCAGAATTCACGGTTCCGGTGCTTTCTTGTGAAATAACTCAACAGGTTTCATTCACCGAATTCAACATCCTCAATTGCACCATTGCCTGTACTACTGCATGATCAATGTCCTTCACTCCTTCATGCTTTCATTCATTTCACTTAGTATGTGGTAGCATACTTATACTGCTTCAGAAGTTGATGCTGAGTATTTAAACGCTATGTGCAATGCACCTTGTGGAAATTCTGAAATCAACTAATGAAATCAATCAGTTATGCCACTAATCCAAACGCCCGACAGACAAATGGGATCAATCATCCGTCCTTTGTATTGTTTCAAAAACATGCAGCAGCTCAAAAAACAAATGTAAAATCAACTTTCGCCACTGTAGGCATGGTGCTTTATACATGGGTGGATGGGGAGACAAAATATTTGTCCTTTGTGCAGTTCCCTTAGTTATTAGGATGTCAGTTTCCAGTTCATATGAGTTTAGGAACTGAAAAATTAAAGCTAAATGCTTTTGAACTACAAATGAGTCAAATTATGTGCATGGCTGTCATTATTATCTAGCATCTGGTTGCAGAACAATGTTTTTGCTATATAAATTATATGCTATATAGACTCAATTAAAACCTGTCCAACAAGTAGAACTTTCAACAGTTTGACTTGAAACCACCAAAAGCAAATAATTATACTTGCTATATTATTTTAACTGTTTCGCCCACATGATCGTCAGCCCTCGCAACTCTTTACTATGGTCGTTTCTGTTTTGGTATGTTTCAACAGCAATCTGTCAAAATTGTAAGTTATATTTTCTTTTTGAAATCTTCATAAGTTATTTTTCTATTTAATAGACCTTTCTTGAACATTTGAGAAACTGGAACTTTTGATTCTGAAATCTGTGAAGAGTTCTGTTGGCCCAATTGAATTTATTAGTAATGGTTTATTATTAGACTTTAGACTTTAGAGGTACAGCGTGGAAACAGGCCCTCCCCTCCACCCATCAAATCCGTGCCGATCAGGTACACTAGTACTTTCCTACACAGTCGGGACAATTTACAATTTTATCAAAGCCAATAAAACAGCAGACCTGTATGTCTTTGGAGTGTGGGAGGAAACCGGAGCACCTGGGGAAAACCCACGTGGTTACTGGGAGAATGTACAAACTCTGTACAGGTAGCACCCATTGTCAGGATCAAACCTGGGTCTCTGGCGCTTTAAGGCAGCAACTCTACTGCTGTGCCATTGTGCCCCCCCAATCACTTGTACCGAACTAAAGCCAATACATTTTTGCATGCTATCCAGCAAGTCATACTATACATGAGGCCAACTGGTAGTACAGCAGGGAAAATAAACAGAGTACAGTACTATATTACAGGTAAAGAAAAAGTGAGGTCAAAATAAAGTGCAAGGGCTACCTAGATTCGAAGATTAGTTATTTATCCATAGCACCTGACAGTTCGAGTCTAATAACACCAGCTCAGACTCGCTTCCTGGCACTCTCAAACCTTTCCATTGTACAAGGCAGGAGTGCAATGATTTTCTCTCCACTTGCCTGCTTACGTACAGTCCTGAAATGCTCAAGAAACTCAACGCTCTTCAGGGCAAAGCAGCCTGCTTCATCGGTACTCTGTCCACCATAACAATCATTTGCTCCACCATCTTCACACAGTTGTTGCAGTGAGTACCATCTACAAAATACATTGCAGTTACTCAACTAGGTTACTTTAATATCATTTTCCTAACCCAGGACCTCTTTTTCCAGAAGATAGATGGAAAATGCTGGAGTAACTCAGCGGGTCAGGCAGCATCCCTGGAGAAAAGTAATAGGTGAAGTTTCGGGTCGTAATCCTTCTTCAAAGCGACCCAAAACATTGCTTATTCTTTTTCTCTAGGCTGCCTGACCTACTGAGTTACTCCAGCAAATTGTGTCTAACTTTGGTATAAACCAGCATCTGCTATTTCTGCTTGCATCTCTGCCACCAGGAAGGATAGGGGTTATAATGGTTTTGGAAATTAGACACTCTTTCACCAGTAAGCTACCCTCCAAATTGCACACTGTCATGACTTTGAAATGTATTGTTGTTGGGGGGTGGGTGATAAATGGGGACATGCCGTTTAGGCAACGTGCTGGAATCTGATAACCAAATTTATAAAGGGCGACACAATGGGAGAGATGATGGTCAGACGAGTCCTGAAGGGGGAGGAAATCCATTGGGTGAAATGTGTGGGTCGTAGATGGATCAAACGAGGAGGGGGAGGAGGATGAAAGTGGATGATAGGGTGGTTAGAGGGTTGGGACGGAAAGGGATCAAAACCGGGTGCATTGCAAGAGGTGAAAAGAGGAACACAGGATGGCCTGAAATTGGATAATTTTGTATTTGTACCTTTTGGTTGTGGACTGCCCAGGTGGAACATAAACTGTTATTTTACTATCTCAGCTGCTTAAAATTATTCGTTGCTTGCAAAGACGACATTGTGGATGTTTTCTTCACTTAACTGATTTTCATTGTGTTCAGAATTTTGAATTGATTTTGATTTGATGTTGATATCTGATACCTGTAATTATCCTTTAACAGCTTCGCACTGAGAAACGAGCTGTAAGATCAACACTTATTGAATCAACAGTAAACTGCAAACTGCAACCCAAGCATTTGAGGTACTTCATACAATGTCAATTGCTCCATTTTCTGTGAGCATCTATTACATAGTTATTTTTGCCTTTTGAGATTTTGAAAGTCTGCACCAATTCCACGCTGAATTTCTGTTATAGCTTTAGTTTGTTGACATTTTCCTGCAGTTTTTGTTAAATCTGCATCCCCAGAGTTGGAGGTTTATTGGAATAAACACTAATCATCAAAATGTTGTGAAGTGATTGTTGTTGCTCACATTGTCGCCCCAGGCTGACACAGCTTTCTTCAGGCCTCCGCCACCGACGGGATGCGTTCAGTTACAGTGGTGCTTCTCCCGTCTGGTGACGGGTGGTGAAGGTGAAGGGCTCGCTGGTGCACTTTGTGGAAGATGTTGGCGGCTCGGCCAGGAGTAGCTTTCCACTAACTCCCTCGTTCTCGCTCGCCTTCCCAGTGTTGCACTGACAGTGGGCAAAACTGACAGAGCAGCGAGCCCATGCAAAGCTTTTATATCTACACCGTGGATGGGAACTGCTTGCCATCCTCCTGTTGCAATTACACAGGTCATTCAGGAAATGGGACCACCAATTGTGAATTGTTTACTTACGTTGCCTGTTATGTACGTCAGGGTGTGCCTGTACACGTTTTGGAAAGTAGTTGAGCTTATAGGACTTCGTATTACAATCCCTACTGTAATCGGCACCTTCTTAATCTCTTGAGTGGGGGTAGGGGTAAAGACTTCATTGGGGTCATCAGGTGGGCATCCTCCTTCCTTGGTGTTTCGTTGATAGGCCCACGACACCTCCAGAGGGCTCAACAGCGATACCTGGCATCCCAGGTGCACTCCCCTCTGTTTTTACCCCTGTTGTTGGTCATTTTGCAGCCCAGTTGAAGTCTTTGCTCTTCAGCCATAGCCAGTTGCTGCTTCGCTCGGCAAGTAATATATTTTCTGAATCCTTTTGGAGATATTTTATCTGTTTTGCAAAATTCGCCGAATATTTTTATAACTTGGATGTAAGATGCATTTAATTCAGTGACTTTCAACCTTTCTGACCATACCTGTTGGAGACGATGAGAAAAGACTTGTGCAAGATACTTGTTTCAGCAGAGTGTACCATCGGTACCAACCAAAACAGAGAAGACATTTCCAGCTGTTTCCATACCAAAAATGCTTTGCAAATTTGTTCGTTGCAGTAACAGCAAGTTGGTGCTAGGCCTTTTGGAGGTGCTTTTAGAGTCCATTGACATGATGTCTGGTTTGATTAATCGTGGGTATTGATTACATTATATTTTACTTTGCAGTCAGGTCAATCAAGAATCTAGTGGGGGTTCTAGATTTTGTATTAAATCTATTGCTTGTTTATGTGTAAAGCAAACTTACCATGTTTTTATTCCGGATCTTTTATCCGCGCAATAAAAAGTGATAGCATTAATGATGGTAATTAAAAGCCAACAGACAACCGAATTCGTATAACCTCTTTATTCTACTCACCCAGGTGGGAGAGAGTCTAGAAACCGGAGCGTTTAGAAACACTCAGGAAGCTAGTGTAGTCTCTCTCCCCAAATGCTAACAATTACACATATTTATACCCAAAATATATTTGCCCGTACATTTCCTGTTGCTACCTTATATGGCAAGTTTTCAATGTCCTATAAATCTTTATGTGCCCTTCAGGACCCCCATGTCCTCCGTGTCCTGTGTGACCTACATGTCCTCGGTATTCCCAGGACCAAAGAACAGTCGATATGACCAAATGTTCCCCTTAACCATCAAAGGATGGTTAAGCATCAAAGCCTTAAAGCCAGTTACCCATATCAAAGGATGGTCAACCATCAAAAGCCTTAAAGCCAGTTACCCATATCAAAGGATGGTCAACCATCAAAGCATGCACTTAGCCATAAACCGTGCCTCTTGTTGACAACAGGATGTCCTGGCAACATAATCGAGCTGGAGCTTTTACACCTTTTTTACACCCCTGCAATAAAACCCATATGGCAAAATGTCGAATGTTTAACCCCTTACATTCCCCTCTTTGATTATACTATAATCACCGTTTGTGTTGTTTTCTTTTTCTTTTTAAATTGACCGATTAACAAGTAGTTGGCGTATACATGGACCGAAACAATAACAAATTAACAGAATCACTACAATTAACAGAAAGATACTGCCATAATGGAAAATCGGCCCCCACAAATATCCTAAACCAAACCAATCCCATCTGGAAGCATTAATTTGATTTTGGGCTAAATCTGCCCCTATTTTCCTAGTCAAGCCAAGTCAATTTTATTTGTATAGCACATTTAAGAACAACCCACATTGACCAAAGCGCTGTACATCAGTTCAGGTACTAAGAACATACATACAATGGCACACAAACATAACAGCATATACATAAACAGTTCACAGCGCCCCCTCAGAGGGCTCAAACACTAAATGCTCTTTCTATAACCTCCTTCACATGCCCTGCGATATTGGTGATATTAGAGGATACATCTGGTACAAATGTACAACATTCTTGCCCGATCATAGCACAAGTATCCCATTTCTCGGCTAGCAGGAAATCTAGAGCCATACGATTCTGGAGAGCGACAAGACACTGGGCCATCATTTCAGTTGTTAACTGGCCTATTTGTTCCTGAGTCTCGTACAGTCCATCAGCAGTACAATTTGCTAATTGTTCCAGGGCACTAGCTAAGTTTCAAATTTCAGTTCCCGCCCGAGCGGTTCCCCATCTCGGGAATATTATCCACCAAAACCTCTCAAACTCCGATACAGCTCGTTTAGAGCGCCACTCTGGATGCTGTAGAGGATGATTTATAATTCGTAAATGTGGGATTACAAAAGCTAGATAACAGCACCCTGTCCAGGTCTCATAAGATCCCTGATCATACCGTGGCGAAAGTCCTGGTAACCAGACATATGCTCAGCTCCCACATATTAAGTAAGTCCCATTGAGAGGCCTTGGGGGAACTGCAGTACTGATATGGGTGCATGTGCTGAATCCCACAGACAGGCTCCATTTGGTCTAGATCACATTCTACAGAAACAAGTTGTATTTATTGGTGTTTCTGGAGAGTCATGAGGAGAATTAACTTGTATCCGGGGCCAATTCTCCTGTGTTTGATTAAGATAGGGTCTCAAGAACCACCCATTAAAACATTGATATCCACAGTCATCTGATTGGTTGTCATAATCCGTACACCAATTATTGGGGCCAGGGCTCTGTGAGTGATTCAAAAAGAACCGGGCAGACCTGACTTCACTCGGAGTGAAGGGGACCGGGTAAAGAGGCATCATGCTTTTTCCATGTGTTGAAACCTGGGGCGCACACCCAACAGGCAAACCGTTCCACCTGTGAAGCAACAAGTATTTTTTTTGTGCGGACCAGCGGTGGAGTTGCAGTCTGAAGAAGGGTCTCGACCCGAAACGTCACCCATTCCTTCTCTCCCGAGATGCTGCCTGACCTGCTGAGTTACTCCAGCATTTTGTGAATAAATCCACCTGTGAAGCATCTGTCTGACATAAACGATTGGTTGAAGAAACGATTGGTTTGCCGGAGATCCGAGGTTCATCCTTCTATCTGACTACCGAGGGTCAATATAATCCACAATCCCATCTTAGCCTCATGTTGTCCCGTGGTTTCTGGGCGTCTCGGACCTGAGAATGCTAGGCTGATAAAGATTGGGTTAATAATTTCATTTATTCAATTAAACGCTCATCCAGGTCATACAGTTCATGGAGGTTGATGCACCCCTCTCCCTCCATCCCCCAAGGGGTTCGGAGTGGTTTCCCGTATAATACCTCAGCTGGGGCTAATCCTGTAGTAGAGTGGGGTTATACGCATAGAGGTTTTCTAAATGTGGTCCTCAGGCATTGAATAAATGAAAAGCAAAATACTTCCTTTAAATATCTTATGTACCCACTGACCCAAGTAAATAGGCTTCAAAGGCTAATTTATCAACTAAGCTAGTACAAAAATGGGAAGGGTCCACAATTCCAGCACAATTGT
This sequence comes from Rhinoraja longicauda, assembly GCF_053455715.1. Lineage (NCBI taxonomy): Eukaryota > Metazoa > Chordata > Chondrichthyes > Rajiformes > Arhynchobatidae > Rhinoraja > Rhinoraja longicauda. The sequence continues at coordinate 11,467,666 of NC_135976.1, forward strand.
AATCTTCAATTCATTCTCAAATATTTAATTCATCCAGTTAAAAAAAACAAATGTTGAAATGTGAAGCCAAAGATACAGATCCCAGTTCGTTTAGACCATCTACACTAGTCCAGCAGTCTTGTGCTCAAATTTCCTTCTTTGTTATATCCCTGTATGAAGGGGTACCCCAATGAGAAATGCTGAATTATTGCATGCACATCCTGAACACGTGGAACAGCCAGAATACTGGACGTGTGTAGAAAAGCTGCTATCAATCGTTTTTGTTCCTGCAAAAACTGGCATTCATAATCCTTGGGTGACAACATCAGCTTTGTCACATGCTGACCTGGTGTTCTGAAACACCAGCTCACCCTCCGAGCAAATGGTTATCGCTCTCAATACTAGGCAATAAATAAGTCAATAGTAAAGCGTGCACGGAATAGGAGTAAGGAAAGATGTTATCCATAAAATAGTTCACCATGAAGTTGCTATGCCTGATTAAAAGCTTTGTCAACTTGTAACATGAATTTAAAAATACCTGGACTGAAAGACAAAAACTAAATTCATCTGTCAGGCATTGGAAATTAAACTGGCACAAAGCATGTCCACAGGGTACAACCCAATAGGCTTGGTCTCTCAATTGTTTAGCTCTGGTCTTATTAAATCATCCTGAGCAGGGTCCTATTCTTTCTGCCTTCCAGGGTATTGTGCCATTGCCTCCTCTGCATATCATCTGAATGTCTTTACATAAATGTCATGGAGTAAATACAGATTAACCACAATACCATTTAATTCTTGAGTGCACTTCCCCTAATAGCAGGAGTAACAATAGCAAAATAGCAACATCACTAGCAAAATCACTCAATCAGCTAAACACATCAACAATAACTAAGCAATACTTATAACTATGTACACGTGGCAATTCAATAAAATCAATTTGTAAACCCCAATGTATTTTGGGGTGATACCATGTAGCATTTATTACATCCAACATTCCCCTCTTACCAGCATAGGTAAGAGAGTGCACATAATGCAACAAAACAGGTAAAAGCGCGTTAGGGACACAAACTTTGCCAGAGGCAGTAACCCAAAGCGAGTCAGATTCGCGAGGGGAACACCCATCCTGGCTCCACTGGTGTCTCTCAGCCTCGGGGGCGTCCCCCTGAAGCTGGCAGAGTTCCGAAACACTGGGCATAGCGGTAGTTGCAGAAAATTGCTGTTGTTCACCTAAAGGAACTAAAATAGTAGGGGTCAGGGCCTCTGCGTGCCAATGTGTCAGCCAATGTATTCCCGAAAGAAATGGGATCCCTGACAGATGTATGCGAATTACATTTAATGACAGCCAAGGTTTTTCGGGAGTGTTAAAATCGCTAGTAGATTTCGGAAAAACAGGACATTTTTAATAGGAGTGCCTGCTGCAGTCAAAAAGCCCCTGTGCTGCCACAGGTTACCAAAATCATGTGCAACCCCAAAGGCATATCGTGAGTCGGTGTGAATATTAGCACATTGGTCAACGCAAAGGTGGCAGGCCTGCGTGAGGGCAAATAATTCAGCCTGCTGGGCAGCATGAGGTGTACTGAAAAAAGGCGAGGGTAGGCAGTATCCTCAATCTCCAGCGCCGATCGTGCGGATTCTTGCTCATGGCACAACTTAACCCTTTGTCTGGGACCTATCCATATTCCCTGATGCTGTCTCATTATCGGGGGGTAGTCCCCAATATTCTGGCGGGGAGGGTAGAACCGGGACTGGCACCACTGCAGCCGGTGGCTCTGCCTGTGGGGCTGTGGGGATCGGACGTGTCCAAGGTTCCTCGTCACCCTCGGACTCCTGATTACCTAATAAAGCCGCTATAGACTCCAGTGGTTCAGATTCTGACTTTTGTTGTTATTGGGCGAGATATATCCCTTTGGTACAGGTTTTAAATTCACCTCGAGCTCGGGTAGCACAGTCAAGTCTTAGATCATACACCTTACATTCCGCTTGCAAAATATCGCATGTTTTCGGTATTCCCAACCTATCACACACTGATATCCCTCTACTACTTGCATTTTCCCTCCAACTTCGCTCCCTTGACTCCTGATGGTGCTTCCCCCTCTTTCCATTTTTTTTAATCCTCTTTTTCCATTTCTTCACTGCATCTCGCTCCCACATTAATTGTTACCAAACGATCAATTTACCCAGACCAAGACAATGTCAACAAGAGTGACCGCCCTTTACGTTATAATAGCGGGGCACCGCCATCACCTTATCCAAAGTCCGTCTCACATGTCTGACATCCAATTACCAAACGATCAATTTCTCTTATATCCATAGCCTGTCCCATTCCTGGCCTGACAACCAATCACTATATCACGTTATGAAATTACTCTTAAATTTACCCAGACCACAGACTCATGCGATAAAGACTCTTACCTCAATATCATCCTTATCCTTGCCCTTTTCCTTATCGGTTCGTCTGTGAATCTCAGTTGAACACAAAATCAACCCCAAACGAGGGACTTCAGTGTCTGAAAAACGTCAACGTCCGGGGTCTCGAACAACGGTCGAGAAGTGCACTCTGTCCCCTTCGGACGTGTTTCAGTCACCGCTGCCTCTTAGTCGTTCGTGGTTGACAGTGCCAAAGAGATCCTGCCAACTACGCCAAATGTTGTAGTTCGTGCCCTATGAACAGAATAGTCAGACAACCGAATTCGTATAACCTCTTTATTCTACTCACCCAGGTGGGAGAGAGTCTAGAAACCGGAGCGTTTAGAAACACTCGGGAAGCTAGTGTAGTCTCTCTCCCCAAATGCTAACAATTACACATATTTATACCCAAAATACATTTGCCAGTACATTTCCTGTTGCTACCTTATATGGCAAGTTTTACAAAGTCCTATAAATCTTTATGTGCCCTTCAGGACCCCCATGTCCTCCGTGTCCTGTGTGACCTACATGTCCTCGGTATTCCCAGGACCAAAGAACAGTCGATATGACCAAATGTTCCCCTTAACCATCAAAGGATGGTTAAGCATCAAAGCCTTAAAGCCAGTTACCCATATCAAAGGATGGTCAACCATCAAAAGCCTTAAAGCCAGTTACCCATATCAAAGGATGGTCAACCATCAAAGGATGCACTTAGCCATAAACCGTGCCTCTTGTTGACAACAGGATGTCCTGGCAACATAATCGAGCTGGAGCTTTTACACCTTTTTTACACTCCTGCAATAAAACCCATATGGCAAAATGTCGAATGTTTAACCCCTTACATATGTGTAAAGCAAACTTACCATGTTTTTATTCCGGATCTTTTATCCGCGCAATAAAAAGTGATAGCATTAATGATGGTAATTAAAAGCCAACAGGTGCAATATGCATCAGATTACTAGCTGTGGAGACAAGTTGTATCCATCGTTCTGCTCGTTGAACTTGCAATCTTGGAAGGGGGCATTGGTGTGAGCTGACTGTTGCCCATCCCATGGCAGAGCTCAGTTTTTTACAGAACAATCTTGCCACAGTATCCAGACTTTAAACAAATAGTACTCTTTGTAGCAATAGTTACAGCCTTGACTTGAGCATTCTTAATCTCGCTATAGAGATATGAATTTAGCCATTTCAAATAATCTGAACAAGTAAAGGAAATTGTCATTATTGTTACAGTAAAGACGGTCTACTTTCTGAGGAAGAAAAGGAAACAAAGAGCAAATCACTAGAACGAGAGAAAGTTGATGAAGAGGGTAAAAAAGACGAATCTAGCAGCTCCAGTTCTGAGGAAGATGATGATGCTTCTGATTCTGAATCAGAGATAGATGCAGGTAAGCTGAATGGAGGATGAAATGTTAACTTGTTTGGGGGAGATAGGGGACATGTTATGAAAGTATGAATTTGATACAAATACTAACATTTGATGTTCCAAATTTGGGTGCCTCTTCAGGGTCCAAGCAATTTCAGATGAAGAGTCACTTAATGACAACCTCTATTGTTTGTGCACATTTAATTGTCATAAATTACTGGAGCAAATTATGGTTGAAAATAATGAAATAGAAATTGCAGCTACCTGCTCTGTGTGAGTAGCAATTTTATGGAGTATTAAGTTCACAATCTGCTGATATTAATTATTTTGCTACAGAAGGGCAATGGCAGGCCCTGCTGTTTGGTAAAGCTCTCCAATTAGTCCCCTTGTTATATTCTCCAAAGCCTGTAAATGTTTCACTTTTCAGGGGTAAATATTCAGAAAACTCTTTATGCATTTGTCAAAGGCCTGCTTTCCTTCCTAACGTAGTGCCCAGAGTGGGGCACAATTATCTGGCTAAATTCATACGTGATAGGAGCAGAATTAGGCCATTCGGCCCATCAAGTGTATTCCGCCATTTAATCATGGCTGATCCATCTTTCCCTCGTAACCCCATTCTCCTGCCTTCTCCCCATAATCCTTGACACCCGTACTCATCAAGAATCTATCTCTGCTGTAGAAATATCCATTGACCTGGTCTCCAGTGTCAGTGGCAATGAATTCTGCTCTCTGACTAAAGAAATCCTTCCCCATCTGAGGCTGAGATGCTGGAAAGCACTGGAGAAGAGAGACTGAGGGGTATAAATACATAGTTCCTTGAAATGGGTAACATAGGTAGACGCGGTGATCAAGAAGGTGTTTGACATATTTTCATTGGTCAGCGAATTGAGTACAGAAATTTGGACCATGTTACAACTGTGCTAGTCGTGGGTGAGACCACACACGGAATATTGGGTTCAGTTTTGGCCACCTAGAGATTGAAATTTTGTCACCAAGTTGGAAAGGATGCAGAAAAGATTCAAAACGTGTTACTGTGACTGGAGGGCTTGAGTTATGAAGGTGAATGGATGGGCTGGGACTTTTTTTCCCTGGACCATAGGAAGCTGATGGATGACTTGAAAGAGGTAAAAAAATTATAAGGGGTATTGATAAGGTGAATGGTCCATCTTTGAATGAAAGTATAATGTTTTTACATTGAAGAGGGAATAGGATCAGAAACATGGTGCTGTGTAAGTGTTAATGATCTATTTTTATTTCATCTTTGTGTTTAAACCATCCTGCTGTTTTGATCCAAGAAACAATTTCATTAAGCTTTCAAATCTTCCCTTGGAGGGGTTTTGAAGCTGTACTGGATTCTGGAGATTAACTCCTTTCACATTTGCAGTGAGCAAATGAATTATTTCTCAGAGGATGGACTATTTTATTCAAAATAATCAAAACTTTGTTTCTGCAGATAAATCAAAGCCTTCGATCAAAAATAGTATAAACAGCAAATTGAATAGCAGTATCTCTCAACTATCTCCGACAACAGGGCAGTCCACTCGATTTACAGCTACCACTACAAGGAAGGTAAATGCAGTTCTCTTGCCATTTAGTCCTCTGGTATTGTAGTTTGTATAACAGATCGAATAGTTGAGTGAAGTGCAGAGAGATCTTTGATGAAAACATGCTCCAGAGTGTTCTGGACCTCAGACTGGGGCAGAGGTTCATCTTCCAACAGGACAATGACCCTAAGCACACAGCCAGGATAACGCAGGAGTGGCTTCCTGACAAGTCTGTGAATGTCCTTGAGTGGCCCAGCCAGAGCCCGGACTTGAACCGGATCGAACAACTCGGGAGGGACCTGAAAATAGCTGTGCATCAACGCTCCTTGTCCAACCTGACAGAGCTTGAGAGGATCTGCAGAGAAGAATGGGAGAAATTACCCAAATACAGGTGTGCCAAGCTTGTAGCGTCATACCCAAGAAGACTTGCGGCTGTGATTGCTGCCAAAGGTTCCTCAACAAAGTACTGAGTAAAGGATCTGAATACTTATGTAAATGTGATATTTCAGTTATTTATATTTAATTACTTTGCAAAAATGTCTAAACACCTGCTTTCGCTTTTTTATTATGGGGTATTGTGTGTAGATTGATGATAAAATGAATTTAATCCATTTTAAAATAAGGCTGTAACGTAGCAAAATGTGGAAAAAGCAAAGGGGTCTGAATACTTTCTGAATGCACTGTATCATTGCACTTGGATAAATTCTATGATTTGAAGAAATTCAGCAGAGAACAGATCGGCAGGGATGGATTAGAGTTTAATTTTACTGAACAAAAACCTAACAGTGTTCACGACCAGGGTAGACATAAAATGCTGGAGTAACTCAGCAGGGCAGGCAGCATCTCTGGAGAGAAGGAATGGATGACTTTTTGGGTCGAGACCCTTCTTCAGACTATATGTTACTATAGATTATATGCGCTGTCAGTCTCGGTAATTCTCTCCAGCTATTATTGTGCATGATTACATTTTGAAGTTGAGTTTAGAATGTCAAAAAGATCTACGTGTATTTTTGACTTGAAAAAAATTATTTAGCCTAATTATCTAATGGTTAAATGCAATTCCGTTTTAACAAAATACATTTTGTATGATGATCATTGTCGTCTTCATAAATAGGCCTTCCCATGATATGTTTTTGCAAGCTTGCTTATGGAAATATTTTTTGAAACCTTTCCTGCTTTTAAACAAATGAGAACTTGAGTTTTATGTGGTGTGGGGAATATTTTTATGCCAGATTCTCAACTGTCCAGTTACAAAGACAATCAAAGTTGAGTTGGTCAGATTCCCTTGGGTAGGTCCATAATTAGTGTTTACAGTGTGATTTTTGAAAGAGCTCTTGTTTCCTGCTTGGTACAGAAGAATGTTTCATTTTTAATGTTAGTGTCAGTGTCCTCTCCCGCTCCACTATCCCCAGCATTGAGGCACCAGTTGCACTTGGGCATCTCCAGTGGATGGTCACATCTTTCCCATGTCTGTATCAGACATCCAAAACAGGTATTCCGATAGAGCAGTAAACTACAGGACAGAAGGTGCTTGAATGATCTCGAGGATTCTTTAAAGAAGGATATCTATTTAGCAAACTCATAAGATCATAAGATATAGGAGTAGAATTAGGCCATTCGGCCCATCAAGTCTCGTCCACCATTCAATCATGGCTGATCTATCTCTCCCTCCTAACCCCATTCTCCTGCCTTTTCCCCATAACCTCTGACACCGTACCAATCAAGAAACTATCTCTGCCTTAAATATATCCACTGAATTTGCCTCCACGGCGTTCTGTGGCAAAGAATTCCAGAGATTCTCCACCCTCTGACTAAATAAATTTCTCCTTGTCTCCTTCCTAAAGAACAACCTTTGACTCTGAGGCTATGACCTCTCGTCCTAGACTCCCTCACTAGTGGAAACATCCTCTCCACCCACCCTATCCAAGCCTTTCACAATTCTGTACGTTTCAAATGGGTCCCCTCTCATTCTTCTAAACGCCAGTGCATAGGCCCAGTGCCGTCAAATGCTCATCATATCTTAACCTACTCATTCCTGGGATCATTCTGGTAAACCTCCTCTGGACCATCTCCAGAGCAAGCAAATCCTTCCTCATGGGATTATATGGAGTATGGAGACATGTGAGATGGCACCTGCTGAAATCTCGATCCTCCTTCAGATTGATGGCATAGAGGGGCAAAGGCTGGTAAAGAGGCAAAAACTGGCAAATGATAGGTGGATACAAGTGAGGAAGGGTGATCAACAATTGGTTGGAGATAATGCCACAGGAAAGAGGTGAAATAGAGACAAAAGAATGGCAGATAAGGAAAGGGTGTCATGTAAAGCCGGAGGGAGAGATATGAGTGAAAAGGTGCAAGGGGGTGGAAAGAGGTAGAATAAAAGGAAAATGGAGGACTCTTGAGAGGGGTGGGAGATGAATGGAAGGAATAAGGTGACGAGTTAGTGGGAGAAAGGTGTGTGCACAGGGGTGGGAGGGGAAAACACGGATGCATGAGCAGATAAATGGTCAGGGGCAGGGAGTCTACTTGAAATTGTAGTTATTCTCCCCCTCCCCCCCCCCCCCCCTTCCACCCTGGTGTGCACACACCTTCCCTATGTGAAGTCCTTTAGACTCCATTTCACCTCCAGTGTTACCACCTCCACTTTTCTGCCAATTACCCTTCCTTACTTACATCCACTCATCACTTGCCAGTTTTTGCCCCACCCGCACCTCTATTTGTCAACTTTCATCCCTCTGCTGCTCAGTCTGAAGAAGGGTCCCAACCCAAAATGTTGTTTGTCCGTTCCCCTCCACACATTTAGCTTGGCCTACTGTGCCTGGTCACAGGGTGAACGTGCAAACTCCACACAGACAGCATCAGAGGTCAGGATGGAACCCAGGTCTCTGGCTCGGTGAGGCAGCAGCTCCACCGGGTGATCTGTAAGACTTAAGTAATTATCTTGTTTGTTTTATTACAGATCATTACTCCTTTTATTAAACCTGCTACCAAAGATGAAGAAGGGAAGGATGAATCTCCAGCTTCTTGGAGATTGGGGTTGAGGAAAACAGGGAGCCACGATGCACTGACTGATATCAGCAGTTCCCAAACATTGAAAGAGAAGGACTCCTTTGGGATCATCCGGTCAGCTTCAAGTCCCCGTCTTTCAACCATTTTTGATAACCGGGAAAAGGTGCATTGTTGCTCATCTATTCAAATTATTTGCAGGATGTTGAAAGAATTTGCAAGTTTACTAGAACCTGCAACATACTACCATAATTAAAGGCCAGGGTCATTAGTGTGAAATGTTAATCTAAAATCATATTGCAATCTCAGCATGTGTAGGGAGAAACTGCAGATTCTGGATTAAACTGGATAGACACAAAAAGCTGGAGTAACTCAGTCAGGCAGCATCTCTGGAGAAAAGGAATCTGTAGCATTTCAGGTCGAGACCCTTCTTCAGACTGAGACTTGGGAAAGGAGAATGAGAGATATAGACGGTACTTAGAACAAATGTTTGGCAACCGGGAGATCGTGTAGGCCAAGGCAGATTAAGCAAAGGTGTTCATTGAAACGATTGCCGAGTCTGTACTTAGTCTTGCCAATGTATACGAGTTCACACCAGGAACAGCGGATGCAGTTGAAGCCTCTGCCTATGTGATCTCCCAATTGCCAAACACTTCAACTCTCCTTCCCATTCCCATACTGACCTTTCTGTCCTGGTCCGCCTCTAATGTCAGAGTGAGACCAAACGTAAATTGAAGGAACAACACCTCGTATTTAACTTGAGCAGCTTACATCCCACCTGTATGAATACTGATTTCTCCAACTTCAAGTAACCCTTGCATCCCCTCTCTCTCCCTCTCTCCCTCTCTCCCTCTCTCCCTCGCTCCCTCGCTCCCTCTCTCTCCCCCTCTCCCCCTCTCTCCCTCTCCCCCCCCAGCAATTTCCTTGATTATTGCTGCTTTTTACATATTTTTCCAGTCATTTGACCTAAGTACCGTCTAGATTTCGTTCTCCTTTCCCCGGTCTCTCAGTGTGAAGAAAGGTCTTGATCCGAAACATCACCTATTACTTTTCTCCAGAGATGCTGCCTGACCCGCTGCGTTGCTCCAGCTTTTTGTGTTTGTTTGCAATCTCAGCCGATGGACATGTAATTTAGGCAAATAAGTAACTTACAAAACATGACTTATTCCTGATGTGATTTTGAATGAGGGTCCAACTATTTCCTAGCTGAAATGGGGCAAATGCTGAGACATAAATTAGCACTATTTCATATACTTGGCATATGCTCCCATGTTTTGCTAATAAGCTCATTCATTTTCCATTCTCAAAAGATCCTGGTGCTGTACTTTAGCACCAGGCAGAGGATATGCATGGAACGTTCAGCAGCCAACCAATTTACATTTAATGTTTCTTCGGAAATGGCTAAAATCCACTAAACCTATAGCATTATTAGAGAGCTGCAAATACAAACGTGATTGCCATTTAAAAATATCAATCTGAATCCCATCATCACCGAACCCTGTTCCCATACGTTAGGTCCTCTTGTCTTTCTTTCTACCTACCTCTAACATTCCTATGGGAGACCTGCTAGGTGCAGGTTAAAACTTCACTTTGGGTTTCCACAAGATATATTTTTTTATAAGGATGAGAAACAGGAAGTGGTGTGGATTAGGATGGTTGCCTCTGCCTCTGTTGGAGACAAGCCCTAGTACTCCAACATATTCCCATGAAGTATTGTAAGATGAGTTTAAAATATATAGACATAATATGTTCTTTATTTTACTTTACACACGAGAACTGAGTTCTCATAAAGCAGGGGTGATGAATGCACTAAAGGCATGCAACAACTTTGGGATGCTAACTTCTTATTTTTTGTTCATATTATTCAGGACAAAGATACTAAAACCAGACTTGTATATGTTGCACCAACAATCCCGAGCAGAAGGTTGCATAGTACATCAGATATTGAGGAAAAGGAAAATAGGTAAGTTCTATTTTGCCAAGTTGCTTGTGTATGGTTTGATTTTATTCATGTATAATATGATTTGACTGGATAGCACACAAACAAAGCTTTTCACTGCTTATTTGTACATGTGACAACGATAAAGCAATACCAATATTAATGTACATAATATGCATGAACATAGCATTTCAATTGTTGCTCTTTATTTTACTACTTGGACTAGAGTTCTGCTAGAATATTAAATAACCTCTGACCCGTAGATTTGGCTACTTGTGATGCTTTTTAATTCCTTCTCATTTGGACCCAAGAATGTTTACAAAAAATGAGGATAGTAAGGCTTGCTATGCTGTGACACTGTGCTACTAACAATAATGCAATTTGCTAAGAAGATTGTCTATCTGGATAAAGTACTAAGCTTGGCTGGTACAGCATACCCAGACCCAGAGTGGTATAACAAGAAAACAGGGCCTTTGGGCCAACTAGTCCATGGTGACCAAGATTTCTACTTGAGCTGGTGCCACTTGGCTGTGCTTGACTTGTATCCTTCTAAATATTTACTACTATCAATGTACCTGTCTAAATGTATTGTAAGCATTGTACTTCTCTACAGCTTCCTCTGGCAGCTGATTTCATATATCCAGCTGTGTCTCAGTTCTAGATTGTCCTACTCTAGGAAAAAGATAGTGAACATTTGCCTTATCTGTGCCCCTCGTTATTTTGTACACCTCTAAGGTCACCCCATAACCTGTTATTTTATGGGGGGGGGGAATAAGTCCTAGTACAACCAGACTCTCCTTAGAACTCAAGCCCTCAGGTGCCAGTAACATCCCCGTGAATAATTGTTGCCCCTTTTCCAGCTTAATGACATCCTTTCAAAAGCTGCACATAATATTCCATGTCTGTCTCACTAATGACACACAGTTGTAACATGACAACCCAATTCCTGTACTTAAGTCCCTGACTGATGAAAATAAGTGTGCAAATGCTTACTTCACCCCGTATATCTTTGTTACACTTTTCAGGAAACTATGTACTGGTACCCCTGCATCCCCTTTTACACCACTCCAGTGCCGTACCATTTACTGTGCAAGTTAATAGATAATTTAGTGCAATGATAAAGTATTGATTATGGAGCCATACCACATGGAGGAAGCCCTTCTGCCCAACTCATCCATGTCCATCTGAGCTAGTACCATATACCAGATTACGACCCATATCCCCATTTCTATCCATGTACCTGTCCATAAGTCTTTTAAACATTGCCATTATACCACCCCTCGACAGCTCTTATACCACCCCTCTGGCAACTCTTCCCATATATCTGTAACACCTTTTGTGTGTAAAAAGTTTCCCCTTTGGTTCCTTTTAAATCTTTCCCTTCTCGCCTCAAATCTTTGCCCTCTTGTTTTAGACTGATTTAGGCTGAGAGTTAACATTCTTAACCATGTCTTCTTCATTGGGAAGTAAGAGATGAATTTTCGTAGCACTTTTGTTCGTAATATTTGATAAGTACAAAGTGTTTTTTACTAGTACTTGGCTGGTTTTGTTTTATTCACCCAGTAGTAGCGTGGATGCATATTGTTACATCAGCTCATTTTATTGCATTCAAAGGGAATCTGCCGCTAGTTTGGTACGCAGTGGGTCATATACAAGACGGCCATGGAGGGATGACTTAAAAGATGCAAATCACGTGGGAAGTGAAGGTGGCATGTCTGTAAATGTATCAACTGCTAATACAACATCTTTGTATCAGCGAAGGTAAGCAACAACATTTTAGATGCAAATTATGTACAGCAGAGGGAATCTATTTTGTAAAATTATGGCTCCACAATTCAATTGACCAAATTGTATTTTTTTAGATTTTTTTAATTGAATTCTTCGGATTCTTTGAAATTTCTATTTCCCAAATATATTGAGTGAATGTGGCTGAGATTCAGGATACCAGTTATTTTTCTGTGCTCTCTAAATCGACAGCCTTTTTATATTCTAATTTTTTTTTTAAAGTTTAAATAGGATTCAGTCTTAGGTTTTACATTAAACAGTATACATTCTTGCATTAAATACCAGCAGAGTTTCTGTCAAGATGTAGTGTGTTGAGTTAGTTTCAGGCAACGGCGTATTTTTGTTATGCTCCTTGGCTTCTTGTGCTGGTGATTCTCGAGCTGTTAATTCAGTGCGTCATTGCCATTATAACACCTGAGTTGGCTAAACACAGCAACAGCAATAATTCCAGATTAACTTGTTGATGTGATTTTTTTCTTTCCTTTACCATTTTGGCCCCCACCTTCTCCAGATTTCTTTAATGAACCAGATGCACCATTAATTAGCATGTTCATGCGCAAATATTGTTGAATAATTGAATCTTACACTTTTTAAGTGTTGAAACACTTTCACTAGTTTGAGTTTTAAATTAATATATAAAGTTTTAGGAGCAGATTGAGGCCATTCGGTCCGCCAAGTCTACTCCGCCATTCAATCGTGGCTGATCTCTCTTTCCCTCTCAACCCCATTCTCCTGCCTTCACCCCATAACCCGTGACACCCTTACTAATCAAGAATCTGTCAATCTCTGCCTTAAAGATATCCAGTGACTTGGCCTCCACAGCCGCCCTATGGCCATGAATTCCACAGATTCAGCACCCTCTGACTATTCCTTCTCATCTCCTTTCGAACAGTATGGCCTTTTATTCTGAGGCTATGGCCCCTGGTCCCAAATTCTCCCACACAAGCAATTGATTTTGTACTGTAAAGAAGTCCTTATTTTTATGCCGAAAAATAATGTTTGACTAAATCCAGTGTCATGTTTACATTCTTACCGAGGGATATTATTTTGAGTGTTTCTTGGCAGTATTCCAGTTTCTGTGACTGTTCTGAAGAATTGCGTTTTTGGGAAGGACAGTTCTTATTTGGTGACCTTTTTTTGTGAAACCTATTCATAAGGGAGTCCAGCTGTTCAGCATTTTCTTCAGCGATTAAATAATATTTACAAGACCTAATTATTTTCTCTCATAATTATAAATATTGAATGGTCTTGCACTTGCACCAAGAGGCCAGGAGTTTCATGCAAGTTTTTAAGCTAATCTTCAAATGACAAGTTTCACAATTTGCCATTTCATAAGTGATAAGATGGTTGGGATATTCTGTCAAGCTTATTTGCTAGCTTATCCTGTGTGTGTATCTGTCTTTCGGTCTGTCTATAATTAAATGTAGTATAGTTTCTATCATTACGACTTTTGTATATCAATTGTTACCAGTGCCTCTCTTGGTAGAAGAAAAGATGACTTGAACAGTTCCTCCATTTCTGTCATTCCCATCACTACCTCAGTCATCTCCGCTGCTACCATAGCAACCGTTACCTCAGCTGCTGGCCAGCAACCCAGCCGAAATACCATCATCTCTCCCTCTTTCTCTTCCTCTTCCATCTTAAATAACATTGATTCCACAGCAATCATCTACCAGGGCAGGTAAGACTAATGTGAAAGGTATGCTTTCTTATGTTTTCTGGTACCCTGCTATTACTTTTTAATAGTTTGTATTTTTGAGGAACAACTTCTTTAAATCCTCTCTCTAATTTCATCAAATCTTGTGTTTTTACATGCATATAATAGCTTGGATCATTTTGGGCTCGTGGAAATTGATACGATTTGAAATCTGAATTGAATCCCTTTGAGACTTTCAACAGTTGATCTTAGTTTAACCTTTGCATGAGGGCATGAAGTCTTCCTGAACACATTTAAAAAATAACTTGCATATTTTGACATTTTTCCTGCAGTAGATGTTCTCAGTTTGGCCCATACTAATATGATTCCAAGTAAATGTGTATTTTTATAATAATGACCGACACTTACATATATTCATGTCATTGTCATTTCTGAATCAGAGAAAGGTTTTCTTCATGCATTGGCTTGAAATACTGATATTTCTTAAACCAATTTGGTTCTGTTTAAAGGACCATATTTAAATTCTGCTGCCAGGGTTTCAGTCGTTCGGCAGGCAAATTAGTTTTGAACATCATAAAGGGTATTGTAATGAAAATAGTGTAAAAAAACATGGTTGGTTAAAATCTTGCTTTAGAAAAAATTCACACTCTAATTTGTCCGAGTTAATTCTCAGTTCCGTTTGTTTTCATTTTGTTTTAAACTATTATCGTGACATGAAAATGTCTGTCTCCAACTGCCATTACTTTTTTATCGACAAGCAACGTAATCTAATTTTAGCCATTTGATATTCCATTCCATTTGCCAGTGTAGTGTGTTCATGTGTGTTTGACAGGTCAGTGAGGTCCATGATTAAAATTGACTGTCTCGTTACCACACTGGACTTAAACGATATTTGGGTCAAGAAATGCAAACAGACTTTATTGGGAGCCCAGCGAGTTCTATTTTATAGCTTCAGAGGTAAATTAGTGTGTTGCATTCAATGCTCACGTTGGAAATATTTTGTTTTCCACGTGAAAAACAAGAGTGGGTGAGCGTTTTGCGAAAAGAGCTCCATTCAATGTTTCAGCATGGATATGCGGTGCTGGGCTTCTTGGTAATAATTGGATGAAAGTGAAAATGATACGATTAACAAGTTTGAACTGACAGGAACATTAGTGGAGCTGTCGATAGCGAGGACTGTTGTCAAAGGGTACAGCAGGAAATGGATTGGTTGAAAGTTTGGGCAGAGAAATGACAGATGGAGTTTAACTGGATAAGTTTGAGGTGATGTGTTTTGGGAAGTCAAAAGCAAGACCCTGAACCTTGATGTACAGAGGAATCTTGGAGTACAACCCTCATAATTCCCTTAAAGAGGGATCGGATAGTAAAGAAGGAGTAAGGCTAGCTTGCCTTTATCAGGGAATTAAGTATAAAAGTTGGTAAGTTATGCTGCAGCTTTCTAAAACTTTGGTTAGGCCATGTGGAGTACTGTGTGCAGATCCATTGGGTACAGCCCATGGACAATGTAGAGGCTTTGGAGAGGGTGCAGAAGTTGTTCATCAGGATGTAGCAGGGAGCCCCTTCTTGCTCCAAAGGTCTAGCAGTTTCTTGTTGAAATTTGATTTTTGACTTTCAGTTATTATCTTCACATCTTTGTTCTGCACTCTATCACAGACATTCCTTCAGAAAAGAAAAATGAGTGAGGCAGTCATCATTATAAGGAAAACAAAATGTTCCCTCGTTTTCTTTAAGCACAAACCTTGACTTGTGTTTATCAAATTCCTGCACATTTTGCTTTACCTATAGATCTAGATATTTAGCCACTTTCAGATCAGGAGGGGGGAACATGCTCTGTCTCCATTAACCTTATTGGTTGAACTATGTGATTATCTTGTAAGTATGAATCGAGCTAAAAATACTCTTGTCATCCAGATTTAAGAGGCATAACTATTGATTAGTTCAGAAACAGGAGTGGTACAGTGTGTTAGTCATCATTATATCACACACAGTGTGCTTATTTTATTTGCTGTATTTACAATTGATCCCATCACCTTAATTGAATTAAGATACCAACATGACCTATATAAATTCCTCCTCCTGGAAGGAGGAAAGTTACATGTTTTCATAATGTTGTGCTTAACCTTTGGAATCTTGGGTGTATGAAATGTTTCAGAATTTTGGTTGAATATTGGGACTCCACGATGATGTAATTGTGGCATATGAATATGTAAAACCACAGATAAGGGCCTCATAACGCAAGGCAGAACATTTGTATGATGGGGTCAAAAGTGGGAGATTTTCATTGTCAGAGAGTAAGTATAGTTGTTTGTATATTCGGAGTGCATTTTGTTATTGGAGTTCATTACCTTTTAACAGTTCAAGAACATGTTTTGCTTTCATTGCTAATCATTTTTAGCTAGTTTTACATGCCCACAAGTTTTTTCTTTGGACTTTGAAATGGTTACTTGGAAAGTGAGCTGCCGATTGCAATGATAAAGGCGTGTAAATTCATACTCAAACTAGTTTTTGCTTCAGGTACTAAACTTTCTTTCATGTCCGTGTATGTTTAAAGACGGAAGCTAGCAAAGACCATAATGTCATCCCTTTCTGTTATTGACGTAAATGTGAAGTCTAGTGTCGCTGCTATAAAAGGCTTTGAGATGCCGAAGCACTAATCTTATTCAGATAAGGCTAGTGTCGGCTTGATCAACTGACAAAGCTTTCACCAGCAACGACCTGTGACTGAAGAACACAGAACTAAAGGAATGTGCACTTGATATAATTACCCTGGCCTGTCTATGGAATGGACACTTGAATGCCAAAATATTTTGTTAGTTGCAAATCTGAGCCAACTTCTCTTGCTAGCAAACGAGGATTTCGAGGCTAATTTCTGTGCTTCGAGAAGAAATTCTGTCTTGTTTCCTTTTTGGAAGTACAGATCTGTTTTCCATTATCTGCACCTGTTCTTGGTGATTTAACCTTGTTGACCATAATGGCTTTGATTCTCAGATTTTGTTGTGTTAGATTCAAGAAGGATAGTCTAACTTGTTCAAATTATTATTTCATAAGTTTTTTGAAGTCCAGGGAAAGTGTACTAAATGAACAGATTTTGCTGGATTCCATTTACGTTTATTCACCATGTTTGTTTGGGTTTTTAAATTATTAAAATTATTGATGGCATGCATTGGAAGTGTCAAAAATAGCAAAGATGCCCAGCTTAATATTAGCACAGCAATGTGCCAAGCTGCCTGAATCAGTTTACAGAAAATGTAATGATATGCAGGCTTCAACAGGGAATGTATTTTAGGTTAAATAGGAATGGCTGCTGACGTCAGTGATACCACTTCCGACAGGGCATTATTGTTTATGCAATAGCTTTTCATTTGCAAGTTCTGAGTTATTTAACAATACAAGGGTTTGTCCTCCATTGCCACCATGTTTCGTGGTTGCAGCCTGTTGTGAAGTAGATTGAGGGAAGAATAAATGTTGGCCAGGGCATTTGGTGTGATCCTTTCCGTAATTCTAACTTTTTTAAGCTGACCTTGAAAGCAAAATGCAGCCGTATATTACGAGGTATCTGTCATTTTGATTATTTGAACAGTTAATGTTGTATGGCTGAGAAGAGACACTTGAGAAATGAAATTTGTTACATTCCAATTTTACTTTCTATTATTCACTCTTTGATTAATAAAGCAATAAAATTGCCCCAGAAGTATATGCAAATGAATAAAATGCCTAGTGCAGGGACTATGTGCTGGTTCTTGATGATGCTGCAAAGAATTTCTTCATGGAGAATTCATGAATAAACTGAGTGGAAGTGATTTGATTTGATATATGTAGATGTTGTAAATTTGTTTTTGTAAAACTTAAATTTACATACGTTATATTGCCAGAAAACTTGAACAAAAAGTTGTTCTAAAGAAATGTATTGCAGTGAAAATGAAATACATGGTTTCCACTTTGTTCAATCACCTGCAAAGATTCAACAACATCTGATGTTGCTGCATTTTGGATGAAAGCAGTTATTTCATGACTCGAACTTAAAGCAAATAGTCGTCATTGCTGACCTCATAAAATCACTTGCCTGTTGAAGTCCATATCCAAAAAAAACTTATCTCTGTGCTGACATATTTCAGGTCCTATCTCACCCCTGTCCGAGATGAAGAAGCCGAATCACAGAGAAAAGCTCGATCCAGGCAGGCCCGGCAGACAAGGAGATCAACGCAGGTCAGTGGATTTAAAACTTTCATATGTAGCAAGTTTAAAATTGCCTCTGCTTAAGTATTGAAACCCACAAATTTGAGTTTATTTTGGTGCTTATCACTAAATATCATGTGGTCAGATTAATTGCTTTCCAACATAAGGTTCTGACCAATAAAGGGCTGAGGTTTTTTTCTTTCGGATAAATGATCATTCCAATTGATTTCTCTAATCAATGTACTATTCCCACTGCTCAGGTCTACTCTTTTGATTCAGTTATTAATCAGGAAAGTCCAACAGATGCATTCATTTAAAACTCTAATTATACCAAATTTTTAAAGTCATTATAATGGTAACTTAACCATACTGGAGGAAAAAGTCTCCTGAAATCTTTCCCATACAAGTAAAAATATATTCCCCCTTTTCCACCCTTATTAGCAGATTTATTAAGATCCTCCATATCCACATTGCTCCTTGTTGTTAGCCCACATCGCTCCTGATTAAATAAACAGTAAATATGCTTCACAAATGATAACATTGACCTTGGAGACCGATTACATTTAATGATTGTGCATTGTAATTACAAAATGTAGTTATTGAGAGTTGCACTAATCATTGCAGTTAAATTAAATGTAGATTTCAACTTCAGCTCTGACAACAAAAGTAGTCAGCATTCAGATTATCTCAGCATTTTTGTCACATAGATAACACTGTTAGTTTACATATTACCACGTTCTGAAGTTAGCTGTATTTTCATTTACATGGCGCTTTTTCAATAGTAAAATCATTAAACCGTTAGCAGATAAAACCAAAATCAGTATGCACAGAAATATTGTATAGCATTAAAAAGCATAACATGTTTCATCGAGGGAATTGTTAAAGACTTTACCATCTTATTGTTGTTAGACAGTAAATATCTCTAAAATTATTCTCTGCTCTATAATTATGGTGCTATATTCATATATATCAAAACCAATTGGCCAAATAATGATGGCCAAGGAGAATACTGAATAAAAATTGAAATTTTGGCCTGAAATATTTTGAGTTCATCCTAAATTTGATATTGCTTCCCAAAATGTTCGTAATTTCTTTTAATGATCTTTACAGCTGTATGTTCTTTTTGTAGATTGTAATGTAGAATAAACCTACTTGAGTCTGTTAGTCATTTAATATTCTTTTATCTGTTGAAAGTCTTGTTACTGGCATTGCCCAAACATGGCTAAAGTGAAAGTGGGGTGTTGAGCAAAATCTATCAGTATTTGTAAAGAATGTGTAGAACAACTTGGGTGAGAAAGCAAAATGGTAACGTTGGCAATTGAACGTTAATAACAATTAAATTAGTTAATGCTGCAAATCTGTTAACAGACATGATTTGGAAACTTGTTATAGAAGTTTTAATAATTAGTAATGTGATGATATGCGATTTAAAGATTTAAGCACTTGACAGGCCAATGATAACAAAAAGGGGAGAAAGTTTACACAAGCAATTTTATCAGGGCAAATTACAACCTTTATTCCTTTGAGTTTATATTGGTTGATTTACAAAAGGTGTTTAAAATGACTACGGTAGAAACAAAGGCCTTTTATCTAAACTAAGAGTGAGTTTGGGAAGCGCTGTTTTAAACATGGGATATTGCAAATCTGAAACTCTTTCAAAATAACAATAGTTTCACTAACATTTTCACTTGTGGAGTGGTCATTTTTGATTGTTGTTATATGGATCAAGAAATAAACAGAGTCGAGGTTCAGATTGGTGATGATCTAATCGAGCGGCTGCTTAAGCTTTGTGCCCCCCCCTTCTTTTGTCCATTTATTCCTCAAAAGATAACCTGCATGGTTCAATTTAAAAAAATATATACATGAAAGTATGCTGTATTCGATGTTCAATTTCATAATTTGAACATATGACTAATCTATTTAATTATGTTAATTTTAAGTTAATTGTATAAAATTTTAGCAACAGGATGCAATCATTCCAGAAAAAAAGTGAATATTGTAGAGGTGGAGTACATTCTTCTGAGAAAGAGAAAATCTTTGCAGAGCCAGAACCATAATGTCAGTGTTATTTAAAAAGGACAAGAAGTAGACATACTAGATGCATGTGTGCCAATCTGGAAAGCTACTAATGCTGGCAAACAGCTTCAAAATAGAACATGTAATGCCATCAATTTGGATTTGGGGCCCATTGATATTTTTAATATATGACAAGGCTGGATTATTACCTCTTTTTACTTTTGCATTCTACAATTTGGCCTGCTCTCTTGTCAAAATCAAAAGCCAGTACATGTCTTCAATGTAATAGAAAATAAGTTATTTTCAAAATGCAAGGAAATGTGGTTTTGTCTTTAAACTATTATTGCATTAACAAAAATCTTATATTATGAATCAGTTTGCTTTGGTATACTTGGAAAGATGCCCCCCGGACACACATGATTACTAAATATGCAGCTTTTGTTTCTCATATTAGTTAACCTTCATAAAAGAGGGAATATGCTTTTGCTCGCCTATTTGTGCTGCTGTTTTGCTCAATTACTTGCACGTCCAGTTTAATTTAAAAACCTATCAGCTTTGCCATGACCTTACTCGTTAAAGTAAAGTGATGTCTTACTTCGTAAAACATGATATAATGGTTCTCTTAATATACTAAATGTCAACTGTTCAACACGTCTTCCTTTAAAGGGCATTAGAAAAAAATATGTCTGCATTGAATCTGCCTTAATACACAAATTGATCCTGATCACAAATTGGAAAGTATTTGTGCGATGTCAAGTGTAATATATTCAAGTTTTTGATGATTCAAAGCTGGGTGGCAGTCCAAGTTAAAGGAAGAGGCTTTAAGGAAATAAAGGCTGGCTGAGTGACTGGGTATGGATATGGTAAACTGGAAACATTTGGTCATCCCTTGTCGAAAGAAATAGAATAGCAGAATATTTTTTAAATTTTGCTATTGAAAAGTATTCGTTTTGAGGGACTCGGGTGGCTTTCAACATGAAACACAAAAGTGCAGATACAATAATCAATTTACGAAGGCAAATGATGGATTGGCCTTACTTAAAAGTGGATTTTAGCATGAAAGTAAAGTTGTCCTTCAATGGAGGACAGTAGTGACACTGTCTTGGACTATGGTATCCTGATCAGATTTGCAGCCCCTTTCCCCCCCCCCATAAAAGTTTTCATAAGATACCAAATGCTTCCAGAAACTTGGTGGATATGATGCATTTAAGATCAAAGGTGAGCCACATGCTCAGTAGCGTGCAGTGATACTCACCTTTTAAGCTTAACTGCACCATACCCATCAAGGTATTGAAAGGAGAACAGTACAATATTTACTCAATAATATCTTGAGCAAATGGATATGAAGAAGTTGTTTCCACAATGCTTGTGAGGTTTTCTTCTGTATAAACTGGAAGACATGCCTCTACTGTTATGTCACCAATGAATTGCTCATTTGGTGATTCTCCTTTAAGATTTCAACTTGCAACTACATTTCTTCACCATTTCTGATGTTGTTTGGACCCTTTAGTTCTCCCCCTCGTTCCCTACCACCTGTCTCTTATATCCCAAAGCAATCCTCAAATTTGCAATGTTGTTTTGTACTCAGTGC
The DNA here is from genome assembly GCF_053455715.1 of Rhinoraja longicauda. Lineage (NCBI taxonomy): Eukaryota > Metazoa > Chordata > Chondrichthyes > Rajiformes > Arhynchobatidae > Rhinoraja > Rhinoraja longicauda. The sequence continues at coordinate 11,489,131 of NC_135976.1, forward strand.
CGAAATACAGTTCCAGCCCTCAATGCCTGCCCTCCATCATGACCTGCTATAATTTTTGTGCATGCTTGAATGTGAGACTGAATACAGCAGGCATGTGAATTTTAAGCGTTTCCGCGGATTTTTGTGTTTTTAAAATCCATTTTCCGTGCTTTTTGCATGATTTCCGCGTTTTTCACTTTGCCAAATAAACAGAGAAATCTGATTGAATAAAAGAAAGAAAAGAGAAAATAAATGATGTAATGAGATAATGAACACTAGGGTTCTTCTGGAGGTCGCCAGGGTCTCCGCGAGAAATCCCCCGCACCCTGGAAGTCTCCCTGAAAATGTGGCACCTAGGCTGGGCAAGGCAGCCAATCTCGACCTCATTGGGACTTCCACGGCCGATCGGTGGGTTGAATTTGCAACCTGCAGCAGGGGCTCTGGAACTCCAGCCCAGCACATCTATCCCCGTAGCCGACTTCCTTGGCCGGCTGGATAAACCAGCAAAGCTCTGGAACTAAGAGTGCCAGAAAATCAGTGGTGGAACTGTAATGAGTAAATATTACATTTAAGTGAAAGATTATATAACTAATTGAATTAAGACGGGGTTAAAATATAAAACACAGCAGAAAAACCAATTACCACCTTTTTGGGCTAATTATCAATTAATGTGCGAATTGACTTAAATGTTATTAGTATACAATGACATATTCACATTATTTTGTGATGTCTGTTTTTACTTTGAAATGCACTAAAAGAGGCTTGAGACGGGTAATTTTGTGTGTAAATTTAAAAAAAAATCAAATTTTCTGACCCCCGTTGTACCCCAAGCACGGCTCTTTTCCTTTTTTTTTAAACCTCACTCACATGCCTGATATAGTGTAGGTTGGATTGGGTTGGAATATTGCATGCATTGGTACATATGCCTTACTGTTTAATGCGACTTTTCAAGTTCTGTGAAAGTTTCCTGCACTGCCACCCCATGTCTTAGACATGAAACAGCACGTCTTGCTCAAGCTAAGACAAACAATGTTGGACCTTCATCCTGTTCTTACAGTGATAAACATCTAACACTAAGCACTGATCAAAATGTTCACTATGGGTGTAACCAGTAAATACTTTAATTGTTAAATGGGCTTTCTAAATGCCAAATCACATTGTCACCCCAAACAGATAAGTGATTGAAGGAATGGTGGAAGGAAAGTTTAACATCAACTTTTAAAAAAAATCTGTTTTCATTTAGGATCTTTCCTAATTTTATCACCCTTGTATCATTCCCCAGACCCTCTTTGCATATCTACCCACTCCAAAGAGGTAGGCAGTTGTCTTGAGGGCAGCGTACATTGCTAGTAATACTTTGGTAAAAGAAGGATCTGACTGGGAGGGCCCCTCACTACCAGCCAAACAAGGTCGAAATGATGAGCTCTGGTGGGTTCTGACGACGAGGCATATTGCCATACAAACTGGTCATTCTCTCAGAACCATTCCACAGGATCCATTGAGTCCTTGTCCTGCAGTGCCGCAGAATGTTCCATGCTGACCGATGGATTTGGGGTCAAAGTTGTTGGTCTGGAAGAACGTTTCTACGAAGGACAGGTGGTACGGCAATATTCAGCTGACTGGCACATTGCATGGCACCACTTTCGCAAAACCAGGGTTAGGTAAAACCTCAGCGGGTCATGACATGGTGCCCACATGCTTTGGCTGCAGGCACAGTCTGATGCAGCCATACACGAAGGTGGCCATCAGGATGAAGGCAGCATTGGGCCCGCTTTTGCCCCCTTTGTCCATGTACTTGTGCATCATGACCCTTCAGACCTGCTCCATCTTTAATCCCTAGATCAGCTGGAAGACGGGCCGGGTGATCGCCAAGGCAGAGGAGCAAAGGATGAAGCGTACCTGCACTAAGTACAGCAGCCCCGAGAGCACCTCACTCTTGATGTTCAAAATATTTCCAGTTATTGAGAGGGAGCACTGTTTCTACTGTCCCAATTATGTTTGGCCTTGACTGTCTGCTCCAAACCAGGTTCCCAGCACCTTCAGTAAGTCAGACCTGTTGGTGCAGGGAACGGAAGATTGAAGAGCATGGCCTTGCTTTTCCGGCAGTTGTTTCTGGCTCCCGATGCCAACTCAAACTGGTAGCTGATGCTGATCAATCTGTGAACTGACCGTGGATCTGAGCAGAAGACAGCAACATCATCCATGCACAGGGAGGCATTGATCTGAGTCCTCTCACAGCCTGGCAATGTCACCTGTCTTATGCTTCCGTCCCTCTTGACGGATTCAGCAAAGGGTTCTATACAGCACACAAACAAGATGGATGAGTGGGCAACCCTGCCCGACTCCAGACCTGACGGGGAGTTTCCCATCCATTATTTTTGTCTGCGCTTGCAGATATCTGTGTAGAGCAGTTGCATGGTGCCTCCTTTATCATCCACCCTTCACTTGACCTTGATCTGGCGCTTTCTGGTCTAGATCCCGAAAATATACTATGTCACTTCCTGCCCCCTCGATATAACAAGCTAGGAAGGTGAGGACACCCATGACTGATGCATGTGGGTTAAACATTGCATTGGAATCGCACATTCCTTCTGGGTGAGAAGCGTGAAGAATGGCTGTACCTTCAGCAGCAACGGTGGAGCTTTGCCCCCCTTCTCCCGGAGGTCCTGGTGCAGTTTCTCCACTCTTGCTAGGTGTTTGAATGTAATGTCAAAGAACCCCTTACCGGGAAGTCGTGGTGGCAGTAGATGTCCTTGGCCTCGGACTTGGACCTTCCACTTGGACCTTCTCAATGACGAGGTCCCTGGTGAAGGGGTTTTCCTTGTTGAGGTCCTTCACTATCACCTGAGCTTGTTCTGAATCCCTTGTGCTCCTGAGGCACTCAAAGCCACAGCACGACGCAGGATGTATAGAATTTTTAATCTGCAAAGAGGTGTTCGATTGGTCCCCCAAACAACTTGTCTGACTTGTGTAGGAAGGAACTGCACATGCTGTTAAACCGAAGATAGACAACAAAAAGTTGGAGTTACTCAGGCAGCATCATTGGGGAGAACGAATAGGTTCCAGAGATGCTGCCTGATTCACAGACTTCAAGCAGTCATTGCATGCAAAAGATATGCAACAAAATACTAAACATGACTACTTTCATTTACATGATATTGCCGTGTCCCAAACATTATGGTGCCCTGAAATGGGGGGACAATGTATCAACACTGCTGTAATTTCTACATGATGAAACCAAAATGTATAAAAATGGCCTTTATTAAAATCTGACAATGTACTCTTTAACCATGTGTGATTTTTTTTCTATTACAATTCTCAAATTATGGAGTACAGAGACAAATAAATAAATGATGGGTCTTTGTCCCAAACATTATGGAGGCCATTGTTGGTAGTACATCTTTTTCTCCTGTGACTTTTCCCTTCTGATAGCACTTATTCTTCTAAACCAGATCTTCTTATGGATTTTTTCCTTACTCATTCCTCTGTTTTGTGTTATAATATTTGCCCATAAATCTGCATATTTTTAATCAGGTTTTCATATTTTTTTTATGTTGCTCTAATCTCCCAAACAGAATGTACCTGGACGTCCCAGATAGCCAGTATTCTTCTGCAATCTTTCTTTACTAACAGTTACTGTGATTTATTTATTCTTTGCACCATGCATACGTCATTACTTTGCCAATGGAAAAAAAAATATTTTGTCTCTTGCTGTGAACTAAACTTCTTTATGGCCAGGGCTGAGATGTGACAAAAAATCTTTATTTTGCTTATAATTAAAGTTTGAAGATGTTTGCCATCATTTTAAAATTATGAAGCTTAGCATTTTTGGCCATCCATTTTAACACTGATGGGCTGTGGTCTAAATAAATATTCCTACACTACTTCCCAAACAAAGTATTGCTGTCTTTAAGCATTCTATCAATTTACTAATGTACACGGCAATTTTGAATGGATTATGCTGGTAACTTTTTAAAATAACACTTAATTATCCACATTATTCAATGACCAACAAGATAACAAGAAATAAACTGTAATCCACACTAAAACTTTGTCCATTAACCCTCGGCTTTCTGCTCCACACTGGCTCCTAACCAATCTAAATCTCTCTTCAAAAAATCTTATCTTTGTTTTTAAATGTCTTACTAGTCTTAAAAACACAAAATGCTGAAGATGTGCAGGAATTCACACTGCATCTGTAGAAAGAGAAACTCGTTTCTCCAGCTGCTGTTTTATTGAGTTTCGTCTAAACCTGTCTGGGTGGGGAAAACCAGATAAAGCTCTCAAGAGCAGTACAATTCAGAACTCTTAAATGTTTATTAAAACCCAAATAAATGGCTCAAATAAAATGCAAATACAAAGAACACAAAAGATGTTGCATGAAATCACAAAACGTACTGTAAGCTATTGCATTCTAATGGGATGTCTGTATGCTGTGCCTTACACTTATTAACCCTTATTTGCAGCTGCGAGCCCCTCTACATAACATAAGCCATTTAATTGAGAGAGTTTTTGCTTTGTAAGCTTGACCCCATTAGAAGTGCATTTGGACCCTTTCCCAAGCTGAAGGGGATTTTCACTCAAATCAGTCTAGACTTAGTTAGATTTGAATCCCAAAGTGTTTGAAACCATTATGCATTATTGATTTACGCAATTACTCACTTTTTAAAACTGTGCTTCTGCTATTTGTTTGCTGATATGAAGATGTGCTTTGTTAAATCAGGGTGTAACGCTAACAGATCTGCAAGAAGCCGAGAAGACGTTCAGCCGTTCTCGTGCTGAAAGACGAGCTCGGGAACAACAAGAGAAGGATGAAATGGAAAAACAAGATGTAGAAAAGCAGGATGAAAAAGAAAAGCCATTGATATCACAAGACGCAGAAGACTACAGACAAAGATGGAGTAGAACTCAGGAGAAAGAGGTATCATGAACATTCCGGAATGTCCTTATAGGGCGAAAAGGACACAATGTGCACTTTTATTGGTCTGCACCATAAACACGAAGTTCATAAGTCATGGGAATAGAGGTAGGCCATTCGGCCCATCGAGTCTACTCTGCCATTCAATCATGGCTGATCTATCTTTCCCTCTCAACACCATTCTCCAGCCATATCCCTATAACCCCTGACACCATTACCAATCAAGTATCTGTCAATCTGTCTTAAAAATGCCCAATGACTTGGTCTCCACAGCCGCCTGTGGCAATGAATTCCACAGATTCACGATCCTCTGACTAAAGAAATTCCTCCTCATCTCCTTTTGAAAGGTACGTCCTTTTATTCTGAGGCTGTGCCCTCAAGCCCTAGACTTGCCTAGTAGTGGAAACATCCGCTCTATCCTGCCCTTTCACTATTTGGTATGTTTCAATGAGGCCCCCCTCATCCTTCTGAACTCCAGCGAATACAGACCCATTGCTGACAAACACTCATCATACGTTAACCCCCTCTAGACCCACTCCAACGCCAGCACATTCCTCCTCGGATATGGGGCCCAAAACTGCTGACAATAGTCTAAACGCGATCTAAAGAATGGATCGACTGGACTTATATTAAAAGAATGGAGTGACTGGGCTTATATTCACTGGAATTTAGAAGGATGAGAGGGGATCTTAAAGAAACATATAACATTCTTAAGGAATTGGACAGACTAGATGCAGGAAAATTGTTCCTGATGTTGGAGTCCAGAACCAGGGATCACAGTTTAAGAATAAGGGTTAGGCCATTAGGACTGAGATGAGGAAAAGCTTTCATCCAGAGTTGTGAATCTGTGGAATTCTCTGCCACAGAAGGCAGTGGAGGCCAATTCACTGGATGTTTTCAAGAGCGAGTTAGATATGGCTCTTAGGGCCAACGGAATCAAGGGATATGGGGAAAAAGCAGGAACTGTGTACAGATTCTGGATGATCAGCCATGAACATATTGAATGGCGGTGCCAGCTCGAAGGGCTGAATGGCCTACACCTACTTTTTATGTTTCTATGATCAATGCCTTATAAAGCCTCAGCATTACATCCCTGTTTTTATACTCTCATCCTCTCGAAATAAATGCTAACATCGCATTTGCCTTCCTTACTACTAATTCAACTTGCAAATTAACCTTTTGGGAATCCTACACCATCATCTCAAGTCCCTTCGAACCTTGGACTTCTGAATGCTCTCCCCATTTAGAAATAGGCCTTTATTTCTACTACCAAAATACATGACTGCACACTTTGCTACATTGCATTCCAATGGCCACTTCTTTGCCCACTTGCCCAACCTGTCCAAGTCCTTCTGTAGACTCCCTGCTTTCTCTACACTACCATTCCACAGTCAATGGTTTATGATCCTCTGAGACTCTGCCACATTTAGTCAACATCCAATTTTTAATGGATAGGAAAGGCTCCCATGGACAGGAAGGGTTTAAAGGGATAAGAGCCAAATGTGGGCAGGTGGTACAAGTATAAATGGAGCATGGACAAATTGGGCCGGACTTGTTTCCATGCTGTATGACTCTAATTTAGCACCCACTCAGACTTGGGCTATCATTATTTCCGTGATCTTTTATTTTTTATATGTCTCAAGAGAATTGTTAAATGATATAGCACAGAAGGAATAAAAGTAGTTCTTCATACTTGTACTACTTATAGCTTATGATCTGTAATGCAGTGCCCAAAATGGCAGCAGGAGCAGATTCAATACCAATTTTTAAAAGATCTTTCATAAATCTCAAGCCTATAGCTTTGAGCGACACCTTAGTTTTTTCCCCCTACAAGACTTGTTCTACTAACCCATAACAAGATTTATGAATGATCTTTTAAAAATTGTTATTGAATCTGCTTCTGCTGCCCTTTTGGGGATTGCATTACAAATCATAACGTGCTTTTCATCCTTTTCCCAATTACTTTGCATCCCTTTTCTAGAAAGGAGAAAGCTCCCTTGAACAGTAACATGATAACAAACAGGATTTGTTTGATTTTTTTTGTTGGAAAGAAGACTGATCAAGATCCATGAACAACCCGTGCTTTCATTTGTAAATTTGTCTACATTTAGATAGTTCTTCTGTCCCTCGCTTCCCCTCCCCTTCCCAGTTCTCCCTCTATCTTCGCAGTCTCCACCTATATCCTTCCTTTGTCCCGCCCCCCTGACATCAGTCTGAAGAAGGGTCTCGACCCGAAACGTCACCCATTCCTTCTCTCCTGAGATGCTGCCTGACCTGCTGAGTTCCTCCAGCATTTTGTGAATAAATGTCTACATTTTAAAATCATTTCTTGAATACTTCACTGTTAGAAGAATAATCCTAGCTTCGGTTGTTTCTTTAGATTAATAAATTTAGCTGAGATTGGGAATCTGAAGAAAATAATCTTCTCAATTTTGGTTTAGCAATGCAATAGCAACCTAATCCACTGTGTGGCGCTGTTATTCTATTTTCATTTCACTGCTGTGCCAGATTCAAGAGGATGGTTGATTGTTCTGATAGCTAAGCAATGATGGACATTAGTTTTATTTGTTCTCAATGCTGCTGATGTAATTGTAACAAGCAGAAAATTGTTTCAATAGTCGTAAACCATGAGTTTAAAAACCTAATCTAGCTGGATCCAAACTTTGGTTGCAATCATGACAGCAGATATTGCATTGAGGACTAAAATATCTAAGCTGACAAGTACAGCTATAAATTCAGGGTGACTAGAAATGACGAGAAGTGAAATTAATTTCCGATAGAATAAGGAGTGGTGCAAAAGATCAAACGCCATGGAAATTGCAAAAAAGATAGAGCTGTTATTGAATTATTTATATTCTGCTTGCATTACTTGTAGATTAAAACTTAATTTGAAGGAACTGTTTCTGTGCTGTATTCTAATGAGTTTTGCACTTGAACATATTCTGCTAATTTGTGTCTCTTTGTACCAATTTAAACGAGCATTGTGCCAAAATCCAGACCTGCAGATAAAATTGCCTATATACCTCGATGAATTGATCATTATTTCACTTTTCCACAAAGTAAGCTGATGTTGTGACCCTTGAAGAAACTTAAAATTAAACTTTTGGCTGCAAGGATAAATTTTAAAACATTACGCACGACCTATCTTCATCCTAATTAGCAAATAGTCATTTGTGATTCTTCAGCATTTTCAGTATTTAAAAATTGAAATACTCAGCTGGTGAATTGACATAATTTTATTGAAATTTGTGATAAACTCATTACAACATTTTTGGTTAGATTAATCAAACTGCACCAAATCATCCCTCTTAAACATCATTTGTGTTTTAAATTATGTTTTAAAATACCATTTGAATGCATTGGCGTGAGAGATTATTTTGTTTAACATGCGATGGTGTAGGAAAAATTGAAATTCTGTCCAATAGTGTAGATGAAGTATTTTCATCAAACTACAATTTATTAAATGGATTGAAATTTCAATTACCTTTGAGAGAGGATGTGCAAGGTAGATTGTCTTTGAATCAGTTTGTAATTGCTACATTTTTTTCCTAACATTTCAAGGCTTTTCTTTTCTCCTTGTAACCAGTCTGGATATCGGCAGTCCCGGAGTATGTCACAGTCAGATAGTCCAACTGTACCTCTTGTGACGCCTTCTACATCAGACAGTTTGCTGTATGCAACTATACAACAGAACCAGCTGAATGGGATCTTAGATCAAACCCCACCTTACCTTCCACACTCGAGGATTTTACCGAAAGAAATGGAGAGCAATGGTAATGTTTACATTTCGCTCAGTCAAGGAATTGTATTTTTCTCCTCCTAACATTGCTTTGAGGAACTTTTGGGTGGGAGGGAAATGTTTTAACATTGTGTAAGAACCCAAGGGCGCAACTTTTTGCCTTTTGTTGGAGAGTGCAGCAGGAATGTTCACTAAAAAGTTGTAGTTTAAAATTGAAATGTAAATTTTTAATTTACTTCATGAAATCAACAGATTTTACAACTTGTTCCTCGCTCACTTATGAAGATTTGCCCTTAACATACTTTTTTTGCCTCAATTTCAACTGAAAAGGGTTAAATCTTTAAACAATTATATATATTTTTTAATGATGTAAAAACATAATCATAGTGATCTGTTTAATATTAAAATGCAGAGTGATCTCGATCATCCCAGGGAAGTGGTATTGCAGGAGGGATAACAAAACATTACACGAGCAAGCAAATTTGGCACGTGAAATTTGGAAAGACCGAAAACACGGCGTTTTTTGTTTGAAAAGTGCAGGGAATCAGAGCAACATCTCAAATGAAAGGCCAAGAGGAAACGTGAAAATGTTGGTAGCTTCATCACAAGTGCACAATGCAAGATATCCTCACAAACTGGATAAATAGAAATAGTGACTAAAATTAGATGGCGTAAAAGTTAAGCTAAATCATGTGAAACCATGTAAAGCTGAATGCAATGCATAATCTAAGAAATTATTTTTACAAAACAGTAACAGGCAATGAGGTTAAATTTTGCAATGCAGAGAAAGCCATGAGATTGAAGCATATTTAAAACAAAGGCTCTGTAAATGAGAAAGAAATTGATAAATTATAGATCATTTCACCCCCTCCATAAAAGATAATCTCCAATGCAGACTGCTTTTCTCCACTTCGTTGCCAGTCCTGTTCTAAGCTTTTTTTTTTAAATTCCTGTTTTGTTATTAATTGTCATTCCCTCTTCCACTTTATATTTCAGAGTATACACTAACAAAAAAAAATAAAAAAATCTGCCTCCATCTGCCACTTTAATCCATTTGATCCCACCCTATTCCCTTTGTCCTGTCTAACACTCCCCCTCTTTTTCTGCAACTTAAAACTGATTTTCTCTCTTCCACAATTCCAATATGTCCAGCATTTTCTGTCTTTATTTCTGTACCTTCTTGGTGACGACTGAAGTTTGAAGAGAATTTTATTAACTTATGAATTAAACTTGTACCTCTATACCCATTGAACACCAGACATTAAAAATATGTATATTTTGGGATATTGAGCGCAGGAAGCTGTATTGTCAAGATACATTGAAATATTTAAATTCTTACACCAAGGATACTTAACCCAGCTCTTGAGGTTCTTTCAAATCCTGCTTTCCAACAACATTTGTACCACCAATTTATTTTGATGTCTTATTTTTCTCGTGAATGCCAAGTCTCTATTTTCCTTTGGGCGGTCATCATCGTTGTGACATTAAATGTATGAGTAGATGCAATAACTAATGGTAGCTTCAGTCACTATACATAATCATGTGAAATAGCATCATTTAAATTGGCACGTTTGACAGGTTCCGTATTAATAGGAACTATAGACGTATGTTAGATTTTTGTTGTTGTAATACTTGATTTGTTACGCATTTTAAAAAGGTGGCTCTGAAAAGGTAAATGAAGATGACAGAGATTCTAATGAAAAACAGCTGTCAGTAAGGGACAGACGACGGCCCAGGGAGAAACGGCGATCCACTGGAGTATCGTACTGGACTCAAGATGTCAGTATTTCTTCTTGATTTTTTCCTATTAGGAATGTGTTAAAATGAGCAGTTGGCTTTGGAGCAACCTCTTCACTTGGTTGCAGTGAGACTTTCAGTAAAGTGAGATTGGTTTATTTATTGTTAACATTGTGCTTTAAACATTTCCATCAAAAATAACCAACAGTAATATAGAAGATGCTCTAAATCATTTCAGAAACTTCAAAGCATAAAGAAATCTGACTACTTCAATGATTATGGTTTAATCATGTCATTTTGCTTCATAAATTTTATTCATATTTTTTTAAGTGAAGAACCTGAAATTGAAAAAATTCAGATTTTCATGATGCTTGGTTTATCATTTTGAAGAGCACACTAGGGAATATGGAATGTAAAGATGAAGTGGCAGATGGCAAAACTAACTTAAAGGATGTACACAAGTTGGAAAGGAAGGAGCATTGTTTGCACTTTTGGTTGCTCTGTTGCCTTTTGCTGGGATCTTTTCCATTTTGGATTGATGTAACTAATCAATTCTGTCAGCTCTAATACTCTTAAACACAGTTGATCTGGGAAATCCAATTACTGAGCACAAAACTACAGCGCAAGAATGTCTTTCAGCATTAATGTAGGAACTTGAGAAAGATAAATGGATAGATAATCTTGTATCAAAAGATAAATTTCTTCACTTTGAGCTAAATATTGTTACCCCAACCCCACCAAAAAAGGAAAATAGCAGGAGCTCTTGAAATTAATATCTGACTTTCAAATTAGGATGTTATAAAATGGAGGAAATTTAAAATGTAGGTAGACAAGAATGCTCTTGAACATGGATTAGATTTTTGCAGGTTACTTCTAAATTCATACGTATAGATCTTCAACATGAAAACAACAACCAATGGCAATTTTTGCACTCCATGCCTGGCTCTGATAACATTTTACCTACGACATTGCAAATCCCCTTGTACCTAACCAATCTAATATTTTATAATGAAGAAGCATTTCAGCTCCAACCACTTATGCATGGTCTTATAACTTATCTTGTAAAGTTCTTTAGTTGGCTATGTATTTATATAATAGCTGAATCAATATCTCCGTCACCTGATGAAGAGTCTTGACCCGAAATATTGACTGCCCCTTTGCTTCCACAGATACTGCCTGACCCGCTGTTCATCCAGCAGCTTATTTCTTGGTTCAAATCCCTGCATTTTCATTCTCTTGTCTCCAAGAATAACACTGCTAATTCAATCCGTATTAATATAACTCACTGAAGGTATTTATTCACAAAATGCTGGAGTAACTCAGCAGGTCAGGCAGCATCTCAGGAGAGAAGGAATGGGTGACGTTTCGGGTCGAGACCCTTCTTCAGACTGAAGAAGAGTCTCGACCCGAAACGTCACCCATTCCTTCTCTCCCGAGATGCTGCCTGACCTGCTGAGTTACTCCAGCATTTTGTGAATAAATACCTTCGATTTGTACCAGCATCTGCAGTTATTTTCTTATAATATAACTCACTGAGTTTGCTTCTGTCTTTTGCCCAAAAATCATTTAATATAAATGTCTGTGTATTGTTGATGATGTGGAAATAGAGGAATTGGGAGCAAGTTTTTCTTTCCCTGCTCCTGAGCTTGATGACAAGTGGCAGAGGCATTCCCTGGAAATGGCCTGTGGTTGGAGAGGGATAACACTTGCAGCAAAGAATCTGAGGGTGTGGTGGATGGGCCAACTCATCAGTGCTCCTCGTCTGATTAATGTGAAACGTGTGAAATATTGATTAAACATGAGCCAGAGGAATAAATAAAACGAAGTCATGTATTTGTATTGGCTTTATTTGAGGAAATAGGATACATTTTTATTTGCGAGGATATAAATGAGCCATGTTTATTCTAAAGATTTCACAATTGTCTGCACGATTCAAGATATTTGTCCATAAAAGACTCCTGTAGCACCGTATTTGTGTTCCTTTGTATTGATATGGTTTGAATTTGTGATGTTTTTGCTTTTCCTTTAGGGTGAAAATGAAAAGGAGGAGAAAGATACCCAGGTAAGCTTGTTTTAAAAAGGCAGTGCCAGCGGGCATGGATCAAAACTTACCAATTCATCATTTTGCTTTTTTGTCTCACAATATATGCAAAAGTGTTGGAGCTCCATTGTAAAAAAAATATGTCTGTGTGCCTCGTGTTAACATTCATCTCTTGATTTACCGATCATTTGACTTGCTGTAAATAGGGACAGAATAATCCATTACCTGCATGGTATATTTAACGACAAAAATGCTACATAAGGACATAGCCAGGGCAGAGATTTGTGTTCTTTTCTCAAGAAAAGGTAAGTTTGAATGGAAATCCAGGGTAATGAAAGAGTTCAACAATGTTGCTTTTGACAAAATCTTTCCACTTGTGCGGAGTAATGACCAGAAAGGCAAGAAAGTCAATGGTACTTTCTTTTTGGACATTGGCAAACTTCACTGAAAGAGCAGTAAAGATGTGGAACACTAATACAAAGAGTGGTTGAGATATATTTAAGTGTAAGCTAGATTTGAAGGAAACCGGACTTCACTGAAAACTAGGAGGTATGCGTGGAGGAGACTTGTCCGATGCAAATCTGCTCACTGGCAGCCATTTGGATGCTTCGCCTGTTTCACTTTATATATTTGGTGTGTTAAACTTGCATTGCGTCAGCTTAAATGTAATGTTCAGATGCGCAGCAAAAAGAAAACAGTACACTTAGAAAATATACTGTTTAAATACAAGTGTAACAGATTTTATAAACTTGCAATGAAAACGTAAATAACTTGCAGCATAAACTAATTAATAATAGACCAGTTAGTAAACTGTTCTTTTGATTGCCGATGATAATAACGATTCACAACATTCTAGATCCTCGCCTGCTGCTTTGCTCACTGTGCGCGTTAAAACAGGAAACTCTGGATGCAAGAGAACCAAATGTGGTTCTCCCCTGAGAACCAAATATAGGATTGGAAGTGTTTTTTTTTGTATAAACTGTCAACACAGTGGTCCATAAATGATTCCGCCCATAAATGATTCCACTATGCTGTAAAGGAGAAAAATATTATGGAGTGAAAAAAACCCAATTTAGTTAAATATTGTAATATAGACTAGAGCAGTTGTACACCTTGAATAGGATTAAAACAGGTGAACACAATTCCTAAATACGAGTGACTTTTTCAGAGAACATGAAATACCGTATTTAAAAACAAAAGGTATTAACTAATGGTAAAAATTAAATTTTAGCTCTTGCTGAAAATCCTTTTACTCTCAATGATGGTGTATTTGATAGATGAGAATGAAGAAATTATTGCCTTGTGTTAGTGAATGCACATACATCATGCCAATGTGTGAGTGGAACTGGTTTATATTTTAACAGAGTTGGTAAAAAAAGTTCTAGGAATAGTTTAAAGCACAAATGCTTGGGTCATTATCACTTATCAGATGTATTCTAGACCAATTCAATCTCTAACCGAATAAACAAAACACCAGATTTTAATTTCCTTTGTCTGCTTTCGGTAACTTTTGATGTTTCTGATAATTGAGCTATATCCTCCTGTTTCAGAAGCAAGATGAGCTTGTGAAAATTAGAAATTATTTGAGTACCTGACTGGTTGCATGTTGAGAAACTATTCATCTTGGTTCAGGATCTAAAACCAAGCTTAAATTTTCAAGATGTAGTTTGGTCGTTTCAAGACTGAGATGAGTTTTGAATCTAATAAATTTTTGTTCCTCAGAGCAATGTGCGGTCTGTTAAGCATATTCAAGATTGAGAGCAATAGCGTTTTGAATACAAAATGAATCAAGGGATAGAATGCTTCAGTTGATATAGAGGTTTGACCATAATTTTGAATGGAGTGGATTGAACTAACTAAAGAAGGAGAGGTGATGTTGGAGACTCGCAAGTAGGTTGTGCAACATTATGACATTTTAAAAGCATTCCCGTTCCAACAAAAAATGCATTTGTATCTCCTATAAAGAAGAAATAGTGCCATAACCAAAATTATCCAATTAATACATTTATAAAGCTGGCTTAGAACCCACAAGATAAAAGAGGACCAAAAAAAGGGCGACAACAAATGTAAAAGAGTGCAAATTCTAGAAATCTAAAATAAATCCAAACATGCTGGCAATAGTTTGAAGGTCGTTGATCTCCAATATTTCCCTCTCCACAGATGGCTTGCTCAGCAATTTTCATTTCAACAGTAGTGGTCTTATGAGTTATATTTAGGAAATTGTTTTTGTAAAATATCGCTGACAATTACAGTGGGAATACGATTATTTAAATACTTGCACTGCTAAACTTGACTTTAATGAGTTGCATTTGTTCATCTGAAAATTCACATTTAAAGGCTTGACTGAACACTTTCATGGGGGAAAAAAATCTTTCCCTTGAGAAAATAAACTTTACTCTAATATAATTGTTTTAGAGGGTTATTCTTTGCTAAATCTGAAATTTATTTCTTCTACTTGAGTTAGCCCAGAGAAATGTCCAGAGGGGAGTTTTCTTTTTCTGTTGAAGAGACAAGCACTAAAGTAGTGCAAGCTTTTTTTAACCATTATGGGCAAGACTTGTTTTAACCATTATGGGCAAAGGGTTCCATCCATGACCAATGAACAAGATTAGCAGAAATTAATGAGATTGTTTACAGGTTAAGGCAGGATAAATTAGATTCAGGTAATAAAGAAATGGAAGAGAAATTAATTATGGTGTAAAAATAAAACACAATTTGCTGGAGTAACTCAGCAAGTCAGGCAACATCTCTGGAGAACATGGATAGTGACATTTTGGGTGGGAACTCTTCTGCAAACTAAATATTGTGTGCTTCTCCAACCTTTCTTCACAAAGATGGATTCACTTTTATTATAGTTTAGAGATACAGCGCGGGAACAGGCCCTTTGGCCCACAGAGTCCGCGCTGACCAGCGATCCCGCAAACTTACACTATTCTGCACACTCTAGGGACAATTTTTACAATTATAGAAAGCCAAATAACCTGGAAACCTCTGTCTTTGGAGTGTGGGAGGAAACCAGAGATCCTGGAGAAAGCCCACGCAGCTCACGGGGAGAACATTCAAACTCCGTACAGACAGCACCCGTAGTCAGGATCGAACCCGGGTCTCTGGAGCTGTAAGACAACAACTACCGCTACGCCTCCATGCCGCGCCCTCCTCATCCCAATCTATGACCGCCACGGCTAATGTGGGAGGTGGAAGCCGAGGAACTGCAGACGCTGGTTTACAAAGCGAAAAGACACAAGAGTAATGCTGGAGTAATCGCGTGGGGGGGAGAATTGTGGAATGGCTGCTCCCACACAACTCCCCCTCCCCTCACAAACAAATCACTCGAATAACATCTTACCCCCTGGGGAATGGTTGGGAAGCCATGACAATTAATGTCTGAGATGGGGAAGGTGTTGGGAGGGGGGAGAGGGCGTGGGATAAAGCCGTTTTAGTTCCGCTGTTTCGCCGAAGAGGGAGGGCGGAGGGATGCATTATAAAAATTAATTTTTAATAAAAATTAAAAACCCACTTAACCCTTTACACCCTTAGTAATCAAGAACCTATCGATCTCCACCTCAAAAATATCCATTGACGGCCTCCACAGCCTTTTATGGCAGTGAATTCCACAGATTAACCACCCTCTGACTAAAGAGATTCCTCCTCATATCCTTTCTTTGTATTCTGAGGCACTGCCCTCCCGTCCTAGACTCTCCCACCAGTGGAAACATCCCCACATCCACTCTATCCAGGCCTTTCACTATTTGGTAAGTTTCAATGAAGTCCCCCCTCGTCCTTCTAAACTCCAGTGAGTGGGTCTTCGGTTAATTCAAAGAGAGTATGGGAACGGGTGGGCCACTGTTAGAGGAGGTGGAAATCTACACCCAGTGAAACAGGTCCCCAAGATTTCGAAACAATTCGTGTTTAGTACGATGGTGCAGTGGTAGAGCTGCTGCCTTTCAGCGCTTGCAGCGCCAGAGACCCAGGTTCGATCCCGACTACGGGTGCTGTCTGTACGGAGTTTGTACATTCTCCCCGTGACCGCGTGGGTTTTCTCCGAGATCTTTGGTGTCCTCCCACACTACAAAGGCGTGCAAGTTTGTAGTTTAATTTGCTTGGTATAAGTGTAAATTATCTCTAGTGTGTGTAGGATAGTGTTAATTGCTGGGGTGGCAGGGCGGTGCAGACTTGGTGGGCCGAAGGACCTGTTTTCGCGCTGTATCTCTGAACTAAACTAAATTGGGTTGTAAATTATCAGTGATTTAATGTCTGGGATGAGAGATTTTGTAGCAGAGCTGACTCGTAGCATAGTCCTATAAACTCACCAGATTAACACCTGGAATAGGTTGAACGACTCGTGTGTGAAAATTTTGAGATTCTGCTACATCAAATAATGTTCGATGAATACTATCTGTAGTCCTTCTAAAAGTGCTAGGAATACCTTGCCTATTTTAGAATTTATCAGTATTGCTCCAGTGTGAAGATTTACAGAAGTGAATTGAGATTCACTGAACTTTTGTTTCTTAAGAGCATAGTGAAAATTCTGTGGTCTACATTGTCGCCTGAGGTATAAAACTTGAGGTTCAGGCACCAAAGTTCCTACGTGAATGGAATGTATATCAGGCAGAAAGTAAAGAATGTAGATGCATCTCTACCATAAAGCTCAGTTACAATTCATCATGCTTAAATATGCATCTCTACCATAAAGCTCAGTTACAATTCATCATGCTTAAATATCAGATTTTACGCATAGACTGGGTAATTTAATTGTGTCCATCATGATGCAGAGAATTCTGCCTTCACAAGTGTGTGCCATCAATCTAATCTGTCTTCCAACAGTGACACTAAATTGTATAATTCGTGTCAGACGTTATGGCCTTGAACTGGCTTGAAGCCAAGTAAAATATGTAATTAATGGAAAAGAATCTGCTACAGTGTTTTGAGCTTTTTCTCTCCAGCTTTCCTTGGGTTAATTGCTAGCTGTACAACGCTGTCTCTGGAAAGAATTTCATAGTCCCATATTCCCAGCAAGAATATTTATTCCAGGAAAGTGTGATTTGCAGAATTCAGTCAAACCATTACAAAGGTTATTTCATACGTGGTCAATAGTCAATTTAATTTGTCACATACACATAAATGTGCAGTGAAATGAAAGATTACCCACAGTCCAACAATAAGAGCAATAAAAATAAGCAACAACACACACAATCATAAACCAACACCAAACAAAAAGAAACATCCATCACAGTGAGTCTCCTCCAGTCACCTCCTCACTGTGATGGAAGGCCAGAATGTCTTTTCTCTTCCCCTGCCGTCTTCTCCTGCGGTCAGGCTGTTGAAGTTGCCACGTTCCAGGCCGCGCCGGACGGTGAAAGGTCCGCAGCGGGCCGACCCAAGCCCAGCGTTCCGGGGCGGGCGAAGACGCTGCCGCTGCATGTCGGGGCGGTCGTGGCTCCCGACATTGAAGCCCCCGCCAGGCAGAGAAAATCCCACAGCCTATTTCAGGCCGCACCGGACGGTGAAAGGTCCGCGACGGGCCAACCCAAGCCCCACGATCCGGGGCGGGCGAAGATACTGCCGGAGCTCCCGATGTCGGCCCCCACCCAGGGGTGGGCCTGCGAGCTTCCGATATCCACGCGGCCCGTGGCTGAAGCCTCCGGAGCCTCCGAAGACGAGTCGCAGCCGCTCTCGCAGCGCCACCGCAGCCTCCGAAGGCAGCCAGCTCCGCAGATAGTAAGTCCGGTCAGCGGGCTCTGTGAACCAGAGCCCAGGTGGTCCCAGGTGGAGGCCCCCAGCTCCAGGTGTTTGGCCGATGGTAGGCCGCAGCGGGAACGGAGACATGGCCCAGAAAACAAAGGTCGGGTCTCCGTTCGGAAGAGACAATCTTACAGTTCTTCCCCCTCCCCCCCCAACATAGTACACAACCACAAAAAACACTACATCATATCTAAACACTACTTCTAAGACAAAAAACAACAAACACAAAAGACAAACGGACTGCAGGCAAGCCGCAGCTGCTAGGACTGCAGTCATAGTTTAATTTAGAGATACAACATAGAAACAAGCCGTTTGGCCCACAGAAACCATGCCAACTACCATTCACACTAGTCTGTTATCTCACATTCTCATCCACTCCCTAAATGCTAGGTGCAATTTACAGAGGGCAAATAACCTGCAAACCTGCATGATGTGTGAGGAAACCAGAGCACCTGGAATCAATCCATGTGCAAACTCCACACAGTCAGAATTAAACCCATGTCTCTGGCGGTGTGAGGCAGCAGCTCCAGCTGCTGTGCCACTATGCCACCTTACAAGCTGTTTCCTTGACTAGTAATTCAGAGGTCCCAGCTGATGATCTGAAGAGCTGAACATAAATCCTGTTCCAGCTATAGAGGAATTTCAGTTCAGGTAGCTAAATAAATTTGGATGTAAAAAAAAAGTACTATTGGTTTGTTGTTAAAAACCGCTTGTTCTATACTGTTTTGTGCAAGAAACCTTTGTGACCCAACCTGGTAAATAGCTACGACTTGACATTGCTCAAGTACAACTTCTCCATTGTAGCTGTGTCTTAACTGCATTCTGAATGTCAAAGGCAATTAAGAATAGGCAGTAAATGTTAGGCATGCCATGATGTCTACATTCTATAAATAAAAATTTAAATTCTTTCGGTCATGATGTGTTGAAATTGTAATGGTATGAATGAGGTTGTGTTCTAGATATTGTTAAACATATTGTATGTTCTTACAATTATTCTAAGGATTAAAATGTTCCTTTTTATTATTCATTCTAAGACTGAATGGATTCTTGTATTGTGCTTATTGCTCCTTCCTCATTGACGGATTAGGATTGTTAGAAGGACATTTAAGTAACTATTACATTTATATGGGATTGGAGTCGCATTTCAACTAGTTCCCTTTTCTAAAAAAAAAAGCACAAGTCTAACATTCAGGATTTTGATGACAACACAATTTCATGATCACTAGATGCATAGGGTCTTTTTACCAGCATCGGGGAATCAAGAGCCAGAAGACATTGGTTGAAGGTGAGAGAGGAAAGTTTTAATAGGAAACTGAAGGGCAACGTTTTCACAGGGTGGTTGGTAAAAGGAACGAGCTGCCAGAAGGGGTAGTTGCGGCAGGTACTTTGAGATTTAAAAGACATTTGGACAAGTATATGGATAGGACAGGTTTAGAGGGATATGGGCCAAATGGGGACAGGTGGGAATGGTGCAGATGATGCATTTTGTTTAGCATGGGCAAGTTGGGCTGAGGGCTTGTTTCCATACAGTATGACTCTTAGTTTACACTAATTTATTTTATTTTCTGGAGGCATATGTATGTTCGATTGTCGACATTGGGGTGTGCTCTGGTAAACGCTGACTTCAATTTAAGCAAACTCGGCATCCAAGCAGATTCCTCGTCTGATACATGCACAAGTAATTCTTATTAGATTGGACCAAATTGAGGCATTTAGTGGACACGAGATATATTCATTGCTGAGGAAAGGTTATTAACATACTTTGTGATTGTAACCTTCTGTGGGAGCTGGAGCATGAATTTTATTTCCCGATTGCTTTAATGTATCCCTTATTTCAGAGACAATAATTGCTGCAGATTTACTCACGAGACCTGAGCAGATTCCGAAATCCAATATCGGAGCAATAAACTTGCGTTTTCTCCTCAATCAATACTGCTGGCAGCACATTCTTTCCCTTTCCTTCCTGTTCTCATCTCATCATGCAGTGCTTGTCCATTTTCCAGCACAGGTGCGGCCTGACCCAGTATTTTGCCTTTCACATTTTCTAAAATCATGCAGAGTGCCTTCTGTCTAAGCCGCCCACTGCTTGATTGAGGATGTGGCAGCATTTACGGCCAATTGATGGCCTGCTACCACCATCTGTCCACATGAATATATCTTTGTGGCATTTCTTCCAACTCCCATAGGAAGATTAAAGGAATTTTTGAGGGGGGATGCAAACCTGGATGCAGTTTCTGATCCAAAGGAGGTGATGCATGAGATTAATTGTTTCATCGGTAGTGACAATGATTTCAGTGAGGATGCTGACATTAGTGTAGCAGTCTTCCCACTTGATGCACATGATTTCCACAAACAACATTGGCAGTACCTGCTCAAATGTTTGCGTGCAGCTTCGCACACTAAATTGATCGTGAAATAGTTAATTTGCAACCTTAAGATTATTCTGACTGAATAAATGAGCTCATGAATTATTTAGGAATGCTGCACTTATGAACTCGTATCACACAATGATAAGGTCAAAGTATATTTATTATCATTTGAAGAGTGTAATGCTTGACAACACATGGAGTTCAATTAGAGCAATTTCTTTTCTTTGAGAGATTTTCAGTTGTACTGCTTTTGAAAAGTTATTAGGTACTCAAAGCTGGAGCTTTCATTTGCCTGTAAAGCATAAATCGGGTGAGAGAAAGTTTACAGTGTATTGATTTATAACATTATAATGTGCAGCTTGTAAAATGAAGTAGGTATCAATCAGGTAGAATAACTCGAATGCATCAGTTTTCTACTTTCAAGAAAACATTGTTCATCTGTGATGGTAAATTCAAGGAAGTGTAGGCCGGTCTCTTTCTATTATGATTTTCATTTCCCATTGCTTTGATTTGAGCAGTGATTTGAGACCCACTCATTTGAACCTCTGATTGTAAGTCCTCAGAAAGGGTGCAATTTTCACCCAGAGTGAATGCTTGCTCATAGCTTAAGGAATTAGGAAATGAACTGCTTCCAGATACTTTATTTCCTGGACAAGTAAGGACAAAGTTCTTTGTCGTTTGTTAAACATTTTTTGATTACATCCAAAGAAATGTCTTGATTTCTGGTCCAAAGTTTAGTTTAGAGATACAGTGCGGAAACAGGTCCTTCGGCCCACCGGGTCCGTGCTGACCAGTGATCCCCAAATATTAACACTATCCTACACATTTACCAAGACAATTAACCTACATAACCGTACATCTTTGGAGTGTGGAAGATAACCGAAGATCTCGGAGAAAACCCACGGGGAGAACGTACAAACTACGTACAGACAGCCCTCTTAGCCGGGATCCGGCGCTGCATTCGCTGTAAGGCAGCAACTCTACCGCTGCACCACCTGTCCAGTTGTACTAGTATCTAGATTAATTGCAGATGGATGCGAATTTCAGTTACATATTCTAAGTAATACAATTCTTATTTACTTTCTGCTTCATGAACTGTCACATGACAATTAACATTGTTTTCCTGAACGCCAAATTTTTGGCGTGCTGTGTTGCATCTGGGGTGGGGAAAGCAAGCCTCCTGCATTGTAAACTTACTGCAAAATTGCTTGTAACTTTTACGGTGAAATCTTAACAAATACAAGTAAATGTATGGAATATAATTTCACAATCCTTGTAAATGCCATGGGAGTTAAATTGCATGCATTTAAAAGCCATTTTCTGTGGCTTCACAGCTTTCAAACTGCAGTTTATTCTAACGATTTCAGCCTCTAACCATCACTAATTGCATTCATGCAACAATGAGGGGCTCAGTTTCATGAACGGCCAGCATCAGTTCATGCTAGCTTGCACCGCTTCAAATCAGTTTCCATAACTTTGTGGCCATCATGTACATTGGAAATCTACTTGGTATATCCCCAGAGAAAGTGAGTGCTACATCCTTTCAGGGGCTAGCTCTTTTAGTCTGCTGGATAGCAGGTTATCATGCCCTGGGGATTTGAGGGTTCAGTCCAATTAATATCACCTGCATTTCTCTTAATTTCCCTCAATTCCTGCTTTTCATTGAACTCTGGTTGCCTAGCAATTCTGAAAAATTATTTGGGCCTTCTGCCATGAATATGTTAGAATATGTTTTTTTTAAATTTAATTGCTTATATATTGCTCTGTTCTGCATGCTAAATGTTCCTGTTATTGACTGCAGGTGACCTACATTTGTCTACTAATCTTTTTTAACACACTCGTGGAAGCTTATATGTAAGACCGTAAGACATATAAGCAGAATTAGGCCATTCAGACCATTGAGTCTCCTACGACATTCTATCAGAGTTTATCTTTTTTTCACTCTCAACTCCATTCTGCTGCCCTTTTCTGTGTAACCATTGACACCCTTACTAGTCAAGAATCTATCAATCTCTGCTTTAAAAATACCAAATGACTTGGCTTTCAGAGCCATCCATGGCAATGAGTTCCACAGATTTCCCACCCTCTGGCAAAATAAAATCCTCCTTATCTCCATTCTGAAGGTACATACTTTTATTCTGAAGGTTGTCCCCTCTGGTTCTAGACTTTCTCATTTACTGGAAACATCCTTTCCACAGTCACCCTATCTAGGAACCAGATAGTGTCCATCTACAGTGCACAGGTATGTTTCTTACAAGCGTTGTGTTGTACTCTATGCTTAATAATGTAATAATTTTCATTCGAATCCCTTCATTGTAAAGGCCCTTCTTTCTCTGTAGTTTCATTAAACACATGTAAGGAAACTAAAAGAACTTTATTTGGCTAGGTCATCTGCAGAATGCATTTTCAAAACACCTTAATATTGTTGCAATTTAAATTTGACTGTTCCTCTAACCTTCAGTAAGTTTTAGCATAACACTTCAGAAAATGAAATATTGATTAAACAATTTTGAGCTATGCAGTGTAAGAATTTAAGTGCACCCAGTAAAATTTTAATATTGGAAATTTGACACATCCATCCAAGATTTGAATGCTAATAGCCTTTCCCAACCACTCCCCCTCACCTCTCCCCCCCCCCCCCCCCCCCCCCCGCTCACAATCGGACTATTGCCATGAATGTTATGTAATGGAAAATAATCTTATCCCGGATTAAAAAGTGGTAATAACCATTTCCAGGTTGTTTTGATGAGGCACTTCTGCAGGCGAGAGTCACTGTTCTGATCTCCGCAACACTCCTTTTGGAACTTGCGGATCAAAATTGTGCAGTTTTCCTCAGCTGCAACCAGAACTTTTGGTAGTGGTCCAACAACTGAAATGGTAGTTGGTGTCTTGATGCTGCATCGATCCTGCACTTCCATTAGGGTGCAGTAGAATGCCGAGAAAAATAGATTTTGCAAGTTCTTATCAAACACTCGTTTTAACCAAATGCATATCTCATGCACTTAAGTTGTTCTCCACAGCGATTACAGTTGCAATGTATCTAAATATTTAAAAAATATTTTAAAATGTAATGAAGTTGGGTTCTCAACAGCCACATGAATTTTGAAACCTATCCGAGCAGGTTAGAAACTGAATATTCTGCACTGTGATTCCTATCCTGAATCCCATAAGCCTTTCTACCATTTGCCAGATGTGCAAGAACTGTGATTAACCTTTCTGTGCTTGTCCAGATGATTACAGTTCCAGTAATAAACCTGTGGCTGAATTCTGAACAGAACATCCCATATGAGAAAGTAGTTCAGCCACCAGTTGTAAATTTTATTTGTTGCAGTGTGTTCTACCTGCCATATGCACTGCAGCGATTCAACAAGGCTGCTTCGATAGCATCTCTAAAACCCACAACATCTTCTCCTTCTGAAGGAAAAGAGCAGAAACCTGAAAGGTGTGGCACTACCTGAGAATCAGCATGTTAAATTATCGCTATTCCTTCAAACTCCCTGGGGCAAGGTCTTGGATTTTCCTAACTAAAATAGCTGTGGGCATATATTTACTGCAATAATTCAAAACGGTAGCTTAGCTTCTCCAGGGCAGTTAGGATTGATCTATAGCCATGAAGCCAAGACTAGCATCTGTGGATGAATAAAAAAACATTGCAGAAATTACTCTCACTAATTCTGCAAATATTCCTCCACGCTTGTATCGTTCCTCATTAACGCAGGTTCTATTTTAGCTAATGTTTCTAAAAATGTTCAGAGAAATGTTTATCGGCTGTACTGAACACTACATACGCTTTGACCTGTTTCCATCTGCTACATGTAGCAGCTATTTCCTAAATAATTTAGAAAGCTTGTGTGCCCTTTGTCTCAGGCTCATTGTATGTTCTGAAGTTTTCAAGTACTGTTTTGTTAAAATGTGAAGGGTTAGAATATTGCTCAGTTGTGCCCTTTCTAGGTATAGACAAGTGCCGTCTTGGATAAACTGGCTACCCTGCTGATTTCCAAATATGGTAAGGTATGCCTTGGCAGAGTTTGGAGCTTGCTGCTAGGATGTAGGCCATGGAATAGGTGAAACAGTAAGTAAAATTAAATACACTATTAAACCATTGATTATCAATTTATCAAAGACTTGAGGGAGCTGGAAAAAACAGTATTCTTGAGCAATATAATAAATAATAATAATGTAAAAAATAAAATTCACCATTTGCACTGCATTTATCTGATTGGAATATTTAACCAATAATATAACTAAAGTTATCTTGTACATGAAGAAATGTCATCAGAATCTAGCTCTTGAACAAATGATGTATTCAATAAACGAATGTTAAAAGCTTCAAGGCATGCTTTTAAAAATGCAATGAAAGCATAACTCCTATTTATTTAAAGTAGCAAAATTGTTTCAAGGGCTTCATTTGAGCTCAGTTAGATAAAAATTTGATCTGATAGTGACATTAGAGCAGATGACCAAAAACTTTGCCTGTTAGGTTTTCAGGAATATTTTAAAGGAAGAAGGTAAAGTGTTCTGGAGAAATTGAGAGAAAATTCAAACGTTTTAAAGAATCAGTAGCTTGTGGACAGTTAAGTTAGGGATGTTGGAAGATTTCAAGATTATAAGGGTTAAGAACAGTGAGACCACATAGAATCAGAATTTCTACATGAGAAATGAAAATGACATTTATACCACCCACTGCTCTGAACCTCCCTAATTATATTTGTTAACTGATTTTTCAAATGGCTGAAATATTTTCAGGACTACACAAGTTAATAATTTGATTTGTTTGCCATGGATATAGCATTTCATAACAAAGCCACATAGACTAAAACTGCAAATCAATACATTGACCAGAAATGAAGTCAACTTTAATCTAAAACCTCACCAGTCTTTTGAAGGTCTGGTAGTGATGCATATGCTCTATAAAATGAGTTACAGTTGATCTAAATAAATGTGCAGAGAGGAAATCAATTGCTGGTAGAAAAGCCAAATTGGCTACCTTTTTGAATTTGCTATATAGGTCCATCGAATATACCGTACTGATTATTTGACTCCAGCATTTTTCATGGCTCTGCTCAATATTTGACTTAAATGTACATAGTAGACGAATTGAAACTTGTAATTGAACAAACAATTTTACACTCAATGCAATATTGCATTGAGATAAATAAACAACTTATTACATTTTGGCAGCCATAATTTTGTAGTTCATTTATATTTTTCCCTCAAAAAAACTGCCGTGAGGCATGATTACATTTTGGCCGAGATGGCTTTCAGCTTTCAGAAGAACATTCAATAAAATAGTAATTGCTGGAAATAGCTGCAAAATATTGGCAAGTGACTGCAGATGCTGTAAGTATGTCCTGCATCACGATGAGCAGAATAAATCCAACAAAAAGCTTTTCACTGTACCTCGGTACACGTGACAATAAACTAAACTGAACTGAACAAAATCCAATACAGCTAATTATCACCCAACAAGTCTATTTCCAGTCATTGACAAAGTGACGGTAGGCCTTCTGACAGTGCTGTCAAGCAACGTACTCCACAATAAATTGTTCATTGGGTTTATCAGGACCTCTTGGCTCCTTACTTCGCTGCAGTTGGAAATCTCAACCAATGTTACCCTGGGATTATGGGGATAACCATTGACTAGTCATTCAACTTGGACCAGCTTCCACAGCTGGGTATCCTGTACCGTGACTCATCAGCTGACATCCAAAAGCTTTCCCATCAACTACAGAGCATAATTTTCGGAAGGCCCCTTGCAAGTTATGTACCATACTAACATGAAAACATGTCATCAGTCCTTCATTGTCTTGAAACTTGCTCTCCTACAACACAGAGTTTCAGTAATATGCAGTAGTTTGGCTCACTATCTCAATGGCAATTCACGATGGGTAGTTAATGTTGACCTTAAAATTAAAGTCAATATCAGAAATAATCATTTTTATATCCACAGCATATTTGTTTATTGACATTTCAGTGGTAAATAACGTTAAATTTTTAATAATTATTTATGTTTTATGGGGTAGTATTTAATCACAGCATTATGGTCCTTTGAAAGTAATAATTCACATGTGATTCACTATTTGATTTCGCCCATACTACCACCACAGTCTTGCATAAATGTAATAAGCATAGTCTCAGCTCAGCTTGCACTCCTCATACATGATCTGACACTAATGTTGTTTTCTGTCACCTTTAACATTTCCTTCTGATCGTGCTTACACTCTACTGCCAATCTTTCATTAGGCGGTGCAGTGGCATAGCTCATAGAGCTACTTCATTGCTGCTCCAGTGATTTAGGTTCAATCTTGACCTCTGGTGCAGCCTGTGGGATGTTTGCACATTGTGGGTTTTTCCTGGGTGCTCCAGGTTCCTCCCACATCCTAAAGACGTGCGGTTGCTGGCTAAATTGGGCAATGTAAAGTGTTCCCCTACTGTACGAGCTGATTGCTAGAATCTGAGTATAGTTTGTGGGAAAGTGGAGAGTAAATTGGGATTACTGTAGGATTAGTATGAATGGGTACTTGAAGGATGAATGGATGGTGTGTAGATGATGGGTTGAGGGGCCTGCTTCTGTGCTGTAATGTTATTGCTGCCACCCTTCATAAACAAGGTAATTAATCCTACAAGTATTGTAGGAAAAAGAAATGTAGACGCTGGTTTAAATCGAAGGTAAACACAAAATGCTGGAGTAACTCAGCGGGTCAGGGAGCATCTCTGAAGAGAAGGAATGGGTGATGTTTCGGGTCGAGACCCTTCAGACTGATGTCAGGGGAGGGAGTGGGACAAAGAATAGGATGTAGGAGACAGGAAGACTGGTGGGAGAACTGGGAAGTGGGAGGGGATAGAGAGGGAAAGAGGAACTATCTGAAGTTAGAGAAGTCAATGTTCATACCGCTGGGGTGTAAACTGCCCAAGCGAAATATGAGGTGCTGTTCCTCCAATTTGCGCTGTGCCTCACTCTGACAATGGAGGCGGCCCAGGACAGAAAGGTCAGGTTGGGAATGAGATGGGGAGTTGAAGTGCTGAGCCACCGGGAGATCAGGTTGGTTAAGGCGGACTGAGCGGAGGTGTTGAGCGAAATGATTGCCGAGCCCACGCTTGGTCTCGCCGATGTAGAGAAGTTGACATCCGGAACAACAGATACAATAGATGAGGTTGGAGGAGGTGCAGGTGAACCTCTGCCTCACCTGGAAAGACTGTTTGGGTCCTTGGATGGAGTCAAGGGGGGAGGTAAATGGACAGGTGTTGCATCACCTGCGCTTGCAGAGGAAAGTACCTAGGGAGGGGGTGGTTTGGGTGGGAAGGGACGAGTGGACCAGGGAGTTACGGAGGGAACGGTCTGCGGAAAGCAGAAAGGGATGGAAATAGGAAGATGTGGCCAGTAGTGGGATCCCGTTGGAGGTGGCGGAAATGTTGGAAGATAATTTGTTGTATGCGACGGCTGATGGGGTGGAAGGCGAGGACGGTAGCGCAGCGGTAGAGTTGCTGCTTTACAGCGAATGCAGCGCCGGAGACTCAGGTTCGATCCTGACTACGGGTGCTGCACTGTAAGGAGTTTGTACGTTCTCCCCGTGACCTGCGTGGGTTTACTCCGAGATCTTCGGTTTCCTCCCACACTCCAAAGACGTACAGGTATGTAGGTTAATTGGCTGGGTAAATGTAAAAAATAAATTGTCCCTAGTGGGTGTAGGATAGTGTTAATGTACGGGGATCACTGGGCGGCACGGACTTGGAGGGCCGAAAAGGCCTGTTTCCGGCTGTATATATATGATATGATGATATGATATGATAAGGGGAACTCTTATCCTTGTAACGAATGGGGAGAATGGGAGCAAGAGCAGAGCTGCGGGATATTGAGGAGACCCTAGTGAGTGTCTCATCTATAATGGAAGAGGGGAACCCCTGTTTCCTAAAGAATGAGGACATCTCTGATGCCCTAGAATGGAACACCTCATCCTGGGCGCAGATGCGGCATAGACGGAAGAATTGGGAGTAGGGGATAGTTTTTACAGTAAACAGGGTGGGAAGAAGTGTGTTCTCTTCCAGCCCAGCTGAGGCTTGTACCACCACCATTTCCATCCATGTGTCCAGTTTCCCTAACCTCAAATTGTCACGTGCATTGAGTACATTTCCCCCACCTTCCATGTTGTCAAATTTTCATTGTTCCTTTTTTCTATTTATCTCTTATTCACTCATGACTTCTCCCCAATATTCTTCTTGTTTGTTCTCTATTCATTAATAACTATCGATATTTTTCATTATATACTTGAACACTATGGCAATGTCAATTGACGTGTAATTAGTTTGTGTTCAAATTTCATTTACCAAAACTAATTTACATTAGGTGTATTAGATATATTGATTTGTTTGCTGGTCTGCAATGATGCCATGTACAACTGTTCACTGACTGGCATTTTAAACAGCTAATTAATAAGCCTCTCACCCTCTGTCTCCAGTTTAGTGCCAGCCCTGCACCTCCCTGCCAACTAGCAATTTGAGTATTCTAAAGGTACAAAACAATATTGCAAGCGAGGAATTGACTATATTATTCAGTTTGCTATCATTTGTTTGAACTACTGGGCATATTGGATCATAAAGTGTCACTTTCTGTGGTGTTTAATATGATGTGAGTATACGTTGTATTCAGTCCACAAAGGAGCTCTGCGTTGTAATTGTTTCTGCTATCCATTAAGCTGTACATTTTGTCAAACAAGGTAATTTCATTTTCTAATTGCAGAAGTTGTACCATGTATAATTTGAGATTCGTGTGTTGCATATATACGAAAGCTGCTATGGTTGAAACAAGTTCAGTTCTTAGCAACCCTGCCAAATGTTTAAAGACGTGGAGAACACAATACCTAAAATCTAAACTACTAAAACATTTAAATAAGGCTACTGACAGGTTTTAAGTTCGGATTTACATGGGTCTGCCTTATTATTTAAACTCCCCTTGTCATCGCGCTGAATTAGCAAAACTATTTGATCATATGAAAGTGTCTTCTCCACGTCTACCTGGAGTTTTATCATTAATGACATTGGTCTTTGTCATAATATTACGGATGAAAAATCCTATATCTAGAATTTCGAATCCAAGTTTTTGTTATTATAAAGAAAAAACCTTTACAGCAAAAGATGTTTTTTTTGTACGTTTGCATTGTGTTGAACATTAATTATTACTGATTGTCCAAAAAAAACAGTAGCCTGTAGGAAAAAGCTGTGCAACATTCAGATTATTACAAATATTCAGTCGGCACCAGCAGTATGTAAGATAAATGTTCAGACATGGGTCGGTAATTTTCCAAAATTTGCCAGCAATTTGTTTAACATCTGTATTCAATCTTAAAGCTGCTGCTTTTGCCTACGACAGAAGTGAATATCTTTAAAATGTGCATGACCACCAAATTGGACATGCTCCAGTGAATCAAGGTAGTGTCCAATCATACAAGCCCACGTGTTGTTCATGGAGTACATAGAACATACATAGAAACGTACGCAGGAACATCCCCTGTGGCTCACAATGTCTGTGCTGAACATAATGTAAAATTAAACAAATCCTTTCTGCCTGCGCATGATCCATATCCCTCCATTTCCTGCATATCCATTTGCCTACCTCAAAGCATTAAAACAGCCACTATCACATCTGCATCTTCTGCTACTTTGTGGTATCATTGTAATACAGTGAATACATTCTCTCGTGAATCCTCTTCAATAACTTCCCTACTGCTGATGTGGTTCGCCTGCCTATAATTTCTTTAATGTTCTCTTTCTCTTAAACAAAGGAACAACTTTGGCTACTCTCCAGTCCTCCGGGACTGTGCCTGTGACTAGAGTGAATTCAAAGATCCTTGTCAAGACCCAACGATCTCCACTTTTGCCCCTCTCAATAATCAAGGATAGACCCCATCAGGCCCTGGAGACTTATCCACCTAATGCTCTTCAAGAGATCAACATCACCATGTTCTTGATCTGAAAATGCCTTGGCACATGTCCATGTCCTTCTCGATGAATACCAATGCAAAGTACAACATTCAACCCCTGGAATTTGGAGTTGTCAATAATGGTCATCGTGAAACCAAGTCTCTGCAATGGCCACAACATCATAATTCCGTGCCCTGATCCAGACTCAATCCATGTGCTTTAACCATAATGTTCCTTTACATTGAAATAAACGCACTGCAGCCCACCATTCTCATCTTGCTCAATAACCCGTCCCTGCGTGTCTTTCCTTTGAGACTGACTTGTCATAATCTCTATATTCCCATTAATCCCTTCACCTGCTACCCTGGCCCCTATCCCCCTGACATTTCCAGATTGAACCCTCCAGAATAGCACTAGCGGCACGGTGGCGCAGCGGTAGAGTTGCTGCCTTAAAGCGAATGCAGCGCCGGAGACTCAGGTTCGATCCTGACTACGGTCGCCGTCTGTACGGAGTTTGTACGTTCTCCCCGTGACCTGCGTGGGTTTTCTCCGAGATCTTCGGTTTCCTCCCACACTCCAAAGACGTACAGGTATGTAGGTTAATTGGCTGGGCAAATGTAAAAATTGTCCCTAGTGTGTGCAGGATAGTGTTAATGTTCGGGGATCGCTGGGCGGAGCAGACCCGGTGGGCCGAAGGGCCTGTTTCCACGCTGTATCTCTAAAAAATCTAGTGAAAGTCCCAGTAAGGATATTGATTTCCCTCCATTTCAGGTGGAAACCCATCCATCTTGTGCAGGTACTCCCTGCCCTTGAAGAGAGCCCACTAATCCATTTGCCTGAAGCCCTCCTTCCTGCATCAATTTCTTGGCCACGTATTGAATTACATAGCTTTCTATTTCTTGCATTGTTAGCATATGGCACAGGTAGTATTCCTGAGATTACAACCCTGGAGTCCTGCTTCTTAACCTACTTACTGACTCGCTATAATCTCTTTGCAGCACCTTGACTCCCTTCCTATCTTTGTCATTGGTACCAATGAGAATGATGACATCTGGTTGCTTACCCTGCCCTCTCAGAACTTTTTAATAGAATTTAAAAGCCATCTTTTTTTGAGATACTTTTTTTTTGCCAGTTTCAACTTAATTGTTGTATTCATCTATTGTTCCTTACTTTTGGGGGAGTGGAGAGCAACAAGGCAAGAAGTTTTGATGTTATTTTATACTATAATCAAAATCTAGTTAAAAGTTGAGGAGGGAAGTAGCCCTAAGGAGTTAAAATTTTCCAAAATCATTCCGATTAAAAAGTCATATATGAAAGATCAAGCTGTAATTTATATGTGATCTCCTGGGTGTATTACAAACTTTGTAATACTTAATGAACTAGTTGCTATAATTGCTGATGATTCTTTGTAGAAAATTTGATAGCAAAGTGGCCAATTTTCTCTTGAGAATTTAATCAAAAATTAAGCTTTACTGCCTCATGTAAGAGATTCTAAGGAAGTGTGCTTTGAAACATACATGCATTCAGAAGATTTTTTAACCTAACACATTGTAAAACCTCATTCCCATTAATGAATATCGTATCTGCACATTGCAGAACCATTTTATTGTTTAACTAATTGCTTTTGTGCATTCCAGCACATAATTGGAATACTCGAGGAATATTCCTTTAACATTCAAGGAAGATATTTGACCCATTGTTCTTGTCAGGTTTATTAAATAACTATGTTGTCAACATCCCTACTCATTTTCCAATGTCCTCCAAATTTCTGCTGCAGATTTATATCATTACAAATCACAAATAATTCTGATATGTAACAGCTACCAGTCAGAGCTATCCAAACCATCACTATGTTGCAATTTTATTCTCATTTCCCTATCAAAGTTTTTGCCACTTACCTTAAAACCGTTCTCAAATTACTGACACTTCTGGCAGTGCAAACAGTTTCCTCCCGGCGTCAGAGACACTAATCCCAGTTTATTACATGTGGAGATACTCAAAATCTTTGATACCATTCTGGTAAAATTTCTTGCACTTTATAATGCCTTTATAAAACGCTGACGTCATTCCTAAATTGTGATACCCAGAATTAGAAATTTAAACGGTAATTTGGAACTGCTTATCTTCCTTATTCTTTTTTCCCATCGCTGTTTTTGAAACGATATTCACTTCGCTAAATTTTTATAGATGCGAACCATGGTGGAAATGTCTGTTTGGGGCAGGTTATAGGGTCAGAGTAATTTTAGAATTATTCAGATTCTGTTTTGTGGAAAATTGTTTAAATACTAATTAATTTTAATGGTCAGTAGTAATTTGTCTTAGCTGCAAAGCAGATATGATAGCATTGTGAAAGAAATGGTCTGAATTGTGTCATGTGTAAAAAAAAAAAGTCTCGCTTTTAAAACGTGGTTATTCCTAAATCCACTAATCGCTTCCATTTATGTGGACAAAGGGTGGACTACAATGAAAGGATAATTATAATCATTGTGAGAAAATATATACAATTTATATCACTCTAATTTTGCCAAATGACAGCAAAGAGTTAATTGTTGACAATGGCAGCTTATTCCATTGAATGGATGAAGCTGTTCCAAAAGTAACTGATATTGTTCTATCTTATTTTAAATCTGAGAACGTCTACCTTCTGAACTAGTGACTTCCTTGTTGAAACTATTGATCCTCTATGTACGTAAGGGAACTTTTAAGGAGTTTCTTCCTCAGAGGGAAAAAAAACCCAAATCCCAGCTGTAACCGAATGGTGCCTTTGGCTTAACTCCAGCATTCCTATTCAAGTCAGAAAAAAAATTGGAATGTCAAAAGAAAGCAGTGCTTGAAGCAGTCCAGCTAAGGCAATAAGTACAAAACAGAACTTGCTGTGTTCGTACATCATCGAGAGTTGCTGCAGTCCTTGATGTGTGCAGAGTCTCAAAATGAAAAATTGTGCTTTGATATTTATCTCAATTTAGTCTTCATGTGATACAGTTCAGGTAAATTGAAACCATTTTCCTGCAGCTGCAAAGACAGTCCTTTAGGATTTTGTTTGTCGCTTTCATCTTTTTTTTTCAAATGCGCTGAACTCTTGGTGAAACTGAAGAAGAACAAAACTTGACTTGAGGACCAACAATTTTCATCTAACGGTCTTATTTTCATTTTGCCTGTCAGCTTGCAATGTTGTAAAGAAAAACTTATGAATTTCAGTTTTGGATACAGTACCAACCAGTTCTGAAGGCAATCGTGTTAGAGCACAGAGGAGACTTGCTCAGCAAAGTGAACACTATCACTGTACTGATCAGAAGCGGATATCTTGGATTTGGTTAACTATGTCAGCGCTATATTCTAGGAGTAAGGACCTGACGAGAAGCAGGAAAACACAGCCAGAGACACCACCTTGCTCACCCTCACCCACCAGCAAGACATTTCGAGTAAGCAAACCATTGTCTTTCACTGGAGTGCTCTGGTACAGTAAGAAAGTGACTTAGTGAATGTGCAACAGATAAAACCAGTGGTTGGTGAAGGAACTATCTGTCACACTTGGCCTCTAAGCAAACTGTGTTCTATTTATGTTTGTGGAGAATTAAATAGTTGCATATTATTAGTATATTTGGATGTTTCAGGATAATTTAGACTGTGGTTATATTCTCATAAAGATCCACTTTTAAATAACAACACGCGGCCGACTTTTCCCACTAACTTAAAGAATAATTGGTTACAGCCTGCTCCTTACTTGATTTTGACGAGCGGACTGAATTGTTAGATGGAGTGGGTAGTTAAATAATATAACAATCAGATGCAGGGATTTTGTCTGCTATCCTGTGTTTTGTAAGTCTGATTTTTGAATGGTTCTGTTTACTGTTTCATTTGGAGGAGTCTGAGCTCATGTTTTCCTTTCCAGTAATTGGCACTGACACGTATATGTACCCCCAAGGGTTTCACCTCGGTTAAAATCGGCATTTTAAAATACAGCAGGGTGGCTAATAGGTGAACAATCCAAAGGAAAATAATGAAATTTATTGCAAACAGATTTATTTAATGTCAGTTCTGATTGGGTGGCCTCCTTAAGCATATACAGGGACAGTTTCTGGGAGGTTATTGTGCAACACTGATGTCATAATTAGAAACAGCTGTAGTGCAATAGGCACTGTGCTGGTTAACTTTTTGAGTAGGTTGGAAATGTAGGCAAAACTTGCTGGAGATACTTGGCTTGACATAATTGTAAATCTTAAAGAATTTTTGATCAAAAGACCACTTCAAAACCATTGGATTTGTTGGTTGCGCGCTTGAATGTTTTTTTGCTTTTAAAATGGATCCATGAAAAATGTGCTTGGTGAAATTCTGAAATACTTAAGTACTCTTCAGTGAATCTTTTGCAGAATCACAATTCTTAATTTTCTTTCATGCGTATACTCAGTAACACATCAGTAAATGTGTTTGAACTGTTCTTTATTCGTAGCAAATTTAAATGTCATGTTTTATAGTTAGGGCAGGAATATAATTGGTGTTCAATGAAAATTACGTACATTTAATCTACAAAAATAACATCTGATTTAAAAGCACCTAGATGATCAAAAATTTAATTTCAGATTGAACTAAAATGCTCACTATGAGCCACACAAACAAAATGAAGAAAATTAAGCAGCTAAGGAGGGTACATTTAAATAATTTTTATGTATTATCATACCGTACTTTTAAAATTCTGCTGTGTAGCAATGTTTCATCCATGGGTAGTACTTTAGCTTGCACTCGCATTTCCTAATTGTTTTCTTCCTTTAACACTTGCTTGGCTTTGTCTTGGTCACCCTGTGTCTTACATGACATTTGTGGTAGCAATTCCTCATTTCATTCAGGAATAAGGATGCTGAAGGACTACATAGCCATGATGGTTATTGCTACCAGTCCTGCATGTCTTTGTTCAATATGCAGAGATACTCTTCCAGTTTCTAACTTGTCAGTACGGGGGCACAGTGGTAGAGTTGCTGCCTTACAGCGAATGCAGCGCTGGAGACCCGGGTTCGATCCCGACTACGGGTGCTATCTGTACGGAGTTTGTACATTCTCCCTGTGACCTGCGTGGGTTTTCTCCGAAATCTTCGGTTTCCTCCCACATTCCAAAAACGTACAGGTTTGTAGGTTAATTTGCTTGGTAAATGTAAAAATTGTCCCTAGTGGGTATAGGATAGTGTTAATGTGCGGGGATGGCTGGCGGCCCGGACCCGGTGGGCCGAAAGGCCTGTTTCCGCGCTGTATCTCTAAACTAAAGTAGCATTAACATTCAGTTTATATTTCTGGGTGTGTACAATTGTGGTGCAGTACAAACAAAAACCATTTTCCTTGACTTCCTTTTCCTCTTTCGCTTTCCTTTTCATCTCCCCTACCTATTACCTGATTCACATTTTGTCTTTCAATTTTATGGTCTGTTTTAATATTTTAATTTTAAATTTAATTTTCGTAACATAGAATTATGGATACATTGGGGTGATTAAAATTATTGTGCTTGTTGAGTTTGGATTTTGTGAAAAAAAAACAAGTGCAATTTGAAGAGTCTTTCTGACCTCAAAATGACACACTTAAATAAAACTGGCCAATAGGGTTTGATTTTCGTGTGGTTTCTGACATTAGTACTGCCTCTTAACCTGCTGCTGTGAGGTTGAGAATTTTAAATATTTATTCAGATTTATTCGGTTCTACTATCTAAGCAACAATAAAACATATGTAGTCAGAAATAAAGTGGTTTAAATATTAAAATTAATTTGCACAAGTCAATTTCAGTTTGCAAAATTAGTTGGAAGTACTCTTGCCTCTAAATCAAATGCGTAAGTTCAAGTACAACTCCAGAGTCCCGAATGCAAATTTCTCAGCTGGCACACTCTAGCGCAGTACTGAGGGAGTGCTCTACTGTCAGAGATGCCACCTTCCAGGCACTTGACTGAAGTTTTCAGGTGAATGCAAATGAAATTATCTCAAAGAGCATGGGAGCTATCCATGTTAGCCAAACAAACCATTTCCTCTCAATGGGCATTGCTTTTTTTTTTAAATCAGTCTTTCTGGCCATTATCGCATCAGTGCAGAATATTTTCCATGCTTCCCACACTGCATTAGTAACTACATTTCAAAATACTTTATTGCCTGCAAAGTGCTTTTGAGATGGCCTGAGGACACTCAGCATATCAATGTACTGGTAATTTATCGGACTGGAAAGAAAGGAGCACTGTCTCTTTTGAAACCTCGAACTTTGGTTTTGATTTTTTTTCTTCGAGAAACTCTAAACTTGGAAATATTACGAATTAAAGGTTATTAAATTATGCAATGACAACAGCAAAAGTGTTCTTTGAAATAAGATAATTTGTTGTGGCACAGCTTCTTCAAGCTATTTGGTAGAATTATGCTTCCTGAAGTTATCATTCACAGTCAGCATATTTATTTATAAAGGCGGAGGTGCTTTGTAAAAAATTGTTGATGTTATTTTATATTCTATTCTGCATATAGAAAGATTTTATCCGAAACATTCTCCCCTCTTACACAATTATGTTTCCTCCTTATGCAACTGATAAATTGACGGGTAGGGCAGTGTGATGGATTTAGCAAGTATTGAAGGTGTTAAAGATATAAGGAAGCAGAGTTTGGATTGCTTTGGAATAGCCCTCATATTTTTTAGGGTAAACAACCATAAGATTTTGGAAGCAATTTACATTTGATCACTTGATATTTGGTATTTTGAAACCATAATCAATATTTTGATACCATCTAGACCAGTTGTATTTTAGAGTAGGTTACCAGGATGAGCTTCACTATTCTGTTTCAGTGCAGATACTGTTAAACACTCTTGACTCTTGAGCAAGAAACCAACGGATTGTTTTCTTGAGAACAGGTCCACCACCGACTGATTTTCTGACAAGTGGTGGTCCAATACCTCCTTTCATCCAGACAAAATGAGAGCACACTTGAAATTCCCCCTGGAATTCCACCCAAAAATGTGGTACCTAGACCGGGTGAGACGGCCGATCTCAACCTCATCGGGTCTTCTGCGCCAACCGGCGTATCAAATTTTGCCCTCTGCAGCCAAGGCTCTGGAACTTCAGCCCAACCAGAGTCGCCAGGTCTGTTCCCACAGATTACTTTCGACGCCGACTTTGCAGGCTCCCTGGTGGCCTCGGTGGACTGTTCTGGTTACCGTTGGACTCTTCCTGGAGGTAGTGACATCTTCTGGTCCGGCAAAACAGACAATCCAGAAAGGCTCTGGAACCAAGGGTGCTGGAAAATCAGTGGTGGACTTATAATGCAGGAATCTTGGTAGTAGATAATATGTTTTGAAGCTGATTGCATTTAGATGTGAAATTACACAACATTTTTTTTACATTAAATAAATTTATGCCCATCTAAAAGAAATGTAGTTTGCCTCAATTGAAATTACAGACTAAATAGCTTTATTTATTCTGAACATTCATTGAATCATAGATATTTACACAGGGAGATCATTTGGCGTATTGCGTCCACGTTGGCAAAAATGGATCTTGTTTTAATCTCAATGAACCAGTATGCTAGAGTGCATGGGAAGCTTTTTGCTTGAGAAAATGCCTTTTGCTT
Organism: Rhinoraja longicauda; assembly: GCF_053455715.1. Taxonomy (NCBI): domain Eukaryota; kingdom Metazoa; phylum Chordata; class Chondrichthyes; order Rajiformes; family Arhynchobatidae; genus Rhinoraja; species Rhinoraja longicauda. Next base: position 11,527,155 of record NC_135976.1, read on the forward strand.
CTTAACCTAACTTCAATCAAAATGAGCAGACCCTTTGTCAAGTAGCTGCACCATGCTTTAAGTGATGTAATTAGCAATACAGTATATTTGTTCAGAAATTATAGGAGTATTGCACTCCTCGAATAAAGAACTCCAAATTGTTCTTGTGGGTCTTTGCAGCGTAGATTACTGCGGTGGACAAGATGCATCTGTCTTCAGTTACATCGTCTGTGGGAGACGGGAAGATTGTCCAATTGAAGGAAATGTGCCTTCCTACATCAATCCAAGCTCATCTTAAAATAGCTCTATTTATAGAGATTTGGCTGGGCTGTTCTAAACATTCATTTAGTTATAGTGTGAGTTGAAGGAGAATGAGTCAGGAAAAGGAGATTGTGATTGGGGCGATGGGGGGAGGAAAAGGAATATTGTTTTGTTGCAAACTCCCGAAATTTTACTTTTACTGAAAAAGGAACTTCACCACTGGTCGCACGGGAAAATTGCATTCAGAATGTAAATCAGTCCATTATTTCACAAAGTATCTTGGACTAAATTTAAGATCAAACTATAATGCTGAAGAAGGATCTCGACCCGAAATGTCACCCATTCCTTCTGTCCAGAGATGCTGCCTGCACTGCTGAGTTACTCCAGAATTTTGTCTATCTTCGATTTAAACCAGCATCTGTAGTCCCTTCCTTTACATATAATACTTACATTTTCCTTTATCAACATGTCAGTGAAGAAATTTTGTGTGGATCCCTTTTTAAAATAAACAGGTACTTTTTGAACAATATGCAACTTTGAATGCTACCCTCTAAATGGAAACACTTTGTACACCTCTATCCTTGGGGCTTATCAAATTAATACTGAAACAAAACATTACTTTCAAGATACAGTTAGTAATTTTGAAATTCCTTAAGTGACATTGATTATTCATTTGTGAAGGAAGTAATGTTGGATTGGGCTCTGACATTTTAACTATACATTAGGATCAGTTATAAGACATGCATGTGATCTTTCTGATCCAGCCAGTCAGCTAGACATTACATGTGATGGTCAGGATCTCAGAATTCAGTGAAATTCTTTGCCACAGAGTGGAATTATTTGCCACAGAAGGCTGTGGAGGCCAAGTCAATGGATATTTTTAAGGCAGAGATAGATTCTTGATTAGTACAGGTGTCAGAGGTTGTGGGGAGAGGGCAGGAGAATGGGGTTAAGAGGAAGAGATAGATCAGGCATTAAATGGCAGAGTAGACAATGGGCCGAATGGCCTAATTCAACTCCTATTCCTTATGATCTCCAGCATTGCAGGAGCTTCTTGGGTATATTACATGCCCACATCCTGGAGTGAACTTTCTGCGCCAGACTGTAAACTAACAGTGGCATTCAGAATATATTACCCGCTGTAAAGATCTTTTGATTAGATAAAGGTATTGTAATCCAGTGAGAGGAAACAATAGTAACTAAAAATCTATTTAACCAATTGCTGTTTTTGAATCCTTGTAGTTTTGAACTTAACCTCCTGCACTGTGTTTTGAATGTTAAAGTTAGATACTGAAATTTGAATTGGATACATATTACGTTAGACAAAGGAACTCAATATTGGTAAAGCTTGTACGTTATCGATAAGATTGGTTTAGAAGCATATGGGTCTAACACAGGCAAGGTGGGACTAGTGTAGATGGGGCATGTAGGTCAGGGTGGGCAAGTTGGACTAAAGGGCCTGTTTCCATGCTGTATGACTGACTCCAAGTATCACGTTAATGAGCGGCATTGTGAATACATGTAAGTTCATGTCGCAGAAGCTATTTTGAAGGCTCCTGACTCCACTCTGAGATTTCAAAGGCTATGAAGTCAAGTCACTGGGCAATATATTACATGCTGATGTAATACTTGAATATAACCATTGGAATATTTGGAAAGCTGGTTATTTTTATTATTAGGCATGAGTCAGTCAGCTTTTGGCAAGTTCCGTCCTTCAGAAAAGATAAATAGAAATGCACATATTGTCTCATAAAAGGACCGAATGAAAACTTGATCTCTTTTTTTTGTTTAAACTTATTAAACGGGGTAATTCTGGTCTATTTAGCTAATTAAACAACCACACATTTTGAAATACTGAGAAGTTCTGATCTTTATAGATATTACTGAGAGAAATTAATTTTATCTTTTCTGCTTTGATCTTTTCACTGACGTCACTTATGGAAGTATTTATCCAGTGAGACACATGGATTTCTATTTTCCATTTGCTAACTTTATCTAACTTCCATCCAAACTTCTAAGCTTTGAATAATGGATGGAGAAACATTCTTAAGGTCAGCTACAAACTGTTCACTCCACAACTGGATTCAGAGGTGGAGGGGTGATCTAATGAAAAGCAGTTCTGGATGCACTTCACATCCAACTGATAGATTTATGCCAGAGAGGGCTGGTGTCTGATTGATGACTTTGTTTACATGAGGTCACTGAGTCTGTGGAATATCATACATATTTATACTTGATTTGAAATGTTTTGTTGGCTAAATCTTAAATGTATTCATTTTTTATTGTTTTTATTTAAATCCAATAATATCCATCTCCATCTAAGACATCTAAATGGCCAAAACGCCTATTTGCAGCCTTTGACAGAAAAGAAGCTGCTGTTCAGCCTTCCACAAGCAGTTGGTTGGGAACCATGGTGTCGAATTGAGGCAGAGGCTTTTTTTCCACGACTACCCAGCCTGAAAATAGTCTTATTTTCCACATTAAAAATTGAAATCAGTTATTTAATGAGATGACTCAGCAGTATTAGCAGATTAGCAAGTGATTTGTGTTCCTTTTGTTTAAAAAAATCCCCAGTGAATCACCTTTAAAAAAAGGAAAAGATTCAGCTTTATTTTATGCGGTTTTCTCAGAAGCTTGCATTCTTTTTTGATTTGAACTTAATTTTGCAATCTTTCTTTCAGCCTAAATTAGCTTCCCTGCTTTTTTAAAGAATCAAGTCAAGTCAAGTTTATTTGTCACATGCACATACACGATGTGCAGTGAAATGAAAGTGGCAATGCCTGCGGATTGTGCACAAAAAAGAATTACAGTTACAGCATATAAATAAAGTTAATAAAGTTAATATAGAGAAAACAAAATTTAGTCCCTGGAGTTATAAAAGTTAACAGTCCCGATGGCCTGTGGGAAGAAACTCCGTCTCATCCTCTCTGTTTTCACAGCGTGACAGCGGAGGCGTTTGCCTGACCGTAGCATCTGGAACAGACCGTTGCTGGGGTGGCAGGGGTCCCTCATAATCTTGCTTGCTCTGGATCTGCACCTCCTGATGTATAGGTCCTGCAGTGGGGCGAGTGTAGTTCCCATGGTGCGTTCTGCCGAACGCACTACTCTCTGCAGGGCCATCCTGTCCTGGGCAGAGCTGTTCCCAAACCAGACTGTGATGTTGCCAGACTGGATGCTCTCTACAGCCCCAGAGTAGAAGCAATGAAGGATCCTCAGAGACACTCTGAATTTCCTCAGCTGTCTAAGGTGGTAAAGGCGCTGCTTTGCCTTACCCACCAGTGCGGCAATGTGCGTTGCCCATGTCAGATCCTCTGTGATGTGGACTCCCAAGTATTTAAAACTGCTCACCCTATCCACAGTAGACCCATTTATCTCCAGTGGCGTGTACGTCCTTGGATGTTGAGCCCTTCTAAAGTCCACAATCAGCTCCTTAGTTTTAGTGACATTCAAGAGGAGGCTATTGTCCTGACACCAGAGTGTCAGATCAGCCACCTCCTCCCGGTAGGCCTTCTCATCGTTGTCGGAGATCCGGCCCACCACCACAGTGTCATCAGCAAACTTGATGATGGAGTTTGAGCTGAACCTGGCCACACAGTCATGTGTGTACAGGGAGTACAGTAGGGGTTAAGGACGCAACCCTGGGGGGGATCCTATGTTCAGGGTGAGGGAGCTAGATGTGTGTTCCCCATCCTGACCACTTGGGGCCTGGCGGTGAGAAAGTCCATTGATCTTCGGGTGTAGTTTCCTGCCTTCCAAACACCTTGTGTTCAAATTGACTAATTAAAGGGGAAGTTGGGAAGAGACCTCTACGGCACATAAATACATGGACCAAGTATGATTTTGGTTTTGGTGTTTTAGGAATAGTTATATTCAAAGCACTATAAGAAGTAATAAAAAGCGAAAGTACTGACAATGAATACGGTGGCCTCCAACACAATTTAAAAAAATAAAGATACTAAAGTCTATGGATATGTTGAATGTGACCTCACTTTTTTTTCCATTGGTGCCTTTTGGAAACTCAAAAGGGCACAAATTGCATGTGATCTTTTAGTGTTTTCTCCCTCTTCGCCTGACCACCACTTTCAACGTCCAACCTCGACCTTATTTCTAATATTCAACAGAGCTTTATTTGTCATTCGGTACCAAGGTACCGAACGAAATTACATAGCAGTCATACACAAAAAAGAACACAAGACACATGACCCCAACACAAACGTCCATCACAGTGACTCCAAACACCCCCTCACTGTGATGGAGGCAACAAAACTTCCACTCTCTTCCCCACGCCCACGGACAGACAGCTCGTCCCCGACCGACCCGCACAGTCCCCGCAAGGGGATGGAAGTCCCCGCGGCTGAGCCGCACTGGGCGCTAAAACATCCCGCGGCCGAGCCGGGCGACGGAAGGCCCCGCGGCCGAGCCGTGCGCAGCTAAGTCCCGCGGCCGCGCCGTGCGATGCTCGGTCCCGCGGCGGAGCCGCACCGGGCACCGCTAAGTCCAGCGGCCGAGCCGCACCAGCGATGTTAGGCCCCGCGGCCGAGCTGCGCCGGGCGATGTTAAGTCCAGCAGCCGAGCCGCACCGGGCGATGGAAGGCCCCGCGGCCAAGCCGCACCGGGCGATGTTAAGTCCAGCGGCCGAGCCGCACCGGCGGTGAAAAGTCCCGCGGCCGAGCCGCGCCGGGCGATGTTGCGCCCCACGGCCGAGCTGCACCGGGCACTGTTAAGTCCAGCGGCCGAGCCGCACCGGACGATGTTAAGTCCAGCGGCCGAGCCGCACCGGACGATGTTAAGTCCAGCGGCCGAGCCGCACCGGGCGATGGAATGCCCCGCGGCCGAGCCGCACCCCGCGCCGTGAGGAAGAGACCTAAAAGAGGTTTCCCCCACCCCACCCCACACCCCCCCCACCCACACCACCACCCCCCACACATACACAACCAAAAAAAAAAAAAAACCATCCCAACACCGACACACAACAAAAAATAAAGGAAAAAAGACGAAGAGACTGCTAGCGAGCCGCAGCAGTTAGGCGCCACCACTTCCGCAGCATGTGTTCCAATATGTCGTTTTTCTGAATCTGAAGAGGCTTCAATAGGGAATTAGTAAAATGGTTACTGTCTGTCTATAATCTGATAATGTGTCAAATTATCCTTTGACTGTAAATATTTTCCTCCTTCCGAGGTCCAATTTTTCTGGGGAGGCTTTGCTCCGTGGTAAATCTTAGAGAAGTATATTAACGTTATTCATATGAAGGGGGGTATATTTAAGTTCCAAATACCAGTTGTTATGAGTATCTTGGTCATCTCTTCCCATTCAAATGCTGATAATGGGAGCAGAAAAGAAGCTACATTTAATAAAAGCACACTTTACAAGCTCAAATTGCTAATGAAACCTGGTTCTTTATAAAACTATGTATTCATTGAAAACATATTTTAGTATCATGTTTTTGGACTTTGCTTTAATTGGTGTGAATGGGCCTTTGGTAAAAACAGGAAACAGATTTTAAGGAGAACATTATGATTATTATGCTCTCATGCAAGAAACTGTAGACTTTGCTTATGACAGTTGTGTAAAACATTTTACAAGAATACTTAACCAATTTTGGATTGGAATGTATTTTAAAGGTTATTCAGTAGAGACAGATACAGGAAATACCAGTGCACAGGCATTAATTGCCGCGTGAAGAATAGGTGATTGGCCTAGGAGGAACTGCCAATATTTATTTCAGAATTCTCATCCCTAATAAAGTACCACATATATTTGAATTTACTTTCACATATCTTTACTTGAACTTAACTACAGTTGCACATCCTCCTAATTTGGAGAGTAAAGTTTCGTATTAATTAATTGCATGGTAGTAAAGAGGACTAGACCCTGATCTGTAAAGGTTACTTGTAGTGTATTCAGCTGCTTCTCGGCCTGGTTGGATGCAAATCATGAGCTAGCATAGAATGTTTCCTCATCCAGAAGAAAAAAAATAGTTGTAACATTTTGTTTTGCGTATGTCTCTAATCCCAAATAGAACCTGATTTGACCAAGTGTTTCCAGACACATGATTCTTTTTGTGCCAAACTTCTAACATCAATAATCTGGCACATCTGCAAGCAGTTCCTTTGGGTTTAAAGATCCAGCATGACAGGCTTCAAATGAGCTGTGTCTCTAACAATCAGATGATGTGTCTGTTCTTGAGGGGTTGATATTCACTTTCTTTACTCACAGTATTTGTGGGTTCAGATTGAAAATCTGCTCTAGTGTAATGCTCATTTAATGTCATGCCAAAATCCTAATTCTTCAGCAACACTTTAGATTGTCTCATCAATATACTAAGCAATTTTGTTTTAATTTTACAGCCTGATCGTCTTAGCAGGTAAGAACATTTCCATACCTTGCAAATACGGCAACATTTGTCCATCCATTTTTTAGTGTTGTGCACGATACTTTTTTCAAAGTTAGCTACACTTTAAAGGAAAAACAGTTAACATTGGTCTTTGGCATTTGCCAAATATTCATGCACCATTTTGTGGGAGAAACGACAAAAACATTTGGTCACATTTGGACATGAAGTGTTATGTTAACATTTAGTCCAGGAGAAACCATGGCAAAATGTCTTGATTTTCTCGACAGTGAATAATTTTTGGATTAACTGAAAACCACCCTGTTAATAATACCATATTTGCTTGCATTTTTTGAAGAAATTGTACAGATCTGATATGTATTTAATTTATCATTAAATAATGAAATAATTATGAAGTGTCAATGTATACTGTGTTGGCACTTAGCTTCCAAGTAAAAGCAGTCCTTTTGCAATATGAGTCAGGGATGTATTGTTTTAGATCATTAACAGGGATTTGATTTGGTGATGTGTTTAATATGGCAGTTATACAGCTTAATTGTGGATTTTGGTCTGTAGCATGCGTGTATTGTTTTTGCTTTCAGGTTGGATTCCGGATCATCAAATATCTCGACAGACATTTGCAGTGATCGTTTGTTGAGTCGAACAAGTTCCTATACGCGCAGGGAGAATCGATTGGCATCCCTAACTAAACCAGAGCAAGACAATGCTGTAAAGGATTATAAGAAGGTAGTGAGTAGACATAGCACATTTTGATATGCTATCACCAACAATTATGATATTTATGAAAAATTGTACCAAATTAATTAAAGACATTGCAAAATATTTATTTTGAAAAATACTTTAATCTATTTAATAACACTGCCAATTGATTTGGAATCGAAAATGAAAGGTTTACTCACAGGAAGGCTAAATTATTTGCAACCTATGAATCAGGATGGGTCGATGCTCAAACTTTTATCCAAAACAATAAATGTGCTATTTGAGGAAATCTGTTTTGCATTCAAGAGAGAGCTAGATAGAGCTCTTAAGGATAGCGGAGTCAGGGGATATGGGGAGAAGGCAGGAACGGGGTACTGATTGAGAATGATCAGCCATGATCACATTGAATGGTGGTGCTGGCTCGAAGGGCCGAATGGCCTACTCCTGCACCTGTTGTCTATTGTCTAATAAGTTTGTTCATCCAGTACCAATAATAGATAGGCATTCTCCAATGAAATTAATTATTTGGGTTGCTTAAAATAAAGCAAGAGCATTAAGCTGTTTCTACATATTGAGAAACCTTAATTATTATGCTGCTGCATTCCTCTTCTACTTTTGTTCCTAATTGCTTTCAGACACCTTGACTGTAAATTTTCTGTGCAAATATTTATTTGAATTTTTGTAAAAATCTGTTTAGGTTTGGAAGATTGCAAAATTGCAATTAAAATGTGATATAACTTAGCATTTATATTGTAATTTTTAAATATAACTAAATATGATTGTGATCCCAGAGATTACTGTAACATTGGGACAATATAATACCCTGTCATCCATAAATCTTCACAATATTTGGAAACCCATCTCTGGATTAGTGGGGGTGGGGGAGAGTTAAATTTGCAGCATTAAGGTTGTTTGTCCGAAGTGAATAGACATTTAAGTTATTGGTCACCAGGCAAGGAAACGTTAAACCTGCGTGGGTATAATTTGGTGTCGAATACTAACACGAAAAGAACAATATTATCCTCTTTGTACATTACAACCGAAGCATTAATGTTGCCACAAAAATTAAGTAGAAGCCTTGGATCATAAGAATAATTAATAACACCCTTCAGTAATATTGTGTGCATGATTAAATAGTCAGAATAAAGTGTTCTAAAAATAGGCTAACTTCGTCAAAACCTAGGAGTTTTTGAAAATATTTTTTACTGCATGAGTATATATTTATAACTTCAATGCCTTTTTGGCTTGCAAGCTGTGTTTTAAATGGAAGTGTTCCTTCAACTCCATTTACAGTAACAAAATAGTCATATCTGTGCTCGACTGTCCATAATCTAATATAAATAAATCCCAAGTGGCTGAATGTTTAAAAAGAGGATCAGTGGAAAAACTACTGCGAACTGGGCAGTGAACTTGGAATGGGCATGGCTCTTTGTGATTAAATCATGTAATAGTCAGCTTTTCTCTCTTACAAGATTGCTCAAACTGCTGCTCAACAACTGATCCCCCTGACAGCCAAAAAAATTCATACCAGAATTGAATTATTTTACAGCGCACTTACTTTTATAATTTCCATCTCACCATACCCTTCCACCCACATGAAGGCCAAGCAGTCCTTGTACAATATGAATAGAGTATATTCAACAGAATACAGGCAATGTTCCAAAGTTGAACATGATCTCAGCTCAAATTACATTGTCCAGGCTGGATGTCATTTTTAATTTTGCCTGAAACAATAATTCAAATGTATTGCATTCCTGGCATTATTGGGAGATTGTTAAAGAATATCTGTTTGGAAAAACATGGGAATAGTTTTAATGTACACAAGATGACATTGTAAATTGTTGCCAGACTACATTCTGAAGAAGGGTCTCGACCCGAAACGTCACCCATTCCTTCTCTCCTAGATGCTGCCTGACCTGTTGAGTTACTCCAGCATTTTGTGATACCTTCCTGAAGCCTCTCACTCTTCTGGAAGTAACCAAGTTTGAATTTAATTGTGCCTGTTGAAGAAAGCACTGTTTATCTTATAGTTACTGCAAAAAAATGTCATTTATTTTAATTGCATTGTGAGTAATGATATACATTTTTAATTATAAATAGTATACATGTGCTTATTTCTGTTTTGAAGTTGTATGAAGAGGCCTTGACAGAAAATGATAAACTTAAAACCAAACTGCAGGTGGCACAACTTGAACTTGCTGACGTGAAAGCCCAGCTCGAGAAAACTACTCAGGTAGTGTTTCTTGCAAAGTTCTTAAAATTAAATGTTGTGGTTGAGAAGGTTGCATTGATAATTCAGTGCAGACTAATGTACATACTTGTGTGTTTCAGAAACAGGAACGAATTTCTGATAAGTCTTCGATGCTGGAGATGGAGAGAAGGGTAAGTTAAGTCTATCTGTACACCATATGTCTTATCAAATAAAAGGAACATGCAATTAAAAAAATAATAATCTATTGTTACATCATCCTTCAAATAATTAGATTAAGAGCCAGCCAATTTAGCTGTTCCATGACAAACCTTTCAAGCATAAATTAGGTGAAAATACTGGTTGTTGAGTTCTGAGCATTAAATTGAGATTTGTATAGGAAGGAACTGCAGATGCTGGTTTAAACCGAAGATAGACACAAAGCTGAAGCAACTCAGCGGGACAGACTGACATGAATATATTAATAAAAAGGTATCCCTAATTTATTGCATAATTTACTCTTAAAAGTAAATAAGCAATATAGAAGTTTTAGTACAAACTAATTGTACTGACACATCATCCAGAATTGATGATGGGGAAGGGCCTGTTTCTATGTTATATCTCTCAATTGATCAGTTGTAAGTGCACCAGAGAGGGGAGTGTTGTACAACCCAGAAACATTGTCAGATGTTTAAAGTTGTGATAGTTCAGAGCATACATGCAGGGTTTCAACTCTATGCTGCCCTGCAACTTTTCCCAGTTTGTTTCCTTCAGGACCAGCAAAGTACACATCTTCCAAAGTTCTGACAAATTATGGATTTGAAGAAAGTAAGAACCATGAGGGATTGATTACCCCAATCTATTTGGTTATAATCAGTCTGAAGAAGGGTCTCGACCCGAAACGTCACCCATTCCTTCTCTCCTGAGATGCTGCCTGACTTGCTGAGTTACTCCAGCATTTTGTGAAATAAAAGTGTCAAATACCTTCGATTTGTACCAGCATCTGCAGTTATTTTCTTACACTGGTTATAATAAGGGGTGTGATGACTCGAGACTGTCTACGGTCCTCCACAACGGGGGAGACAGTTAGAACCAATCGCAGTGTTAATATTTTTGATATATTTGCATCTTGAGATACTTGTCTACATTCCTTATTCTAATCTTGCACAATGCATCCATTACAGGAAAAACGTGCTTTGGAGAGGAAAGTTTCTGAAATGGAGGAAGAGCTAAAGGTATGATGTTTCTCTTCAGTATACAAGCATGATTGATTATGCCTGAATACATAGATAATGTAATCTCCAACGTGACCAAGGTAATTCTTTACCTGGCCAATTGCTATTACATATTTACCCTCCTATTCAGTCATGCATGCTAGAGATCGAACAAATTCCAGAAATGTATGCTTTTTTCCCCTCCAAGTTGATCAAAGTTCTTCATATCTTTTCACAATATATCTAGTGATAATCTAAAAGCCTATGGATAACCCCTTTTTAAAATTCTGAACTTGTAACAAAGATTCTTTCTTAAAAAAAGGTCAAGTATTTCCCTCCTTTATTTCATTAAATGCAGTTATATTCTTAATTCAAAACACAACAAACAAAACACTTCCCAATGAGTAATCGGCTAAATGGGTATTGCTTATTCTTCACTTTGTTTGAGGCTCATCATACTGAGTACTACATTAAAACAAAGGCAATTGGGACGCTAAAACCGTATAAACTCTCATTTGTAATCTTGAAAATGGAAGCTTTGGTTGCAAATCCTTTAATGGAAACATATCTCAAGGCTAAAGTTCCTAATCATTATTTTAACCCATTGTGTTAATGCTGCCCTCCGGCTTTCATTAATTTAGTTGGATAGGTAGCCTTTGTGCTAGGAATGGACACTTCATGTAATATAGTGTGAAGACTTAAGCTTCTTTCCAAGGTATTGCCTGAAGTTACTGTTTCAGCTTCAGGCATTTCAGCATACAATTAACCTCCATCCGATAGAAACTCCACTCAATTGACTGCCTTCCTTGTACCATTTTAATACTCCTTGCAATTACAAAAGTAGAAGTTTTCTGATTTGTAACCGTGCACACCTTCCCATGAGTCTGTATCAGTGTAACACTTAAGGGGATCTTCCCTTAAATTTGCTAAACTTGCTGAAGTGCTTCTGGTACATAATTATTCTAGTGTTGGCAATTGTATGCTTAGCTTGTTTATTTATTTAATGGAAGATAGCAAGGATTGTAGTGAAAAATATTAATAGGCTAAGTCTGCCTTAAATTAATGGGGAAATTTGCAAATTTCATACCATTAATTTGACTTCATACCTACGTTAAATGTGCTTGTTTATATTACTTAAATCAAGTGTGATTTTGTTCTATTTTTGTTCATTCCCATTGTAAGCTTTGAATTTGTAAGCTTGCCCCTTGGTTTGCTAATTGGTGGGCAGCACAATGGCGCAGCGGAAGGGATGCTACCTTACAGCTCTTACAGCGCCAGAGACCCGGGTTCGATCCCGACTACGGGTGCTGTCTGCACCGAGCTTGTACGTTCTCCCCGTGACCCACATGGGTTTTCTCCTAGATCTTCAGTTTCCTCCCACACTCCAAAGACGTACAGGTTTGACGGCTATTTGGCTTGGTATAAATATAAAATTGTCCCAAGTGTGTGTAGGATAGTGTTAATGTGCAGGGATCGCTGGTCGGTGCAGACTCGGTGGGCCAAACGGCCTTTTTCCACACTGTATCTCTAAACTAAATAAGTGTAGTAGAATCTACTTGTTTTCCTTGTGTGTGTTGGTTATTAAATATCTAAGTATACAAGATTCACTACTTGTGAAGTGTAATTCACAGCATTCTAAAATCAGTGAAGTAACAACAAAAATGGACTGAAACATGTGCGGGAAATTCAGACAGCATTGATGGAAAGGGAGCAAGAACCACCATTTTGGTTAATTGTCCTCTAGAAGTAGGAAGTTTTGGAAATAAATGCACTTTAATTTAGGCAAGTGCATGGGCAGGAAAGATTCAGAGTGATATGAGCTAAATGGGGTAAGGCATTTTGGTCGGCACAGACACGTTGGGTCAAATGCTGTGCAACTCTGACCCTAAGTGGTAGAAAGTCAAAGGGAATACCTGCATTAGTGCGGAGACCAAGCTTAACCAGCTGACAAAAAGATGGTAATACCATCTAGTCATTGGGTAAATGAGGGCAGGTAAAAAGAATGTAATATTCAGTACTTGGCAGAACCCATGGGACCATTGATGTACAGAGGGATCTTAGGATGCAGGTCCATAACTTGAAGGTCGCAGCATAAATGGATATGGTGGTAAAGAAGGTGTGTAACATGTATACCTACATCATTCGGGCCATTAAATATAAAAGTTAGTAGGTTGTGTTGCAGCCGTTCAACTCTTTGGTTCAGTCACACATTTAGAGTATTGTGTGCAGTTCTGGTCATCATATTACGGGAAGAATGTGGATGTTTTGGGGAGGGTGCAGAAGACGTTCACCAGGATGTTGCCAGATCGGAGAATATAATGAGAGATGGATTGTTTTCACTGGAACTGAAGAATGATGTGCTGGTCGATAACATTTTGAGAGGCGTAAAGAGGATAAATATTTTTTTTGTTCCCTGGTGTGGAAATGTCAAATACTCAAGGGCTTGGGTTTAATGTGAGAGGGTGAAAGTTTAAAGGAGATTTACAAGATTTTAAACAGAGGGGTGAGTGTTTGAACCCACAGCCAAGGGACATAGTAGAAGCAGATATGATAGCAGCGTTTAAAAAGCACTTACATAGATGCAGGGAATGGAGGGATATGGACATGTACATAGGAAGATGGAATTAGTTTACTTTGCCATCGAGGTCGGTGCAGACATAATGGGCCAAGGGACCTGTTCCTGCACTGTTCTGATCTCTGTTGCAATAGCAATAAAAGAACTGTAAGAGCCTGAACACGACATTTGGTGGAAATCTGATTTATTTTTAAAGAGAATGCAGCATTTGTCTTGTTTATTCCCTCTGCTCAAAGACCCCAACAGTTGTTCCAGATGAAACAGCAAGTCACTTGCATTTCTTCAACTCAGAATATTGCAATTGGTGCGCACGATTATACAAAACCACTGCTGCTTTCTTATGACTTCAGTTCATTGACTTAAAATATCAACTCGCTTTCAATCTCCTGCCTGATCTTTAGATTCTTTATTTAGAGATATAAAAACAGAAAACCAGTAGGCTGTTCAGCCCTTTGATCTTACATAGCTCACATTTAATATAATTATGGTTTATCTTTTCTTTCACTGCCATATTCTTATCATGTCCCGCCAATGCACGATGCCTTTATAGTTATCTCCTTCTGAAGTACATTCAGAGACTTGCCCTCCACATCCTTCAGTGGTAAAGATTCCATAAGGTCGCCAACGTGTCAGTGAAGCAATTCTTCCTCATCCCAGCCCTTTATGTCTTGCCCCATATCTAGAAATTGTGACCCCCCCTCATTCTGAACCTGTCAGTCAGGTGAAAGACCCTTACTCCATCCAGCATATCAAGCTCTGTCAGACTTGCAGATGCTAGAAATGCAAATTTATAACTTGATTTGAAAATTAAGTTTGGAATAGTTTGTGGAATGTTCTTCAAATTTTTAAGTAGATCTACATTTTATGGGACATCTACGTTTTGGTTTAATATTAAGATGTAGACATAGAACAATGCAGCCGAGGAACAGACCCTCCTTCAGCCTGCAATATTTGTGGGAAATTAAACAAATCTCCTCTGCCTGCATGCAATCCATATCCCTGTATTCCCTGTACACCAATTCCCTGACTATCTGAAATGCCATTTATTCACAAAATGCTGGAGTAACTCAGCAGGTCAGGCAGCATCTCGGGAGAGAAGGAATGGGTGACGTTTCGGGTCGAGACCCTTCTTCAGACTGAAGAAGGGTCTCGACCCGAAACGTTACCCATTCCTTCTCTCCTGAGATGCTGCCTGACCTGCTGAGTTACTCCAGCATTTTGTGAATAAATACCTTCGATTTGTACCAGCATCTGCAGTTATTTTCTTATACTATCTGAAATGCCACTATCGTACCTGCGTTTTCTTCCACCACCACCCCTGGCAGTACATTCCAGGCACAAATCCCTCTCTGTGCGTAAAAAAAAAATCACTCGCCCCACTCATCTCCCTTAAACTTTGCCCCTCTAAATGTCTCGTCTTTGACGTTTGTACCCTGGGAAAGACATTGTCTATCTGTGCCTCTCATAATTGTATAAACTTCTATCACATGTCCCCTCAACCTCCAACATTCCTTACAGTTGATAACCCTCTAATCCAGGCAGCATTCTGGTAATCCTCTTATCCACCCTCCCCAAAGCATCCACATACTTAACGTAATGGAGCAACTAGAATTGCCCACAATACTCCAAATATAGTGCAACCAAAGTTTTATAAAGCTGCAACATGACTTCCTGTCTCTTATATTATACACAATACCATGACTAAGGAAGGCAAGCAGACTATACTATCACTCTATCCACCTGTCTTGTTACTTTCAAGAAGCAATGGACTTGGATCTGTGTGTACATCAATATTGTTAAGGGCCTCATCAGTAACAGTATACTTGGCCCTTGCATTATGTTTTAAGATGCATGGAAATCTGAATTTGACGTGTAATATTTGCAAAGTCCTCTCTTAAATCGCTGTCCAAATTTTGCCTATTTTTAAATCTCCATTTTCATCCCTGGATGCTGTTCTCAATGGAACATTCCAGATAAAGCTGCGGTTTGCTCTGAGGCAATTAAACGTCGCTGGTAGCTGAAAATAAGCCCATGACCCAGCCAATTGACAACGCCTCTGGGTCTTCTGAGCAGCTTGAGACTGGACGTGCAATCTTTAATTCCCCCTTCCCCCAGTGCCAACCCTTTCTATATCCAAACAGGTGTTTCCATTTGAATGCTATTCCTGTACTGTTTCAATTTGCAGAGCCGTGTGCAATTCTAGTATAAATGTGCATTTAAAAGAACCATCTGCCAAGAAGTAAAATTACAGTGCAGTCCATTGCAAATCATACACTTTGAACTATTTTTCTAACCATGGTTTAAGAAATTCTACCTCCCATCCCCTTTTTCTGACCACCTCAGATCTATCCTGTCATTAAATCAAATAAATTTAAAGAACAGAATGAGGCCCAAATACGTGTGAGCCAAGATAACTCATCTGTTGCTAACCCTTCGTCTGTAGTCATTTAGGCTACAGCACATCAAGAGATCGTCCATGTATGTTTTAAATATGATTATATTTTTCTCTCCACTATTCTCCTCCGTAAGTCCCATACTCCAAGCGTTTTTACTGTGATTGATATTTTCTCAACCACCCATCCACCCCACCCCCAGGAAAAAATATTATTTCTGTCACTTACCTTGCACCTATGCCACCATCTAGCCTTTCCGCCCCCCTCCACACCTTCCTGCAACTCAGTAATTGCTTGCATATTTCTTCTAATTTACATTTTTCTAACTCACTGTGTTCTGGTGGATTTATGGTGCACCTCAGAAGTTTGACCGTTTAAATTCCTCATTTCAACTTGAGAGAATTCATTTATTCCGCTTTCCAGCGCATCATCTGTCTTCAGTCATGAACCCCCGAGACCGCGCCGAACAGCAATCCCGACCAATATGCTACACACTAAGGACAATTTACAATCTTTACCAAAGCCATTTAACCAAATCTGTACGTCTTTGGAGTGTGGGGGGAAACCAGAGCACCTGGGGAAAACCCGCATGGTCACAGGGAGAACGTCCAAACTCTATACAGACTGCACCCATAGGTATAATCGGACCCAGATCTCTGGTGCTGTAAGACAGCAACACTCTCGCTCTGCCATCATGCCACCCTGAAACATACTGGCCATAAAACAAGATCTCACACAGGTGATTCTAGTTAATGACAGAAGGTGCAACAGGGCATCCTGTCAAGATAAACTTCACAATCTCTGGATTCCTTACAGTGATGCAGCTGGTAGAGCCACTGCCTCACAGAGCCAGAGACCCGGGTTCATTCCTGATATTGGGTGCTGTCTGCGTTGAGTTTAAGCGTTTCCCCCTGTGGCCACATAGGTTTCCTCCAGGCGCTCCGGTTTGCTTCCACATTGCAAAGATGTGTGGGGTTTGTAGATAAATTGGCCTCTGTGAATTGCTCCGAGTGTGTAGAGAGTGGATAAGAAAGTTGGATAACATCGAACTAGTGTGAATGGGTGATCGATGGTCGGCTTGGACTCAGTGGAAGGGCCTGTTCCATGCTCTATCTCTGAATCTAAATCACACAAGATATTTAATTTTTTGTGATCCAGACATTACTGGCTAGTCCAGAATTTATGGCCATTCCCTAATTCCTCGTGAACTGCCATCTTTAACTACTGCAGTTCTGCTGATGAAAGCACACCCACTGTGCTGTTGTGGAGGAAGTTTTGGAATTTAAACCTAATACCAATAAAGAACTGGAGTCAATAACATCACTTAGCCGATTGAGAGTAGACTGATTTGGTAGTAATTTGACTGATTAGACTTCACTTTCTTTGTGAGCTAGGCATACCTGTGTAATTTCTAACTTTATCAAATAAATGTCAGAATTGTAACGGACAGTCAGTTCTAGCATGTCTGTCTTCAGTATGACAGTGGGCACCCCTTCCATTTTAGGTGCCAGAGCCTCAGATATTTGCAGGAAGGGTTTTACACTTTTTGACTGGACTGCAAAATGCTTCACCCTATCTAAATATGTTGCTTTGATCAATGCATGGTGATCCGTCTGGTATTATTCTTTCTGTAGCAGTGTTGTACATTGAGTGGCTTGCTTAGGCCATTTCAGAGACAAATTAAGAATCAACATGTTGGTTGATTTGGAGTTGCATCTGCAGGAAAGCTGACAAATTTGCTTCCCTGAAGTTCATCGGGTGTGAGAGATGCGGTTTTTTTTGTGGAGTAATGATGTTGAACGCTGTCAGTTTTGCCATTATACCAACTGCAGGTCATGGCCAATAGATTTTCTACATCATGGATATTTAATTCAAGGAAATAACATCTGTTAGTCATTATCCAAATCTCCTAATTCTCTAGGGTAATTCATGTGTGCTGTCATTCCCAAAAGTTCTTGCAGTTTCAAAAATAGTTTTGAATTTCAATGTAAAATTTGACCATGCAATTGTGGCTACAATTTTAAATTCCCTAAATGAAAGAGTTTGTCCTAAGGAGTTAGTACACTTGGCAGTACTCGGGACATTTGTAATGAAAAGAACTACCAAATCTTTGAACTGGAAGAAAGTTATTTGTTAAATCCAGAAGTGCTTTAATATTCTCTCAAACTGATTTTGAAAGTCTGAGTTCTAGATATAGATAAATATTAAATGAATACAATGATACAAAGAAAGTTGCTTTAAAATCAAATTTCAGAAATAGTCTTCCTTCTTCAAAGCCAAATAGACTGAGATGCAGATTGATTTGATGTTGAGCTGTAAGTACTTTAGCTCACCTATTTGATGTTCCTAGATTGTTAAACATAGAAGGCTATTTCGTAATTCATAATTCCTCCGACGTTTACTTTAGAAATTAGAAGTTCACCACTTTTTTCTTTTTTGTTTATGTGAAAACATTTTTTTATCCACAGAACAAAACGGAACATTTCAGAATTTAATTGTAGAAGTGTTGATGCACCCAGGGAAAGTGTTGCAGATGGATGACTTGCTGGCCTGAACCATCCATTAAAACATTATTCGAGGCATTTTCTTCCCGCTTAACAGCAGTCATTTAGAGATTTAAATGCTACAGAATTCAGAGGTCAGACTACAAAAACAGCAAAATAAGATTAAACAAGGTTTGAAACCTTAATTAGTACACCCGTGGGACTGAACCTCACAAGTTGATGTTTATCGTGACCTCTGTCAGATCCCTTTTGCAACATGTGATTTTGTTTTTAACAGGTCTGTCTTATTAGCAGCTTAAGCATGCATTCCTTTTTTATCTTAGTATACTTTTGAACTATGTTGACTTCAGATATTTTGAGCCGAGAACAAAGCTATTAATGTTTCTAGAAACCATCTCCTACAATACCACAAATTCATAAAAATATGATCCATATTTTGTGCTTTTTTGGTATCTCGGTATTTACTGTTTGCTTTCTCATTTTATTCATTACATTTATGGTGCTGAGAAATAGCCCAATGAGGCCCATCGGGAACTTCAGTTATTATCTTTCAAAATTTAAGAGGAAGTAAAGCCAGAATCTGATCAGTGTTCTAGATAATAAGAATTCAATCCAAAAGCCTGGTGCAGATTGTGGGAACATCTGTATCCATTGTGTGGATTGGCCATTTTCACTGCTTTGATATAGCTAAACATGTGTTCTTTTTGGAATCTTTAAGTATGATGTTACATTTTCTGCTGCACAATTTATCTGCTGCACTTCAAAATTCTGTCATAATAAAGTTGCAAATTTGAACATCATTGGAAACCCTCCCCCTTCGATTAAGAGCCCTATTTCCAAAAGAAAATTGTTCCTCAGCTGAGGAATTCCAGTGGTGCTGTCGAGTTCGCGTTCCCATATTGAATGGCAACAGCTACTTGTCCAGATCAGTGAAAACAGTGATATTCCCACAACATTGGCTATAACTTAAACTATACCTTCTGCAATGATCTGTGTACAAACACATTTTCCAATTTTGACTTTTGTCAGTCAAAAGGGGATTGATATAATCTAACAGTAAATTGCATAGTTTTTACTTACTGTTTGCTAACACAGGAGAAATTAAGTTGACATTTCCATCCAAACATATTTATCTTTGTGTAAGTGTATTATGGGTCTCATTCATATGCCGTCAGTGCAAACATTTTCTAGAACTGTAATAGATGGGAGGGCTGCTTGATATTTTTACTCCATGGCTTTGAGCGATGATCCTTCACTCTGTAGCATTGTACTTTGTATAATGCCTCTTTGCATTATTAACAAGATGTTTTTGTTATTTTGCAAATCAAACACTAATGGATCCAGTCAGCAAAATAACTTCTGAACATAGTTTTTTGAAGATGTGACCAAAAAGGTAGTTGAGGGCTGAGCTGTAGACGTTGTGTATATATGGATTTCAGCAAGGCATTCGACAAGGTTCCGCATGGTCGGCTGCTTTGGAAGGGTAGATCACATGGGATCCAAGGGGAAATGGCTGAATGGATAGAAAATTGGCTTCATCGAATTGGCTTCATTGGTGGGAAGTTGTTTTTTTGGATTGAATGCCTGTGTATAGTGGTATGCCACAGAGTTTGGTGCTGGGCCCGTTGCTGTTTGTCATCTATATTAATGATTTGGATGAGAATGTGCATGGCAGGTTTGCTGAACGCACCAAAGTGGGTGGTATTGTAGATAGTGAAGATAATTGTCAAAAATTGCAGCAGGATCTTGATCAGTTGGCCAGGTGGGCTGAGGAATGGTAGATGAATTTAATACAGAGAAATGTAAGGTGTTGCACTTTTGGGAAGTCTAACAAGGGCAGGACATACATGCTGAATGGTAGGGGCCTGGGGAGTGTTGTCGAGCAGAAGGATCTCGGAGTGCAGGTACATACTTCCTTGAAAGTGGCGTCACAGGTAGATAGGGTGGCCAAAATGGTCATTATGTTATTGGAAAGATGTTGTCAAGCTGGAGAGGGTGCAGAGAAAATTGGCGAGGACTCGAGGGCCTGAGCTATAGGGAAGGGTTGAGCAGGCTATGACTTTAATCCTTGGAGTTCAGGAGGATGAGGGGTGAACTTATAGAGGTATATACAAATCATCAGAGGAATAGACTGGGTAAATTCCCAGAGTAGGGGATTTGAGAACCAGAATGGTTTAAGGTGAGGTAGGAAAGATTTAATAGAAACCTGAGGGGTAACCTTTTTTACACAAAGGGTGGTGAGTCTGTGGAACAAGCTGCCAGAGGAGGTACAGTGCCCTCCATAATGATTGGAACAAAGACCCATCATTTATTTATTTGCCTCTGTACTCCACAATTTGAGATTTGTAATAGAAAAACATGTGGTTAAAGTGCACATTGTCAGATTTTAATAAAGGCCATTTTTAAACATTTTGATTTCACCATGTAGAAATTACAGCAGTGTTTCTACATAGTCCCCCCATTTCAGGGCACCATAATGTTTGGGACACATGGCTTCACAGGTGTTTGTAATTGCTCAGGTGTTTAATTCTCTGGATGCTTTCAAGAGAGAGTTAGATAGAGCTTTTAATGATAATGGAGTCAGGGGATGGGGAGAAGGCAGGAACGGGGTACTGATTGTGCATGATCAGCCATGATCACGGTGAATGGCGGTGCTGGCTCGAAGGGCCAAATGGCCTACTCCTGCACCTATTGTCTATTGTCTAATTGCCTCCTTAATGCAGGTATTAGAGAGCTCTCAGCACCTAGTCTTTCCTCCATTCTTTCCATCACCTTTGGAATCTTTTATTGCTGTTTATGAACATGAAGACCAAAGTTGTGCCAATGAAAGTCAACGAAGCCATTATGAGACTGAGAAACAGGAATAAAACTGTTAGAGACATCAACCAAACCTTAGGTTTACCAAAATCAATGGTTTGGAACATCATTAAGAAGAAAGAGAGCACTGGTGAGCTTACTAATCGCAAAGGGACTGGCAGGCCAAGGAAGACCTCCACAGCTGATGACAGAAGAATTATCTCTATAATAAAGAAAAATCTCCAAACACCTGTCCGACAGATCAGAAACACTCTTCAGGAGTCAGGTGTGGATTTCTCAATGACCACTGCCCGAGAGAAAACTTCATGAACAAAAATACAGAAGCTACACTGCAAGATGCAAACCACTGGTTAGCTGCAAAAATAGGATGGCCAGGTTACAGTTTGCCAAGAAGTACTTAAAAGAGCAACCACAGTTCTGGAAAAAGGTCTTGTGGACAGATGAGAGTGATAGCAAGAGCAAAGTATGGAGGAGAGAAGGAACTGCCCAAGATCCAAGGCATACCACCTCATCTGTGAAACACGGTGGTGTAGGTGTTATGGCCTGGGCATGTATGGCTGCTGAAGGTACTGGCTCACTTATCGCCATTGATGATACAACTGCTGATGGTAGTTATGATATAATGGTAGTTATGCATAATGAATTCTGAAGTGTATAGACACATCCTATCTGCTCAAGTTCAAACAAATGCCTCAAAACTCATTGGCCAGCGGTTAATTCTACAGCAAGAGAATGATCTCAAACATATTGCTAAAGCACCAAAGCTAAAAAATGGTCAATTCTTGAGTGGCCAAGTCATTCACCCAATCTGAACCCAATTGAGCATGTCTTTTATATGCTGAAGAGAAAACTGAAGAGGACTAGCCCCCAAAACAAGCATAAGCTAAAGATGGCTGCAATACAGGCCTAGCAGAGCATCACCAGAGAAGACACCCAGCAACTGGTGATGTCCATGAATCGCAGACTTCAAGCAGTCATTGCAGGCAAAGGATATGCAACAAAATACTAAACATGACTACTTTCATTTACATGACATTGCTGTGTCCCAAACATTATGGTGCCCTGAAATGGGGGGCTGTGTATAAACACTGCTGTAATTTCTACACGGTGAAACCAAAATGTATAAAAATGACCTTTATTAAAACCTGGTAATGTGCACTTTAACCACATGTGATTTTTTTTCTATTACAAATCTCAAATTGTGGAGTACAGAGGCAAATAAATAAATGGTGGGTCTTTGTCCCAAACATTATGGAGGGCACTGTAGTTGAGGCAGGTACTATCACAACATTTAAGAAACATTTAGTCAAGTACATGGATAGTGCAGGTTTAGAGGGATCTGGGCCAAAGCCAGGCAGATGGGACTAGTGTAGATGGGGCATATTGGTCTTTGTAAGTAAGTGGGACGAAGGGCCTGTTTCCACTCTGTATGACTATCTGCCCTTCAGCTTGCCCTTTGGCTCTCACTTCACGGTTCCCATTATCACTTTCTTTGCTTATCAGATTCCAGCTCTGTAGATTTTGTCTCCCCGCTCACCATGCTCCAGCAACTGTCTCCACTTTTATCCCTCCCCCACCTGCTTCCATATCCCCCTTTTAATTCCTCCTTGTCTTTTTCCATCTAACACCCCCTACCTCTGTTTCACTTTTACACCTGCCCACCTGGCCTCATCTGCACACTATCACCAGCTCTGTCCACCCATCACTTATCGGCCCCTATCTCATCCCTCCCCCTCTTTATACCGACTATCTTTCCTCTCCACTCTCAGCCCTGATGTAGGGTTTCAACCTGAAACGTTGAGAATTTCTCCCCTGTCCAGATGTTGCTCGAGCTGCTGAGTTCCTCCAGCAGTTTGTTTTCTGCCACCATCTGCAGTCTCTTGTCTCCATAAATGTATCTGTTATATGTTGCACTTGGATGACATTTTTTTTCAATAACTAAGGAATACGCTATAGATTCTCAAGGAAGGGTTATTTTAATTTCAAATCCAAAGTGCTTTCAAATAGTAACTTCGTTTTTACGTATTGAAACAAAATGCTGCAGTTATCAATATTTTACTTATCAGCTCTTTTGTGTCATCAGTTAGATGTTGTGCCCCCCTGCTGCTACTGTTTCACCCTGTCCTTTTAGTTTAACGAGTAGTCTTTGTCAACTGCTTATGCAGCAGATTTTCATTTTGAATGGCAATCGAAAGCTTTTAATAGTTCATGCATATTGTCTAATTATTTCTTGCCATATTTCCATTTACAACTTGTTCGAAGAGCAAGAGAAAAGATTTGGTTTGATCTGGCCGGAGATATGTTGTTGTGCCTTTGCTCATTGTGATAAAATACCATTCCTAATAAGAACTTAAGGCTCCTACCAAAAGAGCCTCCCCCAATCTTCTCTCAAAATGGCAGTGCTCCAAAATGTCTTATTAGGACAACTACTTCAAATTGTTGCGGCTATAATTGACAAAAATGGAGTTGAAAAATATTGCTGGTATTACATTTTTTTCAAACAATATTTGAAATATTAAGTTAACTTTTTTGTAACTGACAATTTAAATATATTTTTATCCACCTTTTGTTTACATGTTTTGAGCATCACATGTTGTTTTTGAACTACAAATTGCTACAGTGGTGTAACGATGGAGCTTCTTCCTTGCAGCGCCAGAGATCCAGGTTCGATCCTGACCACGTGCGCTGTCTACACGGAGTTTGTACGCTATCCCTGTGACCGCGTGGGTTTTCGCCGGCGACTCTGGTTTCCACCCACACTCCAAAGACGTTCAAGTTTGTAGGTTAATTGGCTTCGGTAAAATTGTAAATTGTCCCCAGTATGTAGGATAGTGTTAGTACACGGGGAGTTCACTGATCGACACAGACACAGTGGGCCGAAGGGCCTGTTTGCACAGTATCTCTAAAGTCTAATTGAGATTGCTCTGCTTGATAACCACTTCCAGTGTTTGCTATTTGTTTCCAATAGGCATTGATGTTAATCATCCGGTTAATCAGCATTTATTTCAGTCTGGGTTAAGGGCTGTTAGTTTCAACACAACTGCATGTCAATATCAAATTGTGGCTTATTGTTTCTAATGACAATCAGGCTGGCTTTCTTATAACTTTACTCAGCTTTACAATGGGATTAAATTGAAGACTATATAATATCAAGAGAATGCACAGGTAATCAGCGGAAGATTGATGCTTGTTTATTATTAATGGAACTTTTATCTACAGACTATGCTTATCTTTCATAACAAAGACAGAACATGGGGACACAAAATTGTGCAGATGCTGGAATCCAGAGCTTTAAAAGCAAAATGCAGGAAATTTTCTGCGGGTCAGACTGAATCTCTGGGAAGAGAAGAAGTAAACATTTCGGGCCGAGGTTATGTCTGAATTGGTTGTGTATCACTCTGCCTCTTTTTAGTAGAACCTCTGCCTTCTCTTTGCAGGTTTTGACAGACTTGAAATCCGACAACCAAAGGCTGAAAGATGAGAATGGAGCCCTGATTCGCGTTATAAGTAAATTGTCAAAATGAAAGATGTCCTTCCAAGCAAGAGGCAAGGAAAGTAAAACCAACAATGAGCCTACTTGCTCTACAAAAGAGCCATCACAATAGTTTCCTCCAGAATGGGAAGAGTTTGACTGCTCAAGGCTTTCTCCATCCATTTGATGTCTGAAGGTTCATTCAGGTTATGATCCAACTCTGCAATTACAAGGTCTTTAGTGATCCATTTAGGGAGAGAAATGCTAACTTTTGAAAGAAAAAAAACACCACGTCCATATTTGTTAAGGGAACACTTGCAGCTTATCACAATTGAGCCACGTCCTGTAGTGTTTCAGAAATGATTATGAGAATTGCCTTTCACTACCAAGCCTGGTCAATCACATTAGCAGTGCCCCACAATTAGTCGGCTGTGTGTGGGCAAATATTTCTGTTATGCAGTATTCACTTTGCACAGCAATTAAAATCACTGCAGAACAAGGCTTGTTCCTTTTAAAGATTTTTTAAAAACCATCAGCTAGACTGTATGGTGCAGAAAGTATTAACCCTATGTGCAATATGCTGTTTTATTATTTTAACATGATGCTCGTGTACAATTCAGCTGCCTCCTTTCACTTTATTTTGTTTACCTTTTATTGTCAGCGTGAATTACCCTTTTTTAGTTTTGTATTCAAACCTTTAAGATGGTCGTTAGTCTTTGGTTGTCTCTCGCTGAAGTAAACTATGTAAAGCGATGTTGGATGGCTACCAGTCTTTGCCTATTTTTGCCCAGCGAACCCCTCTTGGATCAATGTTTATTCCATCAGATGATGAGAAAAATATTTGATTCAGATTACGGCTGCTTACTGGGACGACGAGCTCATAGACGCATTAAAACATGCTTGCTGGTTTTGCAATTTTCTTTAGACACTTGACACTTTCTTGTGCTTCATCTCATGTCACACAAAGCTAGTTTTAGGTCAGACTTTGAGAATTAATTTGCTCTTGCCGATACACTCGGAATATTACAACTTTATTGGCTCAAATGTTTTTTTAATCTTTTCATTGCATGCCGAGCAATATACTATCTCCGATGTACTACTGCTACAGAAGTGTAAAGCAACATGGTACTTTTCTAAAGAGCACCTCCTTAAATAATGGAGTTCAGGGAAAGGATCCATTCAATAACCCATGGTATAGTCCTTAAACTGATGGAATTCACAAACAAATCTAGTATTTGTAGTGCTTTTCCATGGCTAAAATGTCTAGTTTAGACAATGCCACTAGGGTACTGAAATCTGTGTGTGTGTGCGTGCGTGTGTATATATACATCCTCAATGGTACCAAAAAGGCCGTCAGTTTTGTGTTTTTGTTTACCTTAATCAAGCCTACAGGTTACTAAAAATGCATCGGGTGGTTTTTATTTTTAAAATCCTGTGTAATATGGACCTTGCAGTAATATGGCTGCTGAATAGAATGCAAAAGGACAAAATTATTAACAGTCCTTTCTACAGCATTAAGATTATGTGCATAAGAGATCTTCACAGGAGGGTTCATCCTGCTGGGATTTTACAATATGCAGCTGTTGGTGGCCTTTTAAACTATGAATATATTATTAGATATCATTTAGTGTTATAATTTGAACATTTTTGTCACATGTTGGGGAATGCACATGTGGGGAAATGTGCACATTATTTAAAGCTTGTAAACACATCTGTATTTTATTGGTAAATAGACCACTGAGTTCAGGTTTGAAATTACATTGTACAGCTATTGTATGTAAATGAAAAGAACTAAACACATTGTCACCTTTGCAGATGCTTCTATTAAATGTGAGTCTCTTACTGCTCTGATAATACAATAAGTGTATTAAATTCTTGTGATGCTTTTGGTTCTAAGGTTGGAAGTACTGTATTATACATAATGTGCAGCTTGCGTAAGATCAAGTTTTATGCAGATACAAGGTCATTCTTCTGATGCGCTTATTATTAGAATCACCTTTTAGATTTAAAGTAAAATAAACTTTGGTCTGCTGTGAGGTATTGAAATTCACTGCTCACCATACAGTACAATAAAAGGGTTGACTATATCAACTAATGGATCAGGATTTTACCTCCAGTTATATTTGCTGGTCATGGTTGATACCTGGCACTTCAAATATAAAATGTATTTCAGAAAAGAAGCGTTTTTTGTGCTTGCAAGAGGAGTAATAGTTAATGTGCACAAGTGTCATGACTGGGTGATGCAAATGGTGAGAGGGTTTGTAAAATGGCTGATTTAATTAATTGACTCAAAACCTTTTTTAATCAAATTGAGGAACAAATTGCATTGAAGGACGTTGATCTTTTAAGTTGCCCGTTTTAAGATAGAATTAATTTTCTGGAGTGAATGGACAGTTTTCAAAATTCATCCTTGGGCACCATCCTTTTTTTCTAGTCTTCATTTTGAATTAAATGTGCATTAAGCTGTGTCAAGATCACAGGTGACTTACAGCTGGCCACAAGGGTGTGTACAAAGGCCACTCAGTCATGGCTCCTTTGTGATTTTATCCCTCTGGGAAATATTTCTTTTAATATACAGTGTCTCTCCATAGCAATCCACAAAGAAATGGTGTAAATGATTTTAAAGGATTTGTTGCAATGGTTTAGTTTTAGCAAAAGTTTATATCAGTTTTAATACATGCAGACTATAGTTTACATTAAAGTTCACTGGAATTGTGTATTTTACTACGTTTATAACATTTTAAGATTTTTGATGCATTCAACATCTAAAGTCTTGATTTTTAGCCCTTTTAGAGACCTTCCGCCCTCATTGTTAACATTATTTGGGTAATTCTGTGGCTCATACTGTACTCATCCACAAGTCCTGGACCAGTTGTTCCACAAGTGAAACGATCATAGACTCTTCAATGACGTCATCATGCGAAGTTAAATACAAATAAATCATGCAACCTGGAAATTTACTCTGTCCCCATTTGAAGATCACTTTCAATGTAAATGTATCAGAATCTGACACAGTGCCCATTACCCAAATCCCCCGCTGTGCAAAGAAGTTAAACTGGTGCTTGTTTCCATAATTGTGTTTTGCTGATATACGTTTTGCTAAAACCAGAAGCATAAGCTGTTGCTATTGTTTCTTCTTGGCAAAACATTTATTGCTGATCGTACAGTAAGCATTTAAAAAATGTAAATAACATATCTTTCATTATCGGGAGTATTTTGTATGTGAATGATGACACCAAGGTGGCCATTAAAATATATTTTTCTACTTTAAATCCTCCTGGTCTCGGTCCAGATCCTGGCAGCGGGGAAAACAGCAGGAAGAGTTTTAGTCAAGTCAAGTTTATTGCCCTATGCACAAGTATGGTGAAAACCTTGCTTGCAACAGCATCGCAGACACAGACTCGGATAACACATACATTTTATAAATTCTACAAGACAGTGCTAGGAAAAAGACAGTGTAAAACACAATTAGAAAATCAGGTCCATGGTAGTGCAAGAGGTAGTCGATAGAGTTCTGTTGCTGAGATAGGATAAGAGTTTTGCAAATTGGTTAAAGGACCTGTTGGTTGGAGGAAAGTAGCTGTTTCTGATCCTAGTTGTGGGATTTGCGGCTTCTGAATTCCTTGCCCATGGGTAGCAGTGAGAAGAGGGCATGGCCTGGATGGTGGGGATCCTTGATGATAGATGCTGCCTCCTTGAGGCAGTGCCTCATGGAGATGGTGGGGAGGACCATGCCCATGATATTTCAGGCTGAATCCACCACACTCTGCAGCCTCTTAATCTCCTATGTGTTGGAATGACCTTGATGCAACCAATTTTCTACAATGCATCTATAGATGTTTATTAGTGTTTGGTGACCCGCCAAATCTCTTTAAACTTGCAAAAAATATATAGAGGCACTGGGGCGCCACCTTCGTGATTGCATTTACTTGTTGGGCCCAGGAGAGGTCATCCAGGGAGTAAACACTCAGGAATTTGAAGCTGTTAACTCTTCTCACTGCTGAAGGACCGTCTGAAGAAAGGTCTCGACCTGAAACGTCAGCTATTCCTTTTCTCCAGAGATGCTGCCTGACCCGCTGAGTTACTCCAGCATTTTGTTTCTATCTTCAATGTAAGCCAGCATCTGCGGTTCCTTCCTACACAATGAAGACTGGCATATGTTCTCCTGAGTTCCCCCTCCTGAAATCAACAATCATTTCCTTGGTCTTATTGATGTTGAGTGAGGGTTTGTTGTTGAGAGATAGCTCAACCAAGTCTTCCGTATGTTGACTCATTACCAGCCATGATTTGGCCGGCAATTAATTTAAAGATGGCTTTGGAGTTGTTCGTACCACAGGTGTCAGTAAGGAGTGTAGAGCCGGAGGAAAAGCACACAGCCATGTTATGCACCTGTGTTAATGGTCAGTGAGGAGGAGATGATGGTATCAATTTGCACTGAGGTTTGCTGAATGGAAAATCATGGATCCAGTTGCAAAGGGAGGTATAGAGGGTCAGGTCTTGGAGCTTAGCGATGAGTGTGGATGGCATGTTATGTTCAATCCTGTGGTCGATGAACAGCAGTCCAATGTATGTCTTGCTGTATTTCAGTTGGTCCAGAATAGAATGGAGAGCACATTCTGTTGATCTACTGTGGCAATAGGCAAATTGATGAGGCAGGAGTTGAGTTGCGCCATAACCAACCTCTTGAAACTGATCATTGCGATGGATGCAAGTGCTATCGGATGATAGTCATTATGACAGGACACCTTGATCTTCTTGAGCACAGGTAGGAGCGCTCAAATATGTTCTTGAATACTTCAGCCAGTTGGCCTGCATTGCTCTTTACTACTTAGCCAGGTACAACATCAGGACCGGATGCTTTTTGTGGATACGCCCTCTTGAAGGATGCTGAAATTGGCACCTCAGACAGAGATCAACAGGATTGTCAGGGGCTGTGGATGGTCCTGTAGGTGTGACATGTTCTCACTTTCAAAGCATGTATGTAAGGCATTGAGTTCATCCCAAAATGGTGCATTGTTGTCACCTATCTATCGAGTCTAGCGTAGTAGGAGGTGACAGTGTGCAGCCTCTACCACGGCTGTCAATAATTTATTATACAGTAACAGTTCAAGCGGATTCAATGCTTAATAGCAAGCTTGGTCAGGGGCATAATGTGCCTAGATCTTTGCTACAGAAGAAGGGTTATTTACATTTTGAAACTTAGTGATCTTCAAGGCATTATAATCTATGGGAGACTATTTTTCCTTTCACCTTTTAAAAGCATGTGACAAAATAATTATTGTAGTCTAACAACAATTTTGGGTCAATAATGGCTTGTTCCTAAGATATCTGAGAGCGGTGGGAGAGATGGAAGTGAGAGTCTCAGATGCTAGAAATGGAAAATGCTCATGACAATATCTTCAAGAAGGAAGACCAGGGTTAATGATTTAACTGTGACCCCTTTGTCAGATATCTCAAGCCTGTTATTGGAGAATTGGATCAGAAAGTGGCTGAAAACTCTCACTGGATCAGTAATGCAAGATGTTTATTGCGCAGCCAGACCCGAGGTTAAAGATTTTACTGAGATCTAAAACTCTCAATGTCAGCTTCTCTATAAGAAGCAACCAATCCGCAAAAGTAGTTAATGGGAAATTGTGTAAATCAGCACAGATGTGTATTAACAACACATGAAAATCTGATTATTCAGAAATCAATTCACCCATTCATGTGTCCTTATTTTGGTTCCATTTTTAAACCAATAATGATGTCCAGGTTTTGGGCATTTTAGAATTATGTTAACATTTATAGACAGATATTGGTGCACTGCAAATTGTTGTGTGGTTCATGAGTATGTTTTAAGTGATAAGTGTGTGTATGTAATTCGCATCAGTTCAGATTTTATGAAGTTTATTTATTTGGTCTATGCATAGAGCTGTTAACTGCTTACAGAACTTTTCACATCTGGTATCTGCATGAAACTGGCTTCAATAAACTGCAGAAAAATGTATTTTGTCAAATATAAATAAATAAATTTTAAATATATTTGTGTAGGTTGATTTTTATGCTATGAGTGTTGTAATACTTTAAATGGGGTAGTTTATTTCACCATAGTTATCTCATGTTTCAGAATAGAATAGCGGGCCTTCGGAATGCTCTTAACACCTGCTGTACCAACTTTGTTTAATTGTCAGCTGTCATTTGGGATTTTTTTTAAACCCCTTCTAATCATCTCTTGAGCTGCAAGTAATCAAAGCAGTGAGGAACAATGGCTCCCTCGTGTTTGTGTACACACTGCAGTTTTGACAGGTGGTTCTTTGACTATTGAGAGGCTGGCCTGGAGTTCATTATAGAGCCATCAGAAACCCAATCAGATGTAACTATGCCTGCCATCCCCAACTGCAGCCTGAGGCAACATCAGCTAATACAGCACTACTTGGAGATATAATCTAATGATGACTGTTATATGCTACTCATCTTGATAGAGTAGCTTGCCACATGCCTGCATTTGGTGACAACGCTAATTTAAACTCTCAAAATAACATTTAAAGTTGTACAACATGTAAAGAGGCCCTTCAGCCCAATTTGCCCATGCCAACCATGAGGAAAAACCTTTTCAGTCAGAGAGTTGTGAATCTGTGGAATTCTCTGCCTCAGAAGGCAGTGGAGGCCAATTCTCTGAATGCATTCAAGAGAGAGCTAGATAGAGCTCTTAAGGATAGCGGAGTCAGGGGGTATGGGGAGAAGGCAGGAACGGGGTACTGATTGGGAATGATCAGCCATGATCACATTGGATGGCGGTGCTGGCTCGAAGGGCTGAATGGCCTACTCCTGCACCTATTGACCAAGATGCCCTATCTCTACTAGTCTGCGTTGGCTCATATCCCGTAACCTTTTCTAGCCATATACCTGTCCAAATGTCTTTAAAAGTTGTTATAGTAGCTACCTCGATTACCTCCTCAGGCAGCTCGTTCCATATACCCACCATCGTCTGTTTGAAAAGGTTGCCCCTCAGATTCCTATTAAACCTTTTCCCCTCTGATCTTAAACCTATGTCCTCTGGTTTTTGATTCCCCTACTCTGGGTAAAAGAACTGCATGCACCCTATCTATTCCCCTCATGATCTTATACATTTCTGTAAGGTCACCCCTCATCCTCTCGTGCTCCAAGGAATATAGTTTTAGACGACCCAACCTATCCCTGTAGCTCCTCAAGTCCTGGCAACATCCACAACTTCTATGCACTCTTTCCAGCTGAACAACATCTGAGAGCAGGGTGACCAAATCTGAGCATAATACTCCAAATCCAGCCAGACCAATGTCTTGTGCAACTATCACATAACATCCCAACCTCCATACTCAATACCCTGACTGATGAAGGCTAATGTACCAAAAGCCTTCTTGGTCCCCCTATCTGCCTGTGACGCCACTTTCAAAGGACTATGACCTGCACCCTTAGATCCCTCTGTTACAGGTATAAAACAGGTCACTGTGCCAGGCTATTCACTGTGAAGATCCTACCTTGGTTTGGCTTCCCAAAATGCAACACCTCGCACTGAACTGCATTAAACTCCATTAACCATTCCTCAGCCAACTTGCCCAACTGATCAAGATATTGCTGTAATTTTTGATAGCCATCTTCACTATCTACGATACCACCACGTTTCATCTGCAAACTTACTAATCGTGCCTTCTACATTCTCACCCAAATCATTGATGATAACCACAAACAGCAAATTACTTGTCATCGATCCCTGAGGCACGCCACCAATCACAGGCCTCCCGCCTGAAAAACAACCTTCCACCATCACCCTCTGCTTCCTTCCATGAAGCCAATTTTTTCCCCAAATGGCTAGCTCTTCCTGGATCCCATGCGATTTAACCTTCCAGAGCAGCCTACCATTGAAACCTTATCAAATGCATTGCCTTAAGGCCATATAGGCATCCTTTGCAGCTGTGGCCTCATCAACCTTTTGGGTTGTTTATTTGAAATCAAACTCAGATTCTTAAGATAGACACAAAATGCTGGAGTAACAGGCAGCATCTCAGGAGAGAAGGAATGGGTGACGTTTCGGGTCGAGACCCTTCAGTCTGAACAAGAGTCTCGACCATTTAGGCTTTAAACCGAAGCAATATCTAGGATGGTTTAGTTTAGTGAAACAGTATAGAAACAGAACCTTTCGCCCATGGTGTTCACACCGACCATCGGTTGCCATTCACACTAGTTCTGTTATCCCACTTTCTCATCCACTCCCTACACATTAGTGACAATTTACAGAGACCAATTAACCCACAAACCCGCACGTTGTTTGGTTGTGGTGGGATGCCAGATCTCCCGGATGACGGAGAACGTGCAAACCCCACTGAGAAAGCACACGTCAGGATTGAAACCGGGTCTCTTCCAGCTACTGTGCCATCTATTTAAAATATAAACATTTTTAAAATGAGTAAGTATAACTGCATGAGTTAGTTTAATCTCGGTAATATTGGTTGATTGATTCTAGTGTCAAGTCTTAGTTAAGTCTTTCTACATTTCATGCACACCTTCAAAATTACAGGTGTAGAATTATAAGATTTATAGAATTATAAGATTTATAGTACAATTATATTTACAATTGCCTTTATCCTTATAGTGCAGTATCTTGAGCGGAACTGTTCGCAGTTTTTAATATTGCCTACTTTTTCTTTTTGAAAGCATCGCTAGATTACAGATTACAACACAACAATGTGACTACAATTCGTTATAAAATGAAAAATCTAAAGGGCGAAAAAATAGGTTGCACCTTGTCTACTCTGATGTCTCGATATACCAGAGCAGCTTATAATTAACCATGTACTGTTGTAATATAGGAAACATTAAATAACTTTGCACGGAATATTCTCACGCTAACAGTAGTATGGTGGTGACCAGATAGCTTCTTAAAACTAAAACACAAAGTGCTGGAGGAACTCAGCAGGCCAGGCAGCATCTGAGGAGGGAATTGGCAGGCCCATGTTACAGGTTGGAAATTTTCTTCAGACTGATTGCAATAAAGGGAAGAAAGCTGGAATTGGTCTGAAGAAGGATCCCAGCCTGTAACGTCACCTGTTCTTTCCCTGTAAAGAAGATTCTGCCTGACCTGCTGAGTTTCTCCAACATTTTGCTTAAAATTCCAGCATCTGCAGTTCCTGTATCAACTTTTTTTTTTAAATGAATGGGTTGAAGGACAAATTTTGATGAGGACTTAGTGGTAATTCATAAAAATAGTTACGGCAATTTTTCCTGCACCCCAGATACAGGTAACTCATCTTAGAATGAGTATTTCCCCTAATCCTCCATTTCCTCATTACCTGCAATGTAGAGTCGCTCGATTGTGTACTCGAGCATCCACAACAGCACATGAACCACAACCTTCTGAAAGTAATAAATAAGCTACAGTTAGACACAAAATGCTGGAGTAACTCAGCGGGACAGGCAGCATCTCTAGAGAGAAGGAACGGGTGACGTTTTGGGTCGAGACCCTTGTTCAGTCTAAAGAAGGGTCTCAACCCGAAACGTCACCGCTCCTCTCCAGAGATGCTGCCTGTCCTGCTGAGTTACTCCAGCATTTTGTGTCTATCTTCGATTCAAACCAGCATCTGCAGTTCTTTCCTACGCAATAAACTACAGTTGATGATCATAAGTGATAGGAGTAGAATTAGGCCATTCAGCCCATTAAGTCTACTCTGCCAGTCAATCATGGCTGATCTAACTCCCTCCAAACCCCATTCTCCTGCCTTCTCCCCATAACCTCTGACACCTGTAGTAATCAAGAATCTTGATAAAACAAAGTCAGTAAAAATATCTCCTGACTTTGCTACCACAACCTTCTGTGGCAAAGAATTCCACAGATTCATCACCCTCTGACTAAAGAAATTCCTCCTCATCTCCTTCCTAAAAGAATGTCCTTTAATTCAGAGGCTACGACCTCTAGTCCTAGACTCTCCCACTAGTGGAAACGTCCTCTCCACATCCACTCTATCCAAGCCTTTCACTACTCTGTACATTTCAATGAGGTCCCCCCTCATTCTTCTAAACTCCAATGAGTATAGGCCCAGTGCCATCAAATGCTATGTAGCTGCAAGTATGTGCACAGTGGCTTCGCCCTGTATTGCCCAAAGAGATCCCACAAATACAATGCACTGAAAGGAATCCTTCAATACCTCTTTTTGTTCATATAACGTAGTACTTTATATAATCCAGCAAATGTAATTTGTGCCAAGGCATTGATTTTGCTTGAAATTAATGGTATACTGTTTCGTCATTTAAGATCAATTTGGCTATTCGTGGTACCAGTAGAACAATTTGGCACTTGCCTAGCAAAGCCTAGTTTTCCAGGGTTCCATGCTAAAAATTAATATAAAATGATATCCTTATTTATATGCTAATGTAACATTGCCTACTCAAATCCTTTCAACAGTTCACTACGAAAATGTAGGTAAAGCCATTCAATGAAAATCAGACACAAACTGCTGGAGAAGCTCAATGGGTCAGGCAACATCCATGGAGAACATGGATAGATGACATTACGGGCCAGGATCCTTCTTCAAACTGAGGGCAGGGCAGGCCAAAACACGGCAGGTAATAGGTAATTCAATGAAAGTCAGTACTGCTTATTGACAAAATTGTTAGCTAAGTCTTAATTTCAAGAAGGAAGTATAAATATAAAAGGGCACAGATTAGAGTTTAGTTTTGGTGAAGCGAAGACCAGTTACGTTCAAGAATGTTTAAACTAACATTCCCTTTAAACTCCAGTTATCCAGTAATATTGGTTGTTGTATCACCTACATGAGGTTAATTTCACATCTGCTTGAACTTCAAAAGAACACTGATGGAACTTAGCAACCCAACCATCAATGGCAACCAGCATCATCAAGGACCCACCATCAGTGCCTTGGCACCCATCCTGACCAAGTTCTCGTTTCGCTCCTACCATTGGGAAGAAGGTATATGTGTCTGAAAACCCTGTTCAAGAATGGCTTCTTCCAAACACCCATCAGGCTACACAACATTAACTAAATTATGTATAGGAAAGAACTGCAGATGCTGGTTTAAATCGAAGATAGCCACAAAATGCTGGAGTAACTCAGCGGGACAGGCAGCATCTCTGGAGAGAAGGAATGGATGACGTTTTAGGTCGAGATCGTTCTTTAGTCTAACTAAATTATGAACTATGGACTGTCTTGGTTGAACTAAGGACCTTGGAAATTTTTGCAGTGGTATTGAGGTTATTAATTAATTGACTTGTTTATAATATGTTATCCATGAGTATTGTGTTTACAAGCCTGTTATGCTGCCGCAAGTAGGAATTTGATTATTCTGGTGTCTGCACATATGATAATTAAGCACACTTGACTATTCTGTTTAAGGATTTGGGTTGGCCCAGCCACGTCATGTCAAACCCACTCTGTATTTTATCCAAATTAAAACAAGTGTTGGAAACACTCAGCGGGGCGCGCAATATTGAAGGAAAGAAAAGCAAATTTAATGTTTCAAGTCAGGAGTCCCTTCATCAGAACTTCAGTCTGAAAGGTCACCTCTGGTGCCTCAGTCTTGATTTTGGATCCAACAACACTCCAAAGACGTACAGGTATGTAGGTTAATTGGCTGGGTAAATGTAAAAATTGTCCCTAGTGGGTGTAGGATAGTGTTAATGTACGGGGATCGCTGGGCGGCACGGACTTGGTGGGCCGAAAAGGCCTGTTTCCGGCTGTATATATATGATATGATATGATATGTTAGGTTTCATTCGATTTTTCAGTTTTTACTCTTGGTTTTTCCAAACAATAATCCAAGATCATTTGCTTGGTTTAAGTCCTTGGGAAATTGTCCTTGTTCAATTTTCATCCTAAAATATATCAATAGCATGCTTGCGATTGCTGCAAGCAACTGTTTGTGTTAGGTATTAAACGAAAATGTAAGGTGCTCCATTCAAATTGGCTGTGGTAGGGTTAGATGGAGGTTAGGTCCGGTTTTAATTTCACATCTGACCAGACCACCAGCTGCGATTGAAACGTAGGCAAAGGCAGCAGCCAACTGTGGCCGGGGGGGTTCCATCTGCAGGAAATTAAAAACATGCCCGGCTGTTTACTTTTGCAATAATGACTGAGAAAAAAAATAGGGAAGAAGATGCAAAGAAAAGCCTGCCCCTCTACTGACCTCGACACTGTCCAATGTGTACTTGAATCTAATGTAGGGTTTTGTACTGTAAGTGGAGGGAATATCCCTGCAAGAAGGAATGTGACACTGTCACCAAAAGATTTTCTAAACAGAACTAAATACAATGCATTGATTTCCTTGCTTTGCTCTTTCAACAATACGTCATGGTACTGTTCATGAATTCATTTGGAAATGTGAATTTTATTAAAATTCCCAAGGGAATGTTGGATGTTTTTCTATATTCCACCTCAAGCTCTTACTGAAAGGAACATTTGAATTGCACAAAGCACTGCAGATGCTGGAAATATAAAACAGGAGCAGAATGCTGCAGGCACCCGGAGCTTCAGGGAGTGTCCGTGGGAACAAAGCAGATGACGTTTGGGATCCAGGACCCTTCATCCAAACTGGAGAAGTGAGTGAACGAACCTGTTGTTCGTTGCAGATGAGGAGTGGAGAGAAGATGGGGAACATCTGTGAGAGAGTGCAGACCAGAACTGCTCGTTGTATTAAAGTGAATATAGACTAATTGAAACTAAGGTCCGGCCACATCAGGATGAAAACATTGCTGGACTTGAAACTAAGCTACAAGATGTCTTTTAGGACCGAGTCTTTTAGGACCGAGATGAGAAAGTTTTTTTTCGCACAGAGAGTGGTGAATCTGTGGAATTCTCTGCCACAGAGGGTAGTTGAGGCCAGTTCATTGGCTATATTTAAGAGGGAGTTAGATGTGGCCCTTGTGGCTAAAGGGATCAGGGGGTATGGAGAGAAGGCAGGTACAGGATACTGAGTTGGATGATCAGCCTCGAAGGGCCGAATGGCCTACTCCTGCACCTATTTTCTATATGATCGTACCTAATCAAAAGACAAGGGGCTGTTTCTTGAGTTTACACTGAAGCATGTTAGGAGGCAGAAGACAATAGACTATAGGTGCAGGAGTAGGCCATTCGTCCCTTCGAGCCAGCACCGCCATTCAATGTGATCATGGCTGATCATTCTCAATCAGTACCCCGTTCCTGCTTTCTCCCCATACCCCCTGACTCCACTATCCTTAAGAGCTCTATCTAGCTCTCTCTTGAATGTATTCAGAGAATTGGCCTCCACTGCCCTCTGAGGCAGAGAATTCCACAGATTCACAACTCTGACTAAAAAAGTTTTTCCTCATCTCTGTTCTAAATGGCCTACCCCTTATTCTTAAACTGTGGCCCCTGGTTCTGGACTCCCCCAACATTGGGAACATGTTTCCTGCCTCTAACGTGTCCAACCCCTTAATAATCTTATATGTTTCAATAAGATCCCCTCTCATCCTTCTAAATTCCAGTGTAGGAGGTAGAAGACAGGTCAGAGTGAGATGGAGAATTAACGTGACAGACAACTGTAAGCCCAGGGCTTCCCATTCATTGCTCAGGTCACTACAGTGTTGGGAAGACCATATTGTGAACACTGAATGCAACACACTAAACTAAACAAAGTGCAAATGTGCCAATGGATTGATGCTTCTATTGGAAGGACTATTTGTATTCCTGAACAACGGGGAGGGGGTGAGGTGAAAAGATGGATGTTGCATCTCCTGTTCTAACATGGGGAGAACACTGTGAAATGGGGAGTAGTTGGTGATGATAGAAGTGTGAATCAGGTTTTGGAGATGGGTGGTGTCCATTTGGAATGCTGAAAGGAAGTGGTGGGCAAGATGCATCTGATGGTGCAAAGCCAAAAGACCTGGTGGGAACTGTGGAGGATGAATGTCGAAGAGAGTGGGGTGCAAGGTGAAGACAAGGGTAGCTCTTCTGACTGGAAGGAAAGGGAATAAAAACAGACACGTCGAAAAATAGAGGAAATACAGTAGAGAGCCCAGTCATTCATGGTAGAGGAATACCCATTGTTAAGAAAAAAAGAAAGGCCCAGGTATGGAAAGTCCTGTTTCCCTGCTGTTTTTCTAAAGCCTAAAGAGGCAGGCACAGCAAGGGCTCCCATAGCTGGACCTCTGATTTGAAGAAAGTGAGTGGAGCTGAAGGAAATGTTCATCATTAGACCCAGTTCAGCCAAGTGAAAAAATAGTGCTGGAAGGGGACAGGATGTGCCTCAGTTCTTCAAAGAAATGCAAGGGCTCCATAGTCATCTTAGCGCAGGATGGAGATGTAAGAGAGAGAGACCTGGGAGTAGTCCACTCCAACCCCCTTATTCCAGAGGAGGAGGAACAAGGGGAATGGAGTGGACTGCACACAGGAACCTCTCCAACCTTTTTGGC
Source organism: Rhinoraja longicauda (assembly GCF_053455715.1). NCBI lineage: Eukaryota > Metazoa > Chordata > Chondrichthyes > Rajiformes > Arhynchobatidae > Rhinoraja > Rhinoraja longicauda. Next base: position 11,566,007 of record NC_135976.1, read on the forward strand.
ATTTGCAACTTAAAACATTCTTCCCAATTTTCCAATTCTGAATGAAGGGGTCCTTGATCCAAATTGTCAACTTGCTTTCTCTACCCACTTATGCAGCCTGATATACTGGAAACCTTCAGTGTTTTCTGTGCTTGCTGAACAGTTATACCATTGAATTATGTCATTGTACATGTTGTTGATATCTGCACACTCAGATCTTTCCAATTTAATTTCAGTTGAAAATTTCTGACAAAGGCATTATATATTTTGACTCCTATCTCCTTTGATGTTTTTTTTTTCCATGTGTAACTAACTTTGGGAACATTTTTGTATTTCACTTAATTTCTCTGGGTATTTTTACATGAATCTTTTGATCTGCTTTCTTAATCTGACGGTGCTCCCAACAGCCTCGAAGCTTTGTTCACACTTCATGAATTCCCATTGTTTGTGAATTTATAAAAAATAAGCATTTCCCTTGATCATCTTCCCGAGGTTTGCAATTAAAAATAATAATGCCGTTTGTGGCGAATTAGTGTGTTTTTTTGTTTATAGGTCAAAATTACAAAGTCCTGCTTTTATGATCTCTCAGTTGCTTCCCACAATTGTAGTTTCAGTTATTTTCTTCATGGAGCAATGAGCATTATCTGAAATCAAGTCTAATTCTTTTCATCTAAAATTTTAATAATTGACAAAAAATTTTTTTTAAAGTCTGTCAGAATCCCCCTCTACCACCCCCAGCAGATGTCCTCTGGTCTCATAACAAATTAAATACAGGAAGAGTTGGGGGGAAATAACACCAGGAAAAGTCAATTTGCCAACCACTGTCTTTTTGGATTTCATATGTTGCAATCTTCACAAGTTCACAAGTTATAGGAGTGGAATTAGCCATTCGGCCCATTGAGTCTACTCTGCCATTCAATCATAGCTGACCTCCGCCAACTAATCGTATTTTCCTGCCTTCTCCCCATAACCCTCAACACCCGTTCTAATCAAGGACTAGTCTATCTCTGCCTTAAAAATACCCACTGACTTGGCCTCCACTACCCTCTGTGGCAATGAGTTCCACAGATTAACTACCCTCTGATTAAAGAATTCCTCCTCGCCACTTGCCCCATGTCTCCGTTAATGAAATTTAAGACTTGATATTAAGTTACTGTAGGCTTTGACTAAAAGGATCTTCACCATTAATCTTGCTGCATTTTCCTCCCAGGATCTAGGGTCCTTATACGGTTTCTGCAACTTGTGTTCTGCTACAATGAGATACCTAATGGATTAATTAGGTTCATACCCCTGATTCTGCCTGAGATCAGTAGAGAATTGGATTGATGTTTAAAATTGTAAATCTGTGAGAAACCCCAGGACCTCTACATTATTACTTTCTTCCTGCACATCTGCATAGTTTATTTTCTGTCACTCAACATTTGTAGGAGAATAATATTATTCTAAGCACATTTTCGATTCAACTTGGCACACTAGTTGTACTTCTGATCATAATGTTAAATGTGGCTACTAAACGTTACATAACCCACATCACAGTGGTTTTAACAGATGGGTGATAAATTGAATGAAAATATTTATATGTATAGTATGGCTTAACACCAGAAGGCTGTGAGAATCTCACAAAAGAATAATAATGTTTTATTTCAACTGTATTTGTTATTAAACTGCTTATTATTTACTGAACCCTATATAATCAGGCAACTCTAGTTTGAAAATTATGTTTTCACTGTCATTTGTGACATAGAATATCACTGGCCATAGAATATCAAGGTCACCATGAATGTAAAGCTTTTATTCGCCCGCCCCGATTCCGGGCTTGGGTCGGCCCGCCGCGGACCTTTCACCATTCGGCGCAGCCTGGAAAAGGCCGCGGGATTTTTCTCTGCCCGGCGGGGGCTTCAATGTCGGGAGCCTCGACCGCCCCGACGTGCAGCGGCGGCGTCTTCGCCCGCCCCGAATCGCGGGGCTTGGGTCGGCCCGCTGCGGACCTTTCACCATTCGGCGCGGCCTGGAACGTGGCAACTACAACAGCCTGACCACGAGAGAAGACGGCAGGGGAAGAGAAAAGACATTCTGGCCTTCCATCACAGTGAGGAGGTGACTGGAGGAGACTCACTGTGATGGATGTTTCTTTTTTTTTGTTTTTGTGTTGGTTGTGTTTGTGTGTGAAATTGTTTATTTTTATTGCTCTATTGCTGGACTGTGGGTGACATTTCATTTCACTGCACATCTTGTATGTGTATGTGACAAATAAACTTGACTTGACTTGACTCCTTCCATAAGCCGGAATGCCATCCTGATTTTCTAAACTGTCCCATTGCAGACATTGGACTGTTTTTCTAGGACCATTGTGCTACAAAGCTGAGAAATTATATTCTGCATCCTAGTATTTTTCTCTTCACCCTATTTCTTGCACGTGTGTTTGGCTTGATTAACCTGGCACAAAACATTATTTTGGTCTCCTAATTTGAGGAAGGACAGACTTGCTATTGAGGGAGTGCAGCGTAGGTTCACAAGGTTAATTCCCAGGATGGCGGGACTGACATATGATGAAAGAATGGATCGGCTGGGCATATATTCACTGGAATTTAGAAGGATGAGAGGGGATCTTATAGAAACATATAAAATTCTTAAGGGTTTGGGCAGGCTAGATGCAGGAAAAATGTTCCCGATGTTGGGGAAGACCTGAACCAGGTGTCACAGTGTAAGAATAAGGGGTAGGCCATTTAGGACTGAGATGAGGAAAAACTTTTTCACCCAGAGAGTTGTGAATCTGTGGAATTCTCTGCCACAGAGGGCAGTGGAGGCCAATTCACTGGATCTTTTCAAGAGAGAGTTAGATTTAGCTCTTAGGGCTAACGGAATCAAGGGATATGGGGGAAAAAGCAGGAACGGGGAACTGATTTTGGATGATCAGCCATGATCATATTGAATGGGGATGCTGGCTCGAAGAGCCGAATGGCCTACTCCTGCACCTTTTTTCAATGTCTATGTTTCTATGGTATTCCCTTATCGTGTAACTATGCACTGTAATGACTCGATTGTAATCATGTATTGTCTTTCTGCTGACTGGATAGCATGCAAAAAAAGCTTTTCACTTTTCACACACGTAACAATAAACTAAACTGAAACCTAAACTGAAACTGATTGGTTTCATGAATGGTATGATCTGATTTGACTGGAGAACATGAAACAAACCCTTGTCACTGTATCTCAGAGCATGTGACAATAATAAACCAATAACAATAGGTTTGGGTTTATTATTGTCATGTGTACTGAGGTACAGTGAAAAACTTTGTTTTGCATGATATCCAAACAAACCACATGTACTGTACATAAATGCAATCAAGTCAAACTGTACAATTGATAAAGAAAAGGGAAAGATGCAGAGTGCGGAATATAGTCCTCAGCATTGTAACGCTTCGGTTTCATATGCAATGTCCGATGTCCACATTGGGATAGAGGTGAGTCGGACAGTATCCTAGCTTATGGAAGGGCCATACAGAAGCCTGATAACGGGGGAAGAAGCAGTTCCTGAGTCTGATGGTGCGCGCTTTCAAGCTTCTATACCCTCTGCTGGAAGGAAGCAAGGAGAAGAAGGAATGGTCAGGGTGGGACAAGTCTTTGATAATGGTAGCTGGCAATAGCAATATGAAGTTTGAATTTTTCCATAAATGTCAGACCCGATTTGATTGCAGACATCTACATGAAGTGTATGGTATTACTTGAAGTTTATGGTATTACTACAACAGCCTGACCGCGGGAGAAGACGGCAGGGGAAGAGAAAATACATTCTGGCCTTCCATCACAGTGAGGAGGTGACTGGAGGAGACTCACTGTGATGGATGTTTCTTTTTTTGTTTTGTGTTGGTTTGTGGTTGTGTGTGTAATTGTTTATTTTATTGCTCTTATTGTTGGACTGTGGGTGACGAAATCTCGTCCAAAAGACTTGTTTTGTTTGGATGACAATAAAGGTAATTCTGATTCTGAAGTTCAGAAGCTTCCATGAGGCAGTGGATTCATATCTTATTGTTACTTATTGCAAGCAAATGAGTCAGATCTTTGTGACTTAATTGGTCATGTCTCAACCTCAATTTGTGGAAGAGATGTTGAAAGGAGTTTATCTAAGTAAATCATTTTTGTTATTGTCTGGTAGGTGAGTCACCAATGTGTAATCATATCCTGGATGATATCATTGAAGTTATTGAGGTCGAAGGCAACTAAAACCTGGGACTCTCGTCAGGTTGAGTTTGTAGACCACAGTACATTGGTCCAAAGTGCTTCCAGCTCCATTATTTCCTTAATAAGCTATGTTTCTCTTTCTGCCTCATGACTAATTCCCCTTACAGTACCTGTAGGAGTTGTCACTTTGTCACATTGATTTATTAGCAGGATTCCTATGAGAGTTCCCCTTTTGTTCTCCAAAGTCCCAAAGGATCTCTCGCTGAAACTTTAGAAAATATTAATTGTGATGTTTCAATCTAACGTAGTATTTACTTTTTTAAAGACATGGCTGCAGCAAGCAGGCTTGGTCAGATGATGTTTCATGCACGCACTGACAATGGTGTGTTGAATGAATGCATTTTTATTACTGTATAATTTACAGGTTGAATTAACGGTGTCGTGAAATTAGCATCAAATTCATACTGTGTCAGAATGCAGCTTCAATTGAGGAGTCTGATACAGTTTGAATTTGATGCTAATTTTGCAATTCTCCTCCAACCATCTCTATTCATATTGTAAATCTTCTCATTGAGGCACAATATGAACGATGATGGTTGGAAGGGAACGGTTCAGCTGGGTTTGGAAGAGGACGATTAGTGCCATTTTTTCCCACTGCTTTAGCATAAGGAAAGGTCCAGAGGCCCTTCACAAGATATCATCAGAGGCAACTTGACACCAAACCACAAGGATATTAGGGTAGGTGACTAAAATCTTGGTCATAGGTCGGTTTTAAGTGGCAGCTTTAAAGGGTGGGGAGATTTACACACTGCCGGCAGAGTAATAAAAATCTGTAGTGCACAAATGGCCAGAACTGAAGGACTCACAGATCTCGTAGAACTTTAGAGTGTCCTATATAAAAACTCCATTCAACTGTCTATAAGTCAAGGAGAGCAATTCAAGCAGCGCAATGGTGCAGCTGGTGGAGTTGCTGCCTCACAGCATCCAAGACCAAGGTTCGATCCTGTCCTCGGCTGCTGGGATTTTGTGTGACCGCATGAGTTTCCTCCGGGTGCTCTGATTTCCTCCCACATCCCAAAGACGTGTGTGTTTGTAGGTTAATCAGCCTCTGTAGATTGCCCCTGGCATGTAGGGAGTGGATGAAGAAGTGGGATAATGACAGGGAACTAATGTGAATGGGCGATCGATGGTTGGCGTGGACTCGATGGGGTGAAGGGCCTGTTTTTGTGCCGAATCTTTCGATCAATGTTCAATTTCTGCAGTTTAACCTCTTGGTTGAAATGTCTAGTCCATGGGTATATATGGAAAATATTTTCCGCACCCCCTATACATCCTTCTTAAAGTAGTGAATAATGCTTGAATGTACACATGTCACATGTACGAGTTACAGTGAAATTATTATTTTTCGCATACAGTTCAGTAAAGTATTACTATACAGTATATAATCACAATCTTAGATTAAGTACAAAGTGTATAGAAATTGTCTACTGAGACAATATACAAGACTTGCCAGGTTGTGGCAGCATTTACAAAGTCCAAGTTGCTTTTATAATATAATAATAATAATAATATTCATTTATTGTCATTGCAACGAGTACAACGAAATTAAAAAATAGCCAATCCTGACGGTGCGTAAAAACATATATGCAATAAATGCAAAAACAAATAAATACAATTATATTAAGTACAAAAGTTTTAAAGGTGTTGTCTAGTGCAGAAGGTAGTGTTCAGTTCTCGTATGGCCCTGGGGTTAAAACTGTTCTTAAGTCTGTTTGTTCGGGATTTGATCGACCTGAAACGTCGACCAGAGGGCAGATGAACAAACAGACGGTGGACGGGGTGGGATGGATGTTTTATTATTTTGCCTGCTCTACTGAGGCAGCATAGGCTGAACAGGTGCTCCAGGGAGGGCAGTGAGCAGCCGATGATCTTCTGGGCCGTCGTGATGACCCTCTGAAGGGCCTTCCTGTCCTTTTCTGAGCAGCTGGCATACCATGTGGTTATACAGTATGCCAGCACACTCTCGATGGAGCAGCGATAGAAGGACATCATGAGCTTCTCCTGCAGGTTGGTCTTCCTGAGGATCCTCAGGAAGTGGAGTCTCTGCTGTGCCTTCTTCACTGTGGTGATGGTGTTGGTAGACCAGGTAAGATCCTCTGCGATGTGCGTACCCAGGAACCTGAAAGCGGGTACCCTTTCCACACAGACCCCATTGATGTAGAGTGGGTCGTATTCTGCACTGGTTTTCCTGAAGTCTATTATGAGTTCCTTTGTTTTGGAGGAGTTCAGGACAAGATTGTTCACTGAACACCATGTGTAGTTAACCATAAAGGCCCGTTACCTGGCCAAGCGAAGTTGTTGGTGTCCTCCACTGATGAAAACAAGGAGCTCTTCTCCATAGACAGAGCTGCTAAGGATCTTTTAGATTTTTTTAGATTTAGATTTAGGGATACAGCGCAGAAACAGGCCCTTCGGCCCACCGGGTCCGCGCCGCCCAGCGATCCCCGCACACTAACACTATCCTACACCCACTGGGGACAATTTTTACATTTGCCCAGCTAATTAACCTACATACCTGTACGTCTTTGGAGTTTGGGTGGAAACCAAAGATCTCAGAGAAAACCCACGCAGGTCACGGGGGGACCGTACAAACTCCGTACAGACGGTGCCCGTAGTCAGGATCGAACCTGAATCTCCGGCGTTGCATTCGCTGTAAGGCAGCAACTCTACCACTGCGCTGAGGAGAAAAGGATTTGCCCAAACAATAAATTTGGAGCGGCACGGTGGCGCAGCGGTAGAGTTGCTGCCTCACAGTGAATGCAGCGCCGGATACCCGGGTTCAATCCCGACTACGGGTGCTGTCTGTCCAGAGTTTGTACGTTCTCCCCGTGACCTGCATGGTTTTTCTCCGAGATCTTCGGTTTCCTCCACACTCCAAAGTGTGCAGGTATGTAGCTTAATTGGCTCGGTAAAAGTAAAAATTGTCCCTAGGGGTGTAGGATAGTGTTAATAAACGGGGATCGCTGGTGGGTGCGGACCTGATGGGCCGAAAGGCCTGTTTCCACGCTGTATCTCTAAATTAAACTAAACAAAACTAAATGACAATACTGAGGTGGGAACAGGAGAGAAAACCACAGAAGCTGAGAGCAGCCATTTGTGAGTTCTTCTGCCATTCAAACTGAGTGACCATGCCTCTGAATGTGTCAGTAATAAATTACATAGGATCATGTCATTGTAGATGGATGGTGAAACAGCAGTCAAAGTTGCTTAGAATCTAGTAAAACGACACAATAACATCAGGGATAAAACAAACAATATCAAAGTGAATTCTTGCCGATGGAAACGTCGGTACAGCCAACATTATCTCAGATCCTGGCACCATCGCTGGGAAAAAGTAGCAAATCTTAAATATTTATACTACACTTCATCGGCTCAATTTAGTACGAGCCCTGTGATTTATGTTGGTCTGTGACTCCTCATGTAACAGATTCAAACTCAAATCTACTTGTTACAGTGCTTCGTTTAGTTGAATGTGAAAGTGTCTACGACATGCTGACAACACTCTGTGATGAATAGAAAATATGCTGAAATCCAGAGATGTTTCTGCAAAAACCCAGAGACGCTCCTGAAATAGCTTACCGACGGCCCCATCCAAAATGGAGGGGAACGATATTGCTACAGTCCTGCTTTCCATTAGCACTCGTGGAGTATTAAGATATTGCCATCTTTGGAGTTCTATGGTGAGGAGCTGCTTCCCATCTGAAAGTAGAAGGAATGTAGGACAACTATGTTTAATCACGGCAGTTTGTACATTCTCCCCGTGAATGCGAGGGTTTTCTCCGGGTGCTCCGGCTTCCTCCAAAGATGTACAGGTTTGTAGGTTCATTGGCTTGGTAAAATTGTAAATTGTCCTTAGCGTATAGGATAGTGTTTGTGTGCAGGGATCGCTGGTGGGTGCGGACTCGGTGGGCCGAAGGGCCTGTGCGGACTCGGTGGGCCGAAGGGCCTGTGCGGACTCGGTGGGCCGAAGGGCCTGTGCGGACTCGGTGGGCCGAAGGGCCTGTTTCCGCGCTGTATCTCTAAACTTTGTCAACTCCAAAATTAAAGCAGAGACTGCTGGAAATATTCAGCTGGTCGGGCAACATTTAGGAAAGTTAACACCATTTAGAACAGTCAACTTTTCAGTTTGAACTCTTAACTCTTCAGTTACAAGAACTGACAGAGTTGCAAATCGAATAAATGTTTAAGTTCCAGAGAAGGAACCAGTGGCAAGAACAAAGATAGTGTCCATGAGGGATGGAGATTAGAATTATTTCACTCCACAGGCTTTGATTTCTTGCTTTTCTATATTGTGGTGCAGGTATTCAGACAATGACATTGAGTGAGCATGTCTAGGGGTTTGATCTCGTGACAATAAAGAAATTGTCATATGTTTCCAACTCAGGATGCTGTCTGTGGGTTCACCCTCAGGAAGACGAAGATTCAGTGGAGAACTCAGAAGTTAGAGCGTTCTTATTTATTGTGCCTTTCTACGTGGCAGAGAAAGTTTGAAAGTAACATGGTAATGGAGTAAATCGTTCTATCTTTTATGAATAAGTTATGCTGGGACAATTAATTATTGGTAGTTTCTAGTATTGTAGCTGGACATGTATAACTTGACTTGATCGCTGGTTAGTTCTGGAACACAAATTTTCAGCATAGGAAATGTGATGTTCAGGCAATAGTTTTTTTTTCTGCTTATCTCATAGAAACATAGAAAATAGGTGCAGGAGTAGACCATTCGGCCCTTCGAGCCTGCACCACCATTCAATATGATCATGGCTGATCATCCAACTCAGTATCCCGTTCCTGCCTTCTCTCCATACCCCCTGATCCTTTTAGCCACAAGGGCCACATCTAACTCCCTCTTAAATATAGCCAATGAACTGGCCTCAACTACCCTCTGTGGCAGAGAATTCCACAGATTCACCACTCTCTGTGTGAAAAAAAACTTTCTCATCTCGGTCCTAAAAGACTTCCCCCTTATCCTTAAACTGTGACCCCTTGTTCTGGACTTCCCCAACATCGGGAACAATCTTCCCGCATCCAGCCTGTCCAACCCCTTAAGAATTTTGTAAGTTTCTAAAAGATCCCCCCCAATCTTCTAAATTCCAGCGAGTACAAGCCGAGTCTATCCAGTCTTTCTTCATATGAAAGTCCTGCCATCCCAGGAATCAATCTCATACACTTAGCCACTGTACTTGAACATAAAAACCAAATCTATATTTACCATTATATTCCCAGAGTTCTAATCGAGTAGGATAACGCGATAAGGAATTGCAACTCGTCTGTATGCAGTTGTCTGATCATCAGACATCTCCTTTGTACATTCCTATTTGAGGTTACTAATTGTATTCAAACAAATCATTAATATTTTTTGAAGCACATATTTGATTACCATCTGAGTATTCCACATTAATGCTAAATATTTTTCTTTAGATTGGAAATTGCTTCATTGATTTCATCTTTAAAATGCAGCTGTATACACTTCATAAGCACTGGCATACCAAACCGATGCCATAACTGAAATAAACTTTAAACAAATGTTATAAATATCTTCCACTTATCAAATGCTGGGTTACTTTCATTAGTGCAAGGAGCTGCACCTGGTTGTGTAAGAAATTGTGAGCCCTGTTGTTTACTGCGTTGATCTTGAATTAGATAAACCCATTTATGGTGAAACGTCTCGCATTTTCTTTTGCCATTTAGTAGGATCAGGGACTGCAGATTTTACCACTCCTGACTTTCACCTCTCCCTAATGCTCACCACAGATGCCAAACATGATTTCCACTTCTTCTAAGCAAAGCTCCCTCTGCTGTGTAGGAAGGAACTGCAGATGCTGGTTTACACCGAAGACAGACACAAAATGCTGTAGTAACAGTGGGACAGGCAGCCTCTCTGGAGAGAATAAACGCGGGTTGGTTCTGGTCGAAACCCTTCTTCAGACTGAGAATTAGGGGAGAGGAAGACATAGAGATACAGATGGGCAAGGTGTGAAAATGAGACATCAAAGGGGACGTAATTCAAGGAAAATGTTGAATAGATCATTGTTAGCTCGGGGAGGGTGACAATGAAGCTTAGAGTGGGAGTGCTGGAGGAATCACAGAGGGGAACAGCGAAAGAGAGTGTTGCAGAACTCTCATTGGAGAGAGGAGGAGAACTTCTTCAAAATACGCATACCTTGAGAAGATTTTGTAGTGGAGCAGACAAAATGTGTAAGGAGGAATTGCTGATGCTAGTTTACACTGAAGATACATTTGATGACCATAGAACTGCAGACTACCACCCCTTAAGATACAAGCTGTATTTTCCAACTAAGTCACAAATTGGAACTGTGATAAGATGCAAAGAAGGAGTTTTTGATCTGATAGATTAAAGACATTGTGATGAGGAAAACTAGATTTAATAACAGCAAAACATTAATTTGCAAATCTGATCAAAGTATGTACAGCGGCAGATTGTCAAAGTAAATGCTCCAGTTTGGCTTTAAGGTATTGTCACTTCAGTTTAGAGCTCTGTAAATTTCAAAATATAACTAAGCATATGATGAAACATATCATAGCATATCGTAGCTCCCTCCCCACCTCTATCTTTCAGTCTGAAGAAAGGTTCCGACCCGAAACATCACCTATTCCTTTTCTCCAGAGATGCTGCCTGACCCGCTGAGTTGCTCCAGTATTTTGTGTCTATCTTCGGTATAAGCCAGCATCTGCAGTTCTTTCCCACACATATCATTACCGAGTGTTCCCCATCCGCAAACCATGGATAAACCGTGAGTTATATTCATAGGTTAAGGCCAGGTCCACTGTATATGTCAAACGATCCCATGCAGTACACGAAAGCTCACAGTGACCTTTGCAAAGCCATCAATGGAATGGAATACTTTATTGTCACATGTGACTATGCACAGTGAAATTCTTTGCTTGCATACCCAATGTATCAAGAATGCCAAACGACAATACCAGGACGAACTTGAGTCCCAGTATAGTCATTCAGACACCCGCAGACTGTAGCAAGGTCTGAACATTATAACTGGCTGTAAAGTGAAGTCAGGCAACATCACTGGTGACAGTGCAGTGCTACCTGATGGACGATGCATTCCACGCTCACTTTGACCAGAAGCTCACCGTGGCGATGACGCCCGTCCCATCAGACTCCAGTGTGCTTTTTGCCAGGGTCAATATTGCAGAGTTAGATTCACCTTCCTGAGGGTGAAACCACAAGAAGCACCAGGTCCAGACAGAGCCCTTGGCTGCATCCTCAGTAATTGCGTGGCCCAGCCCGCGGGAGTGTTCACAGACATTCTTAATCTCTCCCTACTCCATTCTGATGTAATCAACTGCTTCAGGTAGTCCACTAGCATCCTGGTGTCAAAGAAAAGCTAGATCTCATGCCTTAACGACCACCGTCCAGTGGCCTTGACATCCACCATCGTGAAGTGAATTGCGAGGCTGACCGTGGAACGCATTAAATCCAGTCCACCAAGCAAGCTTGACCTACTGAACCACAGATCCAATAGACAATAGGTGCAGGAGGAGGCCATTCGGCCCTTCGAGCCATTCAATGTGATCATGGCTGATCATTCTCAATCAGTACCCCGTTCCTGCCTTCTCCCCATACCCCCTGACTCCGCTATCCTTAAGAGCTCTATCCAGCTCTCTCTTGAATGCATTCAGAGAATTGGCCTCCACTGCCTTCTGAGGCAGAGAATTCCACAGATTCACGACTCTCTGACTGAAAAAGTTTTTCCTCATCTCAGTTCTAAATGGCCTACCCCTTATTCTTAAACTGTGGCCCCTTGGTCTGGACTCCCCCAACATTGGGAACATGTTTCCTGCCTCTAACGTGTCCAACCCCTTAATAATCTTATACGTTTCCATAAGATCTCCTCCCATCCTTCTAAATTCCAGTCCACAGCTGATATCATCTCCCTGGCCCTACACTCATCCCTGGAACAGCTGGATAAGAGAGATACCTGGACCATAGACCACAGCTCTGCTCTCAATACCATTATGCCATCCAAGCTCATCTCCAAACGCATGGAACTTAGAGTCAGCACTCACCTCTGCCATTGGATCATCGACCACCTGACCAACAGACCACAATCAGTGCGGATAAGTGACAAATCATCCTCTAGGATAATCATCAACACTGATGCCCCACAAGGATGCATTCTCAAATCCTTCTTTACTCCTTGTACATCCGCGACAGTGCAACCAAAAACAAATTAAACTCAATTTTTAAATTTGCAGACAACCGCACCACCATAGTGGGCCTGATATCAAATAATAACAAGACGGAGTGCAGGAAGAAGACTGAGAACCTTGTAACATGGTGCCAATACAATAACCTCTCCCTCATCGTCAGCAAGACATAGGAGATTGTGATGGACTTCAGGAAGCAACACGTGCCCATACATTGACGGCAGCGAAGTAGAGATGGTTAAGAGTTTCAACTTCCTAGTAGTAAATACCACCAGCAAACTATCCAAGACCAGTTATATCAATGCAATCGAAAAGAGAGCACCCCAACACCTCTTCTTCCTTGGAAGGCTTAGGAAGTTTGGCATGTCCCCGATAACTGTACAGACAGCACCCGTAGTCAGGATCGAATCCGGGTCTTTGGCGCTGTAAGGCAGCGACACTACCGCTGCGCCACTGTGATGCCTTCCATTTTAAAATGGTAATTATTTTATAAGGATTTGTGTCATCACACATCTTCCTGCAATTCTCCTTCTGTAAAATTGCAGCATTTGTAAATGATTAAATCATGTTACACTAAACAATATGATAATTGCTAATGTATAAACAAGGTGGAATATAATGGGGACCCTGAACACTAGTGCAGTATAAAACCACAAATGTTCACCGCTTAACGTCAATATTTTTCACTGCTTTCTGTTCTTATTTCAGATTTCTTGATCCCCAGTCTAATTTTTACAAAAATCACTGTCACTTTCCTTCCGGATAGTTTTACTCTCAGCTGAATTTCCACTCGCCCTCTTTACGGTGGTCACATTCAATAATTTTTTGGTCATGTATCAGATATCAGATAGAAGGTGCATCTTTTACTCTGTTAGGTGTTTCAGGAGCTACAAGGGTGAGGTAGCGCACCTCAAAATCTATTTGTCTAATTGCAGGTTAATTGGCCTCTGTAAATTGTCCCTAGTGTCATGATCCCTTATCATGTCATATCATATCATATCATATCATATATATACAGCCGGAAACAGGCCTTTTCGGCCCACCAAGTCCGTGCCACCCAGCGATCCCCGTACATTAACACTATCCTACACCCACTAGCGACAATTTTTACATTTTACCCAGCCAATTAACCTACATACCTGTACGTCTTTGGAGTGTGGGAGGAAACCGAAGATCTCGGAGAAAACCCACGCAGGTCACGGGGAGAACGTACAAACTTCTTACAGTGCAGCACCCGTAGTCAGGATCGAACCTGAGTCTCCGGCACTGCATTCGCTGTAAAGCAGCAACTCTACCGCTGCGCTACCGTGCCGCCCTATTATCATGTATCTATACACTGTCAATGGATTGATTGTAGTCATGTGTTGTCTTTCTGCTGATTGGTTAGCACGCAACAAAAGCTTTACACTGTGCCTCGGTTACAGGTGACAATAAACTTAACTAAACTGAGTGTGTGGGGAGTGAATGCGAACTTAGAACGAGTGTGAACGGATGACTATTGATCGGCAAGGACTCGGTGGGGGTGAAGGACCTGTTTCCATGCTGTTTCTTCTAATTATTTCAATCTGTCAATTCTCGGAGCTGAATCGTCGTTTGGAATACATTGTCCCACCTCGTCTTGGCAAAGTGAGTCACTGCAGACTTCACGTGGATGTTTTCCTGTCCATTTCACCAGTATTCAAGGTCACATTGAATCCGGTCACTATGCTGCTTTTTACGGTTCTGGATTTTTGAATTGCAAAGTTTGAGATGATGTAGCCTGTACTAGTGTGAGCAGCAGTGTCAATACTGACCTCTGGAGGACATCTGAATGATTACCCTTCAGCCTGAAGGAAAATCATACGCCCTCACCCAATGCTTTCTGGCATTTGCCTCATTTTAGTTCGTGCAGTTCTATACATACGAGCTTTGGTTTTACTGGAAGTTCTGTCCTCTTGCACTTTATTCAAATTTTTACTGGATGTTGATTGTTTTATTGAGCTGTATCATGTGTCAGATACATTTTGGTTTCACAAGCACATCTTTTACACTGAAGTCTGAAGAAGGGTCTCGACCCGAAACATCACCCATTCCTTCTGTCCAGAGATGCTGCCTGTCCCGCTGAGTTACTCCAGCTTTTTGGGTCTAACTTTGGTTTAAATCAGCATCTGCAATTCCTTCCTACACTCTTTTACCCTGAAAGTTGTTTCTGGAGACACAAGAAGGGCGGCACGGTGGCGCTGTGGTAGAGTTGGTGCCTTACAGCGAATGCAGCGCCGGAGACTCAGGTTCGATCCTGACTACGGGCGCCGTCTGTACGGAGTTTGTACGTTCTCCCCGTGACCTGCGTGGGTTTTCGCCGAGATCTTCGGTTTCCTCCCACACTCCAAAGACATACAGGTATGTAGGTTAATTGACTGGGTAAATGTAAAAATTGTCCCTAGTGGGTGTAGGATAGTGTTAATGCGCGGGGATGGCTGGGCGGCGCGGACTCGGTGGGCCGAAGGGCCTGTTTCCGCACTGTATCTCTAAATCTAAAATCTGAATCTAAATCTAAAGACCGAGGTAATGTAGTTTTGGAGCTTAAAGTCCATTAAAACATGGAATAAATGGTATGACTCCGAAGAGGTTTGATGTACAAAGTGACCTTGGGGCGAATGTCCCTGAAAGTAGAGACACAGGTGGATAGGGCAGTGAAGGAGATCTTTGAAATGCTAGTTTAGTTTAGAGATACAGCATTGCAACAGGCCCTTCAGCCCTCAACCTCACTTGTTTATTATTCATTCATAGTCTTCATACCTGTCATTAATTGTGCATAGACAATAGACAATAGACAATAGGTGCAGGAGTAAGCCATTCGGCCCTTCGAGCCAGCACCGCCATTTACCGTGATCATGGCTGATCATGCACACTCAGTACCCGTTCCTGCCTTCTCCCCATACCCCCTGACTCCACTATCATTAAGAGCTCTATCTAGCTCTCTCTTGAAAGCATCCAGAGAATTGGCCTCCACTGCTTTCTGAGGCAGAGAGTTCCATAGCTTCACAACTCTGAGTGAAAATGTTCTTCCTCATCTCCGTTCTAAATGGCCTACCCCTTATTCTTAAACTGTGACACCTGGTTCGGGACTCCCCCAACATCGGGAACATGTTTCCTGCCTCTAGCGTGTCCAATCCCTTAATAATCTTATATGTTTCAATAAGATCCCCTCTCATCCTTCTAAATTCCAGAGTATACAAGCCCAGTCGCTCCAGTCTTTCAACGTATGACAGTCCCGCCGTTCCGGCAATTAACCTCGTGAACCTTAGGAAGATGATCGTGAGCCACCTTGCAGGTTCAATGGTGCTTTATTTAATGGAGCTGTTTATAAACACTGCAGCCCTGCTGATGAAGATACTTCCATAATGTTGGTGGAGAGAGACTTCCAGGATTCAGCTCCAGTGACTATGAAGGGCTGTTGATACAACTCCACGTTCATGTTGGTTTGCGACTCGGCCAGGAACACTCAAGTGGTAATGGTCCATGATGCCTATTGACCTTGGGGTAGAGGATACGGAGGATGCTGTTGAATTATCTTGGGTAATTGCAGTACATTTTGTGCAAGGAACACGGCAGCTCTTTGCACCAATGTAAACTTTCGACTTTTGAGATGACTCTTGGAAACAGGCCATTCGGCCCACCAGGTCCAGCTGGCATTAACCTCACACATAAGCACTATCTTACACACTAGGGACAATTTACAATTTTTACTGAAGCCAATTAACCTACAAACCTGTACGTCCTTGGAGTTGGGAGAAACCCCACGCGGTCACAGGGAGAATGTACAAACTCTGTACAGACAGCACCCATTGTCAGGAGCGAACCCAGGTCTCTGGCGCTGTAAGGCAGCAAATCTACCGCTGTGCCACCCAAGGAGACATGTGAGCCAATTTCTTACATTATTGCCATCAGGGAATCAGTTATGGTCAATGATGCACACGGACGGACGGACATGCTGGGAGCAGCCAGAGACATCTTGAGACAATACGGTGTCAATCTATTGAAGTTTCACCTGCAGAATACATACAGGCAACACCTTGGAAAAGTATGTGGAAAAGGCCAAGTGAAGCCATCACCTGACCAACGGATCAGATCAAACTTGTATAGAACACATATGTGTAGGAAGGAACTGCTGATGCTGGTTAAATCGAAGGTAGACACAAAATGCTGGAGTAACTCAGCAGGACAGGCAGCATCTCTGGAGTGAAGGAATAGGTGACGTTTCCGGTCTGAAGAAGGGTCTCGACCCGAATCATCACTCATTCTTTCTCTCCATAGATGCTGCCTGTCCCGCTGAGTTACTCCAGCATTTTGTGTCTACCTTTGTATAGAACACAAATTGCTGGAGTAACTCAACGGATCAGGCAGCATCTCTGGAGAACCGTTTCGGGACGGGACACTTTGTCTTCGATCAAACTCCTGGTTTAGGCACTCAGCACACTCTGTGAAAATTAAAATTGCCTCTAAACTTTCCTTTAAACTTTGCCCTTCCCACAGAGCCATGCCCACTAGCCTTTGCCATTTCCATTCTGGGAAAGAGGTTCTGACTGTCTTCCCTGGTTATATAAGAAAATAACTGCAGATGCTGGCACAAATCGAAGGTATTTATTCACAAAATGCTGGAGTAACTCAGCAGGTCAGGCAGCATCTCGGGAGAGAAGGAATGGGCGACGTTTCGGGTCGAGACCCTTCTTCAGACTGATGTCAGGGGGGTGGGACAAAGGAAGGATATAGGTGGAGACAGGAAGATAGAGGGAGATCTGGGAAGGGGGAGGGGAAGAGAGGGACAGAGGAACTATCTAAAGTTGGAGAAGTCGATGTTCATACCACTGGGCTGCAAGCTGCCCAGGCGAAATATGAGGTGCCGTTCCTCCAATTTCCGGTGGGCCTCACTATGGCACTGGAGGAGGCCTATGACAGAAAGGTCAGACTGGGAATGGGAGGGGGAGTTGAAGTGCTCGGCCACCGGGAGATCAGATTGGTTAACATGGAACGAGCGCAGGTGTTGAGCGATGCGATCGCCGAGCCTGCGTCTCTCATTATTTTATGTACTTCTATCAGGTCTCTGCTCAGCTTCCATGCCCCATAGAAAACAATCCAAGTGTTCTTGAGCATGGAGGATCACTAACATCAGCCAGGCTGGACAATAGCTGCCAAACCGGAGGATGTATCCTTTGTCATGTGATGGAGTAAATGTCTAGGACAAGAGGTCATAGCCTCAGAATTAAAGGGCATTCTTTTAGGAAAGAGATGGGGAGAAATTTCTTTGCAGGTTGCATCCAGTCCACACATTTGGCCTCTTGGAGTGGAGCCCGGTCCAGCCGAGCCCCAGGCTGTTGCAAGGCCTCCAGCGGCCCACTGCACCATCGAGGCACTGCACTACCTTCCGCAGCTGATCTGCTTAGCGGCCCTCCGTCTGACTCCTTCCACTCTGGGCGGGCGGGCGATCTGGGCCTTCCGGGTGGGTTACTGGTCTGTGACGTGGGTCCTCAGTCTGCGAGTGGTAGCGGGACCTCTGGGTGGGTCCTTGGTCCTCTGTCCCCAGCGGGCAAGTCCCCAGTCTGTGGTGGGCAAGCAGGATCTGCTGATGGGTCTGGCCACAGCTTGTCTGCAACCAAATGGCTGCTCTCCCCAATTTAGACACTAGTCCCCAAATAGCTATGAAGAAGACGGAGTGACTTTGCTATCTCTGAATTTGATGTCGAATGTATCTATCCCATTTTATTCGTCCTTAGTTTAAATGTAGGGATACTAGGACAAATGAGTGGCTTGCAACTCGTCTGGTAAAATAACTAAGGCTTCACACTGTAGACAGCTTTGCATTTAATAAGATACATGCTGTTATTGTTTTATTGATCGATAAATACCAGTAATATTACCTTTGATAAATGCCTCCATACATTTCCCTACACTAAGCATAGATTCATGAGATGGGTTTCATCCTTCTGCCCTTTTTTTACATAGGTGTGCATTTAACTTCTCCAATCTTTGACACTACCACCTAAAGAGCTTTTGAGGATTGGGTTTTCATTCACAAAATGCTGGAGTAACTCAGCAGGTCAGGCAGCATCTCGGGAGAGAAGGAATGGGTGACGTTTCGGGTTGAGACCCTTCTTCAGACTGATGATTGAGGATTGGGGCCAGAACCTCCTCAACTTCCAAATTTATTTCCTATTCTTCGGTGTATCACTTCTGGTCCAGATGGTTTCTTTATATTTTGCCCTGCCACCATTTTCAGCCTTCCCTGATGGTCCATTTCTCCAGTCATTTGACAACCTTTCTTTGTGCACCGTTACAGTCACCAGATAATGAAGCTACCCACCTTTGCAAGTAACAAGACCACAGTAGCATGTTGGAACTGATGTGCGACAAACAAGACTCGCGCCACCAAAGGTCCAGATGACAATCTCCACCAAGACATCTCAACCATCTCATTATAACATTGACATGAGAAACTTCACACGCTGAAATCTCGAGCAAAATACAAGGTGCTGGAGGAACTGAACTGCTCAGGCAGATCTGTGGAGAGAACGGGTAGGCGACGTTTCAGATCAGGACCCTTCTTCAGACTTGAGAAGGGTCTCAACCCGAAAGGCCACCCATCCATTCCCTCCACAGATGTTGCCTGACCCACTGAGTTACTGCAGCCTTTTGTGTTATCCTCACTATAATGTCCATTACATGGATAGAACAGGTTTGGAGGGAAATGGACAATCGCAGGCAGGTGGGACTAGTGTAGGTGGTGAATGTTGGCCGGTGTGGGCAAGTTGGGCCGAAGGGCCTGTTTCCACACTGGATCACTCTGTGACTCTATGCCTCTAGCATACCTATTGTAGAATCCTGGGGGGTTAATGTAGAGATGGGGCAGGGAGGGGGGCAGGGGACTGTTGTGTTCTTTCCATGTGTCACTGATTTTTGTATCAAGTAAACATTTTATTGAAACTCAAAATAAAATGTAAAGTTGCAATATGTGCAGGGAAGTTGCCCTCTCTTCTGCAGTCACCAGGTGGTGCTAATGATTCATGTTTTTTTCCTCCCAATGCCCTCATCTTTTTTACAAGGTTATTCGATGCAATTACAGTGGCGACTATCAGTGAGGTTGTGTGTAATGTATCTGCAGAGAGAAAAATAATAATTGGCTTATTCATGATCTTTTTAGACGGGCTTAAATTCCAAAAATATAAACTCCTTCCCAATCTACCTTTGGGTTGTGGTGCTGTGGCAGCCCAGAACATTATGGATGTATCTGGCAAAATGATTATCCACACTCCAGTCGGGCGCAATTTCACAAATCTCTCATCTCTTTTCTTCCCCTTCTCATTTTCCAGCCTGTGCACTAGCTTAAAAGCTGCTCAGCTCTTAAAATCATCCACTTCATTTGAAAGGTCATCGATCAGAAACACTAACCCTGCCCCTCTCTCCGCACTTATCTACTTTGACTATTTAATGGTGATGTGCAGCTCATGTAATATTTATCAAGCTGGGAATTTAATATCTCTTACCCAGCACGGAATTATAATAGCCTTTTGCTAATGTTGTTTTTACCTCAGATTTTTGTTGCGAGGTTCAGACTAGCCTTTCGCATTTACATTGGCAGATGCTTGACATGTTTGCTGGCTTTAATTCCTTAACTCTGGAACTTGCTACATACTATGAGAAATCCACTTGATGCCCAGTGCAGACAGGCTCCCTGATATGTTTCTACTTCCAAGATTGTAATTCATTGCAGAGGTAGCAATATAGGAGCATTGCGTTCGTGGGTGGGGCTATTTATTTAGTCGTTTGCCAGGATTTGGACATCAAAGTTGGCACTTCTTGCTTATCTCTAGTCAAACCAGGGCAGGACCTTCACAGTGAATGTTAGGGCCCTGGGGTATGTCGCAGAGCAGAGGGATCCAGGAGCACAGCTACATTGTTCCCCGAAAGTGGCGTCACAAGTAGATATGGTAGTTAAAAAAAGCTTTTGGTATATTGGTTTTCATCAGTCAGGGTATTGAATGCAGAAGTTAATATGGGCAACGCACATTGCCGCACTGGTGGGTAAGGCAAAGCAGCGCCTTTACCACCATAGACAACTGAGGAAATTCAGAGTGTCTCTGAGGATCCTTCATTGCTTCTACTCTGGGGCTGTAGAGAGCATCCTGTCCGGCAACATTACAGTCTGGTTTGGGAACAGCTCTGCCCAGGACAGGAAGGCCCTGCAGAGAGTAGTGCGTTTGGCAGAATGCACCATGGGAACTACACTCGTCCCCCTGCAGGACCTATACATCAGGAGGTGCAGATCCAGAGCAAGCAAGATCATGAGGGACCCCTGCCACCCCAGTAACGGACTGTTCCAGATGCTACGATCAGGCAAACGCCTCCGCTGTCACGCTGCGAAAACGGAGAGGATGAGACGGAGTTTCTTCCCACAGGCCATCAGGACTGTCAACTTTTATAACCCCAGAGACTAATTTTTTGTCGACACTATAGTAACTTATTAACTTTATTTATATGCTGTAACTGTAATTCCTTTTTGTGCACAATCCGCAGGCATTGCCACTTTCATTTCACTGCACATCGTGTATGTGTATGTGACAAATAAATTTGACTTGACTTGACTTGAAGACGTAATGTTAGAGTTGTACAAGACGTTGGCGAGGCCGCATTGGAAGTAGTGTATTCAGTTCTGGTCGCCCAGCTGTAGGTAAGATGTCATTGAGCTGGAAATAGTGCAGAAAAGATTTACAAGGATGTTGCCAGGACTTGAGGGCCTGAGCTACAGGGAGATTGGGCAGACTAGAACAGGAGGCTGAGGGTTGATCTTATAGAGGTGTATAAAATCATGAGCGGAAAAGATAGCGTGAACGTACAGAGTCTTTTACCTAAGGTATTTATTCACAAAATATCTTCGATTTGTACCAGCATCTGCAGTTATTTTCTTACAGAGTCTTTTGCCTAGGCGTGTAGATGCCAGGGCACCTCCCTTCACTGGTGTTTGGTTGAGTTGGGCCTACGACACCTGAGGGAGGCTCAACAGTTAGTTCTGGTGTCCCAGAACAACCCCCTTCAATACCTGCTCTCACTCTCTATGCTACCAGTACGCACTGCTCAGCAGCTATGGAAATATCTACTAAGTAAAGGAAACTACAGCTGGTTGATTCAATACTCAAACAAAATGCTAAACACCCATGTCCTGTCTTACACTTATCCTAACCCTCCATCGCACAATCTCAGCGCCACTAATATTAACCTCACATAGAAAACCAGAAGGGATACACTGACCACGTGTTAAACATTTCCTTTCTGCCCCCAACTGTCCCTGTTGCTTCCCCAAGGAGGATGGTGAGTGTCTCAGGTAAAGACCTGCCTTAGGGTTGAGGGTGCAGTGGGAAGATGGCCAATATATAGAAGTGAGAGAGAGGGGGGGAAGAACGAGACTGATGGGTAGAACCAGACGAGGGAGGGCTGATGGGTGGATGGAACCTGGTGGGGAGGTGTTAGGAATCTGGGCAGCCAGGAGTAGAGGGATGAGAAAGGTGAACAATTGGAGATTGCTCTGGTTGTACTGGCGGGAGTGGGAGAGGAACACAGGGGTTACCTGGAATTGGAAAATATAGAGCTCACATCACTCAGCTGTACTTTCCCAAACCCAAACAGAGGTGCAGTTCACTTAGTTTATATTCAGCCACACCATGGCAGTGGACGAAGCCGAGGACAGACAGGTCGATGTGGGAACGGGAAGGTGAGTTGAAATGATATGAAATTGGAAATTCAAAATGTCTGCTGAAGGCAGTGCGTAGAAGCTCTGCAAAATGGTTGCCTGGTCTGCACTTGGACTCACGGATGGAGAGAAGGCCTCGTCACAAGACCTGAATGCAACAAACCCAGTTGGAGGAGGTCCATGTGAACCGTGGCCTCACCTGGTAATATTACAGGTAGTCCCCTCATCAAATCTTCACCTCACGCACCTTTGTACTATATTCTGTTAGAATGGGTTCATCTCTGAGCAGGATCCCATTTTACTCGATGTAGCTGTGATCTTCACAGTAATAGTGTGGCACAGTGGTGCAGCGGTAGAGTTGCTGCCTTACAGCGCCAGGGACCGGGCTTGATCCTGACTATGGGTGCTGTCTGTATGGAGTTTGTACATTCTCCCCATAGGTTTTCCCCAGGAGCTCCGGTTTCCTCCCGCACAATCTTCCCTGAAGGTGGAATCTCATGTGGATAGGGTGGTGAAGAAGGCGTTTGGTATGCTTGCCTTTATAAATCAGAGCATCGAATATAGAAGTTGGGATGTAATATTAAAATTGTACAGGGCATTGGTGAGGCCGAATCTGGAGTATGGTGTGCAGTTCTGGTCGCCAAATTATAGGAAGGATGTCGACAAAATGGAGAGGGTATAGAGGAGATTTACTAGAATGTTGCCTGGGTTTCAGCACTTAAGCTACAGAGAGAGGTTGAACAGGTTGGGTCTTTATTCTTTGGAGCGTAGAAGGTTGAGGGGGGACTTGATAGAGGTTTTTAAAATTTTAAGAGGGACGGACAGAGTTGACGTGGGTAGGCTTTTCCCTTTGAGAGTGGGGAAGATTCCAACAAGGGGACATAGCTTCAGAATTGAGGGACAAAAGTTTAGGGGTAACATGAGGGGTAACTTCTTTACTCAGAGGGTGGTGGCTGTATGGAATGGGCTTCCGGTGGAAGTGGTGGAGGCAGGCTCGATTTTATTATTTAAGAGTAAATTGGATAGGTATATGGATAAGAGGGGATTAGAGGGTTATGGTCTGAGAGCAGGTAGATGAGACTAGGTCAGAGAGAGTGGTCGGCGTGGACTGGTAGGGCCGAACGGGTCTGTTTCCGTGCTGTAGTTGTTATATGGTAAAATGTACAGGTTTGTAGGCAAATTGGCTTTGGTATAAATGTAAATTGTAAATTGTCCCTTATGTGTGTACGATAGTGTTAGTGTGCAGGGATCACTGGTCGGTGCGGATTTGGTGGGCCGAAGGACCTGTTTCCGTGCTGAATCTCTAAGCTAAACTAAACAATGTTCATTCTGGATGTTTCTGGAGTATTCAGAAGCCTATTTTGACCAGAAGCCAAATTTTGTCAAAACCATTTAAAAAACCTTTACACTGGGCAATGTGGGGTTAGTACTGAAGACAATCTATCGTGGTTCTGCTTGTGGACAAAATGGAGATTTCCATAAAGTGACTGGTTAATCTGTGCTCGATATGACAAGTGCAGAACGCAAGGTTATAGAAATAATACGAGCAACGTTACGTGGAGAGAATGTTTGAGGCTCAATGCAATACCGTGGGAGTAGGCAAACAATTAGCTTTCAATCATGCCTTTACAAATGAAGGGTTGAAATGAATGATTGATTCCTGCTACAGCACCACGGAGAACCTTGGCTCCACTCCTTAGTTGCACAAGCACCTTCCAGTCAAAGGACGAGAATTTCTTCAATGCATTTTTTTTTTTGGTGTTAAAGGAGCATTGAATGTTTACCTGACACCGTTCTAAAGACGCCAAAACACACCACAATATTGCACTGCACCAATTGAAATGAACAGTTGTAGGAGTTTCTGGGTTTCTTATGTGAAACCATCGTGTTTCAAAAACAATGGGCATTACTGAGAATGTGTAGGAAGGAACTGCAAATGCTGGATAGACACAAAGTGCTGGAGTAACGCAGCGGGTCAGGCAGCATCTCTGGAGAAATGGAATAGGTGACATTTCACAAGAAGTGGCCTCGACCTGAAACGTCAACCATTCCTTCTCTCCAGAGATGCTGCCTGTCCCGCTGAGTTACTGCAGCATGATGTGTCTATCTTCGGCATTAATGAGGAGCTCCAGTTCAATTTCTTGCCATTATCAACACTAGGCCACATTAGCTGAAACTTTAAGGGTCAACTCTTGGATGCACCCGTCATAAGCAGTGTTCTTCAACCCACTAGAGAATCTGGTTAGAAACACTTGGCTGCACTGATTCTTCCAGTGAGGCAGCCTGACTTAGTCTCCCAGACTCAATGAGACCTGATTCACAACATAACAGGGACATCCATGTGCAAGGAGGCCTTGGAGAAAACAGTGATGCTGAGAGTGTGGGGAGGACTTGGCTATGAGCAACAGTGCTGACTCGTCTTACCAAAAATAACATGATCCCAGAAGTTTGTAGAGTCCTCACAACTTGAGACTTCTACATTTACAGGTTTTGCCTTCACCTCTGTTTACATTCTCCTAAAACTTTACCTAACAAAACAGTGATTCTCCTCACCTATCCTTTCCACCTTCCCCCTTTGCTCCTCCCCCTCACAAGCACAAAAGGACACAAAGTGAGAGGGAAGAATAGATCAGCCATGATAGAATGGCAGAGTAGACTCGATGGGCCGAATGGTCTAATTCTGCTCCTACATCTTATGATCTTCACTTTACATCCTCACAATCTTCAATAACATAGTGCCATTTTCGTTTGGGGATTATCCAAGTGATTTTCTAGTCCAGTTTCTTCAAGTTCTAGACAGGGGACTCAAGCACATAATATGGCTGTTACTTTGGGTCAATGCTGAAAGAATTCAGTGCTGTTGGGACGGCTGACCTGCGGATGAAATTAGATGTTGGCTCTCTGTCCTCTCTGGTGGATGTCAACAATCCAATGCTTTTTAAAGAAGATCTAGCAAGCATTTATTAAGCATAAAATGCCTCTTGCATCTCCCAACATTATTAAGTAATCGCATTAAAAAAAATACTGGCTTAGTTGTAAAAATACTTTGAGATGTTCTGAAGCCATGAGAAGTGCTAAATAAATGGAAGCTTTTTCTTTCGAAAGATCATTAAATGTTGTCGCTTTTCTCTGCACATTGTTGTCAAGATTAGATGATATGATTTGGTATGTGAAGCTTGCAAACATGTTTTCCTTGAGAAAATAAGAATCCAGAATAAAAATGCCATGATATGGATCTTGTTAAAGTGTGATACGTGAAGGTAAAATATTCAGCCTTCTATGATGTGAAGCAGAAAAGATTGTAGATTACCACATGCCTGCAATGCTAACAGTGATGCGAGTTGCTAGTTAAATCATATGCAATTGTTGTGTCCACAGGAATGGGTTGTATGCAAGTGAATTAAATGTTCAAACTATTGCATGTCCATGTATACTTTGAGATCAAAATATATTCGCATGTACTCAGAGAACTATGTATTTGTCAAAACCATATTGCTCAGTCATAATCATAGAGTTCTAGAGCTATACAGCATGGAACCAGACCCTTCAGCCCAACCCATCCATGCCAACCAAGTTGCCTAATCGACCTATTCCCATTTGTCTGTACCTGGCCCATAAAGGGCCTGTTCCACTTTAGGCGATTTTAAGGCGACTGCCGGTGACTAGGCTGTCGCTGACAGTTCGCCGGGGTGTCGCGGGCATGATCGTGAGGAGTCTTCCAAGAATCATCGTGGATCTCAGCGCGTCGCTGAGAAATCATCCGGAGTGAAATTTCTTGGCGTCAGCTGGCTTGTCACCAGGTATCGTTGCTTATTGCGGGCGCTGTCGCATGCTGTCCCCAGGTTTGCTAGGTTCTCAGATGTATTTAGAAGCACATTATATTAAAATAAGTAAAGTTATTTCAAAATACCATAAAATGCTTATGTTTAACCAATTTATTTACCGTCAGGACATTTGACAGGTAGATTGGAAGCGACTGTTTGACGGTCAGGTAAGCGTGGGAATTTTGCGATGTTTATGCCCATCAGCCATTACATTTAAAGTGGGCTCCCAACCCTGATCTGCAACCCAGACACCAGATATGCATCTCCCGTACATTTTCAAAGAATGCCCACACACTTTTCACAAATATCCACTTAACCACTTTAAAAAATTTTTTTTTAAATTCGGCTATTAGTAAACTGGAAGTAAATCAGTTCAAAACTCTCAAGTACTTACCGACTTGTCAGTGATTTCAGCGAAAATTAGGACGCCGGAGAAGCATTGACAGCGTGGGAATTTTCGCGATGTTTCCGAAGATGGTGTAATCTCGACCTGACTCGGCATTGTCGTGGTCATTGTCGTCGGGTAAAGGAAAATCTCGGCGATCTGCTACGACTTTGACAGTCGCCACCGGCAGTCGCCTTAAAATCGCCTAAAGTGGGACAGGCCCTTAAGGTTCCAAAATTAGTTTGGTTTAATTTGGTTTATTTTCACGATACCGGGTGGAAACAGGCCCTTCGGCCCACCGAGTCTGCACCGACCAGCGATCCCCGCACATTTACACACGCTAGGACCAATTTACAATTTTACCAAGTCAATTAGCCTATAAACCTGTGCGCCTTTTGAAGTGGGAGGAAACTGGAGCACCGGGAGAAAACCCACACAAGTCATGGGGAGAACGTACATACTTCATACAGACATCACCCATGGTCAGGGTTGAACCCGGCTGTTTGGTGCTGTACGGCAGTAACTCTACTGCTGCGCTACCGTGCCGCCCAATCTTGCCTATCCATGTACCTGTCCATCAGTCCCAACCCAAAATGTCACCTATCCATATCCTCCAGAAATTTAGTTTAGTTTAGAGATACAGCATGGAAACAGGCCCTTCAGCCCACTGAGCGCGCTGACCAGCAATCCCACGCACTAACACCATCCTACACACACAAGGGACAATTTACAATTTTAACAAAGCCAATTAACCTACAAACCTGTACGTCTTTGGAGTGTGGGAGGAAACCGGAGCACCCGGGGAAAACCCTCACCGTCACAGAGAGAACATACCGGCAAGCACCCAGATGGAACCCAGGTCTCTGGCGATGTAAGGCAGCAACTCTACTGCCGCGCCACAGTGCCGCCCACAAGATGTTGCCTGATCCACTGAGTTACTCAGGCAGTTTGACATTTATTTTGGTTCTCAACCAGATAGTTATCAGTTTTGAATCCTAGAGTTACTCAGTTACCTCTTCTGTGGCTCGACACGTTTTGCTTCCTCTTGGTGGAGGCAGAAAGGGCAGAAGACTATCCTCTGGGTGGCCTGCATCAGTTGCCTCTCTGACCCACACAGGAGTGTATTATTGGCAAGGCTGCAGAGGTCTGCCACCCAAGCTACTCTCCCTTTCAAGGGAATGCTGGTAATTTTTCAACGATAATGACCGGTAATAAAAAAACAACTACATACATGATGTACATAGCTGAGAGTGCTATGATTTGTGCCTCCTAGCTGCATGAAATGGTGGCACACTGGTGCAGCTGGTAGAGCTGCTGCCTCACAGCACCAGAGACCTGGGTTCAACCCTGTGTGGAATTTGCATGTTCTCTGTGTCCCTGTGTGGGTTTCCTCTGGGTGCTCCGGTTTCCTCCTATATCCCAAAGATGTGCGGGCTTGTAGGTTAATTTGCTTTTGTAAATTACCCTTCATATGTAGAGAGTGAATGAGAAAGCGGGATAATATAGACCTGGTGT
Organism: Rhinoraja longicauda; assembly: GCF_053455715.1. NCBI lineage: Eukaryota > Metazoa > Chordata > Chondrichthyes > Rajiformes > Arhynchobatidae > Rhinoraja > Rhinoraja longicauda. The sequence continues at coordinate 11,593,857 of NC_135976.1, forward strand.
GAATGGGTGATCGGTGGTCTTCATGTAATCAGTGGGCCAAAGGTCCATTTCCATGCTGTATCTTTAAACCAAACTAAATATCACACACTTCACTGTTTTATTTCTGATATCGGTGTCATTCACATGCTTGACGCCGGGCGCCGTCTGTACGGAGTTTGTACGTTCTCCCCGTGACCTGCGTGGGTTTTCTCCGAGATCTTCGGTTTCCTCCCACACTCCAAAGACGTACAGGTATGTAGGTTAATTGGCTGGGCAAACGTAAAAATTGTCCCTAGTGGGTGTAGGATAGTGTTAGTGTGCGGGGATCGCGGTGGGCCGAAGGGCCTGTTTCTGCGCTGTATCTCTAAACCTAAATCTAAATCTGAAGATCGCTGTATACTTGCTTTAACTTTTATTCCATTCTCAGCCTTTGTGAAGGCATTGTTGCAAAAGAAGGTAGGGATTGACTAATGACACTGTCAAATATTGTAAAGTCAAGGTAATGCCTGCAAACTACTTGAGCATTCCTTTCCTGCCCGATGTTGCTGTGAATCAATTAGTTCTGTTGGTTTGTGTTCCTTATACGTCGGTGCAGTCTGACAGTTTGTTAGAATTATTCTTTCCGCAACTAGAAGGGAACTGCACACACTGCAATAGTGAATAACAATGAGAGTGTATTTGACAGTGAATAGTTGCCTTTGATGTAACATTGGTGGTACTACGTGGCATTTGTAGTCTAAGTCATTGTTAGCAATCCTCAGAGTGTTGTGAACTGTTAATCAGAGAATAACTGCATTGCCATTGCTATCCATGTCCTGATGTTAAGCAGGATGTTTGCATGATCTTACTGTAACAAATTATTATTTTTAAGCCTTAGGGGCGACCTGGATTATTCTGCTATATCTAATGGGTTTTTGGAGTCATTTTCAGTATTCAAAAATCCAATTGGTTTGCATTTATTTCTCTCTTTTAGATTATTCCACTTGTCTTTCCGTATCGGAGGATTTCAGTATAGGAGTCAAAGAGGTTCTTCTGCAGTTGTATAGGGCCGGGTAAGACCACATCTGGAGTATTGTGTACAGTTTTGGTCTCCTAATTTGAGGAAGGACATCCTTGTAATTGAGGCTGCCATATGAGGAAAGATTGAAAAGACTAGGCTTGTATTCACTGCAGTTTAGAAGGATGAGAGGGGATCTTATAGAGACGTATAAAATTATAAAAGGACTGGACAAGCTAGATGCACGAAAAATGTTCCCAATGTTGGGGGAGTCCAGAACCAGGGGCCACAGTCTTAGAATAAAGGGGAAGCCATTTGAAACTGAGTTGAGAAGGAACTTTTGCACACAGAGTTGTGAATTTGTGGAATTCTCTGCCACAGAGGGCAGTGGAGGCCAAATCACTGGATGAATTTAAGAGAGAGTTAGAGCTCTGGGGACTAGTGGAATCAAGGGATATGGGGAGAAGTTGGCACAGCCATGATCACAATGAATGGCGGTGTTGGCTCGAAGGGCCGAATGGCCTCCTCCTGCACCTATTTTCAATGTTTCTATGTCTTGATGAATATGGACAGCACAATGGTGGAGATGCTGTCTCACATCATCAGAGACCCAGGTTTCATCTTGACTTTGGGTGTTGTCTGTGTGGAGTTTGCATGTTCTTCCTGTGACCGTGTGGGTTTCCACTGGGTGCTCTGGTTCCCTCCCACATCCTAAAAATTTGCAGGTTTGTAGGTTAATTAGTGGCCTCAGTAAATTGGCCCTAGTGGGCAGGGAGTGGATGCAAAAGTGGGATAACATAGAACTACTATGAATGGGCGATCGATGGTCGGCATGGACTTGGTGGGCAAAATAACCTGTTTCCATACAGTATTTCATTTAATCGATGTTGTTTGGACGACGGGTGTCATGTCTGCAGGAAATGGTAACGAGGCTGAGGCACAGAAAAGCCTGGCAACGGCATAATTTTCATGAGCAATGCATGTATAACTCATTATTGAGCACTCCATCAATAGAGGAAATTGTCTGAGATGCAGGAAAAACACCATGAATCTAGGCAAAGAGGGGAGATCATCAGAGGTGTGATAAATAGTTTGGTTAAGGAAATGGAGTGGTTTAGAGAAGTAAAAGGGCAAAACAATAATCAGTGGATGAGAATTGCAGAACATGAGACCCAGGCAACAAAAGGCTGACAGTGTCTGTTGACACTGGAGGGCAGTAGGTGGGAGGAGATGAAATATAATTCCAGGAGTAATCAGAAGGAGAGTCACAATGTAATTAGATGCTGATCTGTTTTAGTTCCAAAGTTTCTATTTTCCAGTTGCAAAGTTGCTGTTGACTTTGACAGGATTTTCTGTGACAATAGTATGTTGAATATGTTGTATGGATTGAGATAAACACACTAAAAACAACTAAGCAAGAGAAACTGGAGTTCAATTTGAACAGTTAAACTGGCTGCAACAAATTTTCATGTGATTTGTCAACGAGTTTTTGAACAATGATGATGAAATTAGGGTCTCGACCCAAAACATCACCTATTCCTTTTCTCCAGTGAAGTTGTCTGACCTACTGACTTACTCCAGCTATTTGTGTCTATCTTCTGTGGGAAGAGAAACAGGATTGATTGATAGAAACATAGAAACATAGAAAATAGGTGTAGGAGTAGGTCATTCGGCTCTTTGAATCAGCACCGCCATTCAATATGATTATGGCTGATCATCCAAAATCAGTCCCTCGTTCCTGCTTTCTCCCCATATCCCTTGATTACGTTAGCCCTAAGAGCTACAGTATGTCTAACTCTCTCTTGAATACATTGATGGAAATATTAGGATGGTTTCTTTACCTATAAATGCTCCTAGTCTGCTGAATAATTCTCCTATTTTACATTTCTGTGTGCTGTACAGGAGGCTGTTTGGCTTATTGAGTCGATGTCTCTTCTCAGCGTAATCAGATTAATTCAATTTTCCCTTATATTTCAGATTTCATGTCAGAAACATAGTGACTCTTGTGTACCTCCTTAGTACAATCTACTATTCTTGCACACTTGTACTTAAGTATGATTGGGCTTATAGCAGGACTTTAATTGAATTCTATGGAAAAAAATAATAATTTCACTGCACCAAGGTACATGTGACAATCAAGTACCACTGAACCATTGATAAAAGCCCCGTAAAGCAAACTTCCTGAATTCGAGGAACAGCATCTCATATTTTGCTTGGGCAACTTTCAACCCAATGGTATGACATTTGATTTCTCTAACTTCAAATAACCCTTGGATCCCCTCTCCATCCCTCCCCCACCCAAGTCGTACCAGCTTCAAAGCATCTTGTTGAGTTTCATTGTCTGTAACTAATTTTCACCTCGCCCACAGCTAACAATGGCCTGTTTCATTTACCATTGTTACTTTTTTGCATATCTTTCACTCATTGGTGCTATATCTCTCTAATTCACAGCCTATATCTCTCATTTCCCTTTCTCCTGACTCTCAGTCTGAAGAAGGGTCTTGACCCGAAATGTCACCTTTTCCTTTTCTCCACAGATGCTGTCTCACCCGCTGAGTTACTCCAGCATTTTGTGTCTATACTAAATTAAGAAGTTTTCTTTCAGTGATTTGAAATATACCTCACATTAACAAGAGTTATTAATTTATTGATGATCAGATAATGTATCTTGGACATATTTATATATTTGTCTATTCGACACTGGTTTAGAAATATTGATCCACAGACAGGTGTTTAAATCAAAGAGGCACACTGCAAAACTGCAGAAGAGGTTTTATATATTTTGACAATCCTGAAGCTTCCAGGAACCCCATTAATATGTAATATATCTTGGCAGTGGGATGTCAAAATGGAATGAATATTACATGACCATACATGATGATGGTGGGTTTAAAGGCATATGGTGACTTCTCTAAAGCATGCATTAATGGCACATATTTTTATCCACTACTAGACCAAGTGGACCCGTTGGGCCCAAACCTCTCCTGCATTGGTGCAGCACCCTGTCCTCCCCCCCTCCCCTCTCTCCTCAACCCCCCCCTCCCCTCTCCCTTCTCCCCCATTCCCCCCTTCCTCCCTCCCTCCCTCCCTCCTCCCTCCTCCCCACCCCTCCCCTCCTTTTAAACTTTAAAATGTGAATAACTTTAAAAATATAACACCGATTTCAATAAAACTACTTGCATTATCACTAAAGTGACAATGGTGAGTAAGGTGGGCCTAAAATGTACCGTTTTGGCTGAAGTTCAGTCACAAACAAGATAACAAACGAGAGTTTTAGTATATAGATTATACAACTTAATTTTTTTCTCTGCAGTTTTGACCTGAGGACAAAACTTTACCTTGCAGCTTTAATGGAGTTGACCATCTCAGAATTTTCATTTGTGGACATTACATCTGAGCAGGAAAGGGCCTTTTAAAGATGGCCAAAATGGCTATTGAGAAGCTCACTTTTTTGAACAACTTTAAAAATGGGTGATAATTTCAAAGCTTTCAGTCAAACTTCACCTGATTTCTGCCAGTAGTGGGCAGTGATTTGGGCATGAAGTGCTGGACTAACCTAGTGAGTCGGTCAGCATCTCTGGAGAACATGGATAGGTGACGTTATGGGTATCGACCCTGCTTCCGACCCGAAACGTCTCCTATCAATATTCTCCAAAGATGCCCCCTGACCTGCTGGGATACTCCAACATTTTGTGTCTTTTTATGTAAACCAGCACCTGCAGTTCCTTGTTTCTTCAATATTTAATGCTCCAGGAAATTGTACAAAAAGGGTGAATGCTATCCTTGATCTCAAAACAACGAGGATTTGTAAGGGAATGCATTGGTTTCCAAAGGCCAGCAAGGTTTGCATTATAGGCAATGTGAATTTAGGTGAGATTGATTGTTATTTTGGAAGCACCACAATGCTCAAATGTTTTTTTAGAAATATTTTAGTATCAACTTTACCTTTGTGACAATTCTTCATAAGTTCGTGTTCATAAGTTCATAAGTTATAGAAGCAGAATTAGGTCACTCAGCCCACCAAGTCTGCTAGGCCATTCAATCAATTCTCAAGATGTTCGGCAAGAGGAAAGGAAACTCATGGCAATTTCAAGACTGATGTGCTTACGAAGAGATCAATAACTTAAACCATCTCACAGGCAGCTCACTTCAAGAATAATTGTAAAGAGGAAGGCTGGCATTGTGTTAAATAGTCATTAGAACTCCAGGAATTATTCTTATGATAATCAGTCACATTATTTCATAGCATTCAAACAAAATCAATTTATTAAGTAGCATTCAAGTTTAATTTTTAGGTTCCGTAGTGGCGAGTTGTGTAAAAATGCTTTTTATATCTATGTTACAATGACAATAAATTGAAACCGCTGCAAATAATGAGTCTCGACGTCCAAGTCCCCATTCTCCACAGAGTATGTTTCTGGACGGCAACATTACCAAGCAGAAGACCAGCTTCTTGTGAAGCAAAGTACATCATCCTGCCTGAAGCTGTGTACCTCCTGAAGCAGAAACCACGAGGAACTGACTTCCTTCATCCTTTTTCCTGGGAATGATATCTCAGAAAAGGTAACTGGCTTTTTTTTTTTACTACTCTCATTTATCAGTATCGAGGATTGAAATGCTCTTTGCTTTAGTTTAGTTTAATTTGGAGGTACGGTGCGGAAACAGGCCCTTTGGTCCACTGAGTCCGCACTGACTAGCGATCTCCGCACACCAACACTATCCTACACACACCAGGGACAATTTACAATTATACCACGCCAATTAACCTACAAGCCTGTACGTCTTTGGAATGTGGGAGGAAACCAGAGCTCCTGGAGAAAAGCCGCAGGTCACGGGGAGAACGTACAAAACTCTGTACAGCGCCATAGACCCAGGTTCGATCCTGGTTATGGGTGCTGTCTGTGCGGAGTTAGAACATTCTCCCTGTGACCGCGTGGGTTTTCTGAGGGTGCTCGGTTCCTCCCACACTCCAAAGACATACAGGTTTGAAGGTTTATTGACTTCTGTAAACCGTCCTTAGTGCATAGGACGCAAAAGTGGGATAACATAGAATTTGTGCATGGGTGATTGTTGGTCTGCACAAGCTCGCAGGGCCAAAGGGCCTGTTTCTACGATGTATCTCTAAACTTAATACTGGACAAGAGACTGCAGATGCTGGAATCTGGTGCAATGGGTACTGCTGGAGGAATCAATGATCGAGCTGCATCTGTAGGGGAAAGGAATTGTCCTGATGTAGGGTTTCAATCTGAAACATTGATAATACCTTCCCCTCCCCCCCCCCCCCCAGTTCCTGTTCAACTTGATTATCACCAAAGGTTTAGATAAGATAGTGGCATTTAAGAGGCTGTTGATTAGGTGCATAGATATACAGGGAAGGGATGGATTTTGGTTACATGCATCCAGATGAGATGAGCTTATCTTGACATCATGTTCGGCACAGACATTGAAGTTCCTGCACTGTATTGTTCTGCCATCGTGGGCCTATTCCTACCTCCAGCCCTCTCTCCCCCCTCAACTTTCGGTCTGAAGAAGGGATCTGAGCCAAAACGTCACCTATTCAATAGTCAATAGTCAATTTATTTGTCACATACACATAAATGTGCAGTGAAATGAAAAATTACCCGCAGTTCAACAATAAGACCAAATAAAAATAAGCAATAAAAAATATGCAATAACACATACAATCATAAACCAACACCAAACAAAAAGAAACATCCATCACAGTGAGCCTCCTCCAGTCACCTCCTCACTGTGATGGAAGGCCAGAATGTCTTTTTCTCTTCCCCTGCCGTCTTCTCCCGCGATCAGGCTGTTGGAGTTGCCACATCGGTCCTTCTCTCCAGTTCCTTTCTAAACAAATCTGACTGGTTAATTTGTTACAAAAGTGTGGCACAATGGCGTGACTGTGAGCTAATTGGTTATTGATGGCCACCTTTGATAGAAAGTGGCTATTCAGGTGCTCTGGGCTGATTGTTTTCTTTGTATACTTTGGCTAAATTTGTGGGGTACTGCAACGATCATTCTGAAGGTTGTGTTGATCTCACTGTCCCAGAATCAGTCACCTCAGGATCCATGTTCTGCATTGAACCTTGTAGTACTCAGTGATGGAATGAATTCCGTGGATGAATAACTTCTGCTGAAGTGGTAGCTTCAGAGCTTGTCTGTCTGTCATCCTTACTGTTAGCTTTGTTGTGTTTCCCCTCAGAAAAAAAATTTCCATTTAAAGGATTGAGCTGAAGATATTTATTGTGTCCTCCTCTGTCACGCCTTTCCTGTGCTCTTCTCTATTATCCTTTTAGTTTGTGCTCATTCTCTATATCCTGCTCCCAAGTGGATTGTACGGGGTCTTAAAGGGCTCTGTTAGCTATCTTCATGCATGGTACACACATTCCATAATTTAAAATCAAGGAGCCATATCTGAATCAATTGTGTGCTAAAGGCTTGCTTTCTTTTGAAAATTAAACAGTCAGAAGAATGGTCCCGACTCATAATGTTTGAAGAAAGATCTCGACCCGAAACGTCACCCATTCCTTCTCTCCAGAGATGCTGCCTGTCCCGCTGAGTTACTCCAGTTTTTTGTGTCTATCTTCGGTTTCAGCACGCATCTGCAGTTCATTTCTACACATAATGTTGCCTATCCATTCCCTCCGCATATCCATGCCCCGACCCATTGAGTTACTCCAGCACTTTGTGTTTTGCTCAAGATTCCTGCACCTGCAGTTCCTTGTGTCTCCATCAGAATCATTTTCTGGTTTCCCTCGAATTTGATTATTTTCATAACAGGTTTTACTTTAAACATTAACTGCCTCAGTTGTATCAGGATTAAAAGCAAAATAACCCTGATACAAAGTGATTTGCGCAATCTGAAGACGTACTGTACCATAATTATAATATAATTATTGTCTAATAATGTACTGTTGCAATAATGTGGCAAAAACTTAGTTCACCATTTTCCATTACATTCCAAATGTTTAAATGGAGGAAACAAGGAGCTGCAAAAAAAAAAAAGACAAAGTGCTGGAGTAACTCAGCAGGTCAGGCAGCATCTCTGTAGAACATAGACAGGTGACATTTTGAGTTGTGGACCTTCTTCAGACTGATATGATGAATTTTGTAACAGGTTTACTTTAGAAAATATAATGCATATTTCACTTATAAAAGCATTGGCAAAGTTGCACTAAATCACCAATGCAACGTATTCACTGATAATTTAAGAATATGCATGTGAGCCATTTTCAGGTCGTCAGTCTTCCCGATCACATAGTGTGAGGTGCTGGAGCAGATCTCTAAAGCTGATTGTGGACCAAGGACTGCTGTCCAGATTCAGTGCAGACACAAAGATCAAGTCATTTTTGTAGAATTGCATTATTGAGAAATTCTTCACTGATGTCTGTGAAACTCATTAGCATGTGAAGTTCCATGGAACTCCTTGTCTCCAATCGAATGATGGTTTGTAAAATTATATTAAAAATAACCTTCAGTGAAGGACAGAGTGCTCCCCAGAGTGGAGCTAAATCATAAGGACAAGTATCGCATTTCCATCCCTTGACTATCTCGAATGTTAATGTCAAATACTGCCCTTTCTCAGTCAAAGTCATTGTCACAGTTGGTCTACGGAGTGGAAGAGTCGGGCAGAAGTCTAGGAAAGAAGTGCAGATGCTGGTTTAAATCGAAGGGAGACACAAAATGCTGGAGTAACTCAGCGGGACTGGTAGCATTTCTGGAGAGAAGGAATGGGTGACGTTTCGGGTCGAGACCCTTCTTCAGACAGAAGCGTATCTTAGATCAGTGTGTAGTTGTTCCTGCTGCATATAAATACATACACATCCCTGTATAATTGTGAATGTTAGTATGTTTTGTGCGGGTCTAAATACATGTGAAAGTCCATGTGTTCATAAGTGCGTAAATTTGAGTGCCGCCGGACAGATGAATAGATTGAATTGATGTCTTCTCCTCAACACTAGTTTTTCCTGGAGTGTCAGAGGTTGAGTGGTGACTTGCTGGAAGTATATAAAATCATGAAAGGCATAGATAGGGTAGACAGTCAGAAAGCTTTTGCGAGGGAGGAAATTCCCAACACTAGAGAGCATATCTATATGGTGAGAGGGGGAACGTTTAATGGAAATGCGCGGGACAAGTTTTTCACACCGAGAGTGGTGGGGGCCTGGAACGTATTGCTATGGATGGTGTTGAAGGCAGATACAACAGTGACGTTAAAGGGGCCGGGTAGGCACTGGGAGGTGCAGGAAATAGAGGAATATGGATCATGTACAGGCAGACAAGATCAGTTTAACCTGGCATCATGTTCGGCACAAACATTGTGGGCCGATGGGCCCGTTCCTGTGCTGTACTGTTCTATGTTCTATTTTGTAAGAAATAGTTCTGCAGTTAACTATTTGATCTGTTTGAAACCACAGTGAATTGTTGGTTGATCTACCTGGAAATATCCATTGATCTTTACCTAAACTGTGGTGGTCTATTCCAGACTGTGGCAGATATTTCACTTTTGGAACAGGATTCCTTATTCTGTAGATTCCAGCCTGGCAAAATCAACACCCAGACAGTGATATGTGGGTCATTTTTAATGGTCTCTGCTATACATTCCCTTATGTAATTTTCAAACTACACAATAAACTTCTTCACACAAAGTAGAAACAAAATGTACAAAAATTTCATCAAAACGAAGGACAGTACAGTTGCATTCCCCAGACAGAACAAGCAGGTGGTTCTTCAAAAAAAGACAAAGTACACTTATTTATGACACACAATGACTCACATACACTGTATATTGCACAGACAAGCTGCTTTTACCTTCACACGTACTTGGTTTCAGATTGCTGCATCTTGCAACTGACTATGAATATGAAGAAACTGCATTTCTGCTCCATGGCAGCTGTTCAGAGATCAAGTGTATCTTATCTTTATATATATTATTACTTTAAAGATATATCAAACCTGATTTCCTTGAGTGGAACGTGTGTGCCTCTAAATAAAACCACTTCCCCTCTTTAAAGCCAATACAGTCAATATCTTTCTGATTTTATTGACTCACTGTCTTCCATGGGTCTTGAGTTTAGACACATTTTCCGTGAGTTTAATGGCGTGATCTTTGGGGGAGGAGACTCATTAGAATGGACTACAAATTGTTTGAACCCATTTGGCAGTGCACTAAACTGGAATCTGTTATCGTGGGTGCCCTTCATTTTGATGTTTAACGAGCACTGTACCTCAGTATAATGGCACATTTATAGCAAACAAGGAACTGCAGGTGCTGGTAAATACACAAAAGGACACAAAGTGCTGGAGTAGCTCAGCAGGTCAGGCAACATCTCTGGAGAACATGGATAGGTGATGTTTCAGGTCAAGATCCTTCTCCAGTCTGAAGACGGGTCCCGACCTGAAACGTCACCTATCCATGTTTTCCAGAGATGCTGCCTGACCTGCTGAGTTGCTCCAGCACTTTTGTGTGCTTTTATGACACATTTTTAGTTTGGTTTTCAGAGGCATCAATTTATCAAGTGAATGATGTTCAAATTTCTAATCTAAGGCCTTTGGCACATCAGGTCTTTATTTGCCTGTGCTGTGGAAAGCAATGCCAAAGTTGTCTTCATACGGTAGTTCTAGTAGACTTTGATAGTTCCCCAGGGTTGCCAGGAGTTTTTTCAGACACATCCACACACGGATCAAATAAAAGGAATGACTAAAAGGAGTTTCACACTTGAGGAATAGAGTCAATATGTGACTAGTGCAGAGTTTACAACAACTAAACCGCGAGGTTCTATGTTCTATTCGAAATTTATCAATAAGTGATCTAGCTGGTAAAGCAAATACACAAGAATGAAAAAGGGTGTCAAATAAAATTTGATTAAACGGACTGACTCAATGTGATATTAGATGAAGCTTTACTATGTAAGTAATTTTTACACCGCCATAAATATTATATTTATCCATAAGGAAATTCTTAAGGAAGAGAAGTTAATTTTTTTAAACAAATTTTATGATGTGGGTGACTAACTAGAAATAACAGAGGGATTTGATGGTAAATGTAGTGTAGACTCAAGTACCATTATTTATAACACTATTTACAAAATCTGCCTTCCCTTCATGAGCGTAATGTGCATTTTGGATATGTAAGCATCTATATACTGTTCATTTATTTAGTTAATTAAGTACACTTCAAAAATATTTCTCTATTTTTATTATCCTATTGGACGGAACTTCCTTCAATCTCACCCACTTTTAGTCATCAGAAGAATGGTTCATAACAGCAAAAGGAGTGCTGACCTTCCCAGATATACAAACAAATCCTGTACCCAAAAGCTGGAAAAATGTATAATTAACCCCACTCACTAATATATGGTAAATGCACACCAAAAACATTGCACTTAAATTCAAGTGAAGACTTGTGGCATTGATGCCCACTGAAGAGGCATTTTAGCCACCAGTAATGAAGGCTGTGGAGTGCATGTTAGTAGAATTTGTCTTACTGTTGCTTGTTTTTTTTTAACTTTACAAGCCAGTGATGATATATTGATTTTCCTTTAAAAAAAAAATCTGTTGTCAACAACTGAAATCATAACCACAATTCTCAGGTTCTGTTGCAAGGAGCTGGTAATTTATTTTCCATTTCCCTGCATACCAAGCCAGTTCATTGTGTTGCTCCAGAAAGATGCCAACCATTGATTTAATAAAACCACTGCTCTCTACAGTAATGGCACCAATGTATCTTTACTGCAGCACACAAACACACAGTTCCCATATATGGACTCTGCTCTATAAATGTGGATTCTTTGCCCAACTATATTTTCAAGTGGCATAACTTTACTTCCTCCTGTCAGTGTCCGTTGTCTCCTTTTTAAGAAAGAAAACAAAGAATTTCTTTATGGTTCCGTGCAGAACAAGAATAACCTAATTCAAAACTAAAAGCTGGAGATCTGTTGTATCTATAACAGATAACCATCATCTAATAGTTTTAAAGTTGACCTTCTTCATGAAGATTTGGGACAAGCTCTTTTGAAAAACTGGGGATCATGTAATTAGCACTTAAAATAATGCCCATTTTGGAAATTAGGGGTCAAGAATCTAAAAGGTTGAAAAATTGCAGTCAATGGGAATCTTAAATAAAAACCACGATTGTTGGAAATGCTTGATAGATCAAGAATAAGGATAAAGTCACTGGAACAGGAGAGCACCAACTATGGATTGGAGACTTTTTACAAGTTACAGATAAACAGCATTGTTGAGGATGATTCACATAATTTTACAAAGTATAACTACGTGCAACAATCAATGGGTGAACTGGTTTACTGACAGATTCCTTTGGAAAGTCTATTAGTGATTTATGACGAGAAATCTGATCTTCGACTCTAAACATTACCTCTGCTTCTCTTCCCACGAATGTTGCCTGAACTATTAAGCATTTCCAGCATTTTATGTTTCTGCTAGAGATTTGTATTTATTTTTGATTTTCATTAAAGTATGATTTATTAATTGTGGAATGCCTTCAGTTCTCTGTTGCTGAATGTTGAAGCTAATTGAAATCTAATTATTATTGATAATATGTCAGCTTTATGAAATGGTGCTTGGGCACATCATCTTTTCAGGCAAGAGTTTGAGCTTTCAGGAAGTATCTTGCTTCAAAATCTCATCTAAAATTAAAGCGTTAACAAACTAGCGACATTAACATTCTTTGACTTGGTCGATCGATATATATCAAACATAGATAATTACGTACTTCTATGGCACTTCCTAACTCGCTATTCTATTTTGCCAATATCTGCAAAGAAACATTAAACTAAATTCATATGATTATAAACAAATCCTTCCAAACCAGTTATTTTCCATGATAATGTATGAAATTGCCTGAAATGAAGTTCTGTATCCATTTACATGCAAGTAACCCAGTGGTAGGATGCTGTTGTGTATGGAAACTTGTTCACAATAAAATGGCCGCCCATTCCATCCACATCAATAATGTGGTTGATGTCAGCCTCAGGGGAATTTGGAGACTTGTTGAGGGACTTGCAGTAGCTTTCAACACCCCCAAATTCACCTCACTGCAAATGTGTGCAGAGGCGCATGGATTCCCTCTCAGTGTCAATGGTTTCTGTGCACTTAACTGCTTGCATGAGCAAGATGATTGCCTCCCTCGGCTTATTTGGGGAAAAAATGGCAATATCTTTATTGCAGGAAACGGGATGCACATCAAAACTTTCCAATGTAATTAAGTTGCTTCGACATTTAAAAAGCAAATCTTCATCCAGAAAAAGGCTTTCATTTTCTCATCCGGGATTATTTTGACTGATACCTCTATGAAATTCACTTGGAATAAGCATCTCTTTCAATCCCAAATCAGTTGTAATCACAAGTGCACATTCGAGGGTGAGTATGGGGAGTAGAGTAGAAGATGGAGGAGAGGGATTATGTATTGTATTCATCATCAGAGGATAGCAAACACCACCCTCAAGCTGCAACAACGACTTGCTCCTTCAGTAACAGGATATCACAGTGAGGGGTGTCATAAACATTTACTTTCCTCATTTTGTAAAAACAGGATAAAGTTCATCTCTCTCAACACCAGCTTAATACCAAGCAATCAGCCAACATGACTAATGGCAAATAAAAAAGCTTAAGTACATTAATATTAATGTGTCTCTGTACAGTAAAACTTTAATGATTGCAATCTTTTAAAAGCGATAGGTAATATTATAATAATCCATCAAAAAATTCAGTCCTAAGCAGTTTCATTAGTAAGATTTGTTACTGTACAAACAGACCATCAATTTTGACTATCCAAATTGCAATGCATGGTAACTTCTTCAGTCGTTATGAAATCTTAAAGACATCAGTGCATTTATTCTTTGCGTGTTAATGTTAACAATACATTGCTTTCAGCAATTGTTGCTATCCTAATAGTGTACACACAATGATCAGCAGCAGCAGACTGGCAAAGTGCAACATCACAGTTGGGTAGGTGGGTAGGACATTTGTTGACTCTATTCTTTACATCTCAAACCGGATGATCTGAACAATAAACGTACTGAGAACCTGCTGTGTAAATTAAGCAAATCTTTTTCCCTTAAACCATATTCCACACCAGTTTTACATCTCTTATTAACGTATTATGTAGAATTACCTCCTTCCAAATTCCATGATGCCCACGGACCACATTTAAATCTGTCTTTAAATCCATAAGCGCACCATCTATTTATTTTAAATTGAGATGCATGAGATTCCTATTGCATTGAACATGATTCCCATATTAGTTCTGCGGAAGCCAAGGAAATAAAACAGGCAGTGTGGGAAAGAAGTGCAGAACAGGCTCTTCCAGGTAGGCAGCTTCTTTGTCGGTTTCGAACCACGATCGTTCAGCTGCACATAATTACTGTAATATAATGATGAATGTGATCCTTATTAGGATGGCTGATATTATACCTGGATGGAACTGATGTGGCCTTGGCTGTAGGTGCCCTTTATGGAAAAGTATCTCATAGAGAATTAGATCCAGATTGAAGCTCAAGCTAATTTGAGTTTCCCCAAACACCATGCGGATGTCAACGAGGAATATTAATTGACCAGTCATTCAAAGATCCCCAGAAACGGCCACTATCCTTTGTTAATTTTGTTTAGATTTACTCAATGCCGAAAGAGGTCCAATTTCAACACCTACAATGTTTTTTTTCTCTCCTTCGCCTTGGAATAATGGGGCTTGTGTCCTATGAAACCTCTTCTGAATCCAAATTTTCCAATTTTTAAACTAAAACATTCAGACAGATGTGCCTTCAATATGTCTCTCCAGCCTCCCTCACTATACAAATAGCAGTGCCTAAAAAGATCGGAAAGGAAGCTTTCACCATTTGGTTGGACACGAAAAGGCTTCACTTTGTAACATGTTGTGATGTCAGTGCTCTACCAGTCTTTGGGTGGTGAATCAAGTGACTGGGTTTTACTTTAGCTTTTCTAGTCTATTTAACATCATGTAAAATACAAGCATCGTCATAAAAAATATACAGCAGATGCATGTGATAGTAAACCATGGACAACGTACACCTACACAAATATTGCATTGAACATGCTGTTATTTACAATAGATTATCACCATGCATTATCAACAAGTGTTTTATAATAGAGCTAAAACTGCAGAAAGTAGAAGGGTGCATTTAGAGAAATTTGGAATACAACTTGGAGGCTCAGATGGCTTATTTATTTATTCTGAATTATGATGGTTAATGAGTTCCAAGATGTGTTAACCCTTTGACTACTGGATTTGCACCTTTCAAAACAGATATTTCACGTATGGTTGACTAAAAAATCGTGTGAAATCATATGGTTTGACTGTTAATGTGATCATGCACAAAACACAAATTTGTGACTCTTTTTTGTTTGTCACGGTAATCTTAAAAATTGAGAAATAAACTACAAAACACATAAAAGTTGCATATATTTGTCATGGTGCAAAGATGCCCAAGTAACCGCCAAAGGGTTAATGGAGAATGATGCGTAACTGAGGTATTGATAGCATCTGATCAATGGTAAGTTTGTGGGGAGATGGCAATGGTTTCACTTCTTGTGGCCAAGGGCAGCGTCGACCTCCTCCTCTGGTTTTAGCGAGTGCCACTGTGCAATAGGCCGTCTTGGGTTCGCCAGCATGTCTGACCAGTGCCGGAGCTCTGTGCCCGAAGCGTTGCTGCCGACAAATATCTTGCCGATGGCGTCGTTCTTCCCGATCTTATCGTAGTCCAAGACCGTGACACAAACCTGTACTTTCTGCACGGAAATCAAAAGCACACGGGGTTAGTATTGCGCGACGAAGGATACGAACCAAAGCAACTCTCATTACAGACTCAGATTACTTCTCCGCGTCAATTTTAAGCTCAGTAATTCAACGGGGAGAAAACTGGAAAATGCTGGAGTAACTTAGCTGAAAGAAATGTTATTTTTCACAGCTGTTAATGTATCACAAAGTAAAGAAAGGATTGAGCAGTGCTGTATCCCAGACAATAGCAAACATTTATGCCGAGGTCTAGGTTTAGTTTTGTCATGTGTACTGAGGTACAGTGAAAGGCATTGTTTTGTATGCTATTGAAACAGATCAGATGGACTGCACATAAATATAATCAGGTCAAACTCAAGTACAATAGATAGAGCAAAGATGAGGAAACAGAATGCAGAATATAGTTCTCAGCATTGTAGTGCATCAGTTCCATAGACAAAGTCCAATTTCCACAATGGGGTAGAGGTGAATAGGACAGTACCCGAGCTTATGGAAGGACCATTCATTAGCCTGATAACGGATGGAAGAAGCTGTTCTTGAGTTTTTTAGATTTTTAGATTTAGAGATACAGCGCAGAAACAGGCCCTTCGGCCCACCGGGTCCGCGCCGCCCAGCGATCCCCGCACATTAACACTATCCTGCACCCACTAGGGACAATTTTTACATTTGCCCAGCCAATTAACCTACAAACCTGTACGTCTTTGGAGTGTGGGAGGAAACCGAAGGTCTCGGAGAAAACCCACGCAGGTCACGGGGAGAACGTACAAACTCCGTACAGTACAGCACCCGTAGTCAGGATCGAACCTGAGTCTCCGGCGCTGCATTCGCTGCAAGCTTCTGTATTTTCTGCTGGAACGGAGCAAGGAGAAGGAGGAATGGCCGGGGTGGGGCAAGACTTTGATTATGTTTGGTGCTTATCTGAGGGGATGAAGTCAAAGATGGGAAGTCTGGTCTGTGTGATGGACTGGGCAACGTCTATAACTCTGCAATTTCTTGCAGTCTTGGGCAGGTAATCATTTGGTCAGGTTGCCATTTGTATGTCTTCATCATATCTGCATTACTTATAAGGAGATTTTGCTTTGATTAGGAATAAAGATTATTTATAACGGTGATATAGAAACATAGAAACATATAAAATAGGTGCAGGAGTAGGCCATTCGGCCCTTCGAGCCTGCACCGCCATTCAATATGATCATGGCTGATCATCCAGCTCAGTAACCTGTACCTGCCTTCTCTCCATACCCCCTGATCCCTTTAGCCACAAGGGCCACATCTAACTCCCTCTTAAATATAGCCAATGAACTGGCCTCAACTACCTTCTGTGGCAGAGAATTCCACAGACTCACCACTCTCTGTGTGAAGAAATGTTTTCTCATCTCGGTCCTAAAAGACTTCCCCCTTATCCTTAAGCTGTGACCCCTGGTTCTGGACTTCCCCAACATCGGGAACAATCTTCCCGCATCTAGCCTCTCCAACCACTTAAGAATTTTATATGTTTCAATAAGATCCCCCCTCAGTTTTCTAAATTCCAGCGAGTATAAGCCTAGTCTATCCAGTCTTTCTTCTTATGAAAGTCCCGCCATCCCAGGGATCAATCTGGTGAACCTTCTCTTTACTCCCTCTAAGGCTAGAATGTCTTTCCTCAGATTAGGAGACCAAAACTGTACACAATACTCCAGGTGCGGTCTCACCAAGGCCCTGTACAACTGCAGCAGAACCTCCCTGCTCCTATACTCAAATCCTCTTGCTATGAATGCGAACATACCATTCGCTTTCTTCACTGCCTGCTGCACCTGCACGCTTGCTTTCAATGACTGGTGCACCATGACACCCAGGTCATGTTGCATCTCCCCTTTTCCTAATTGGCCACCATTCAGGTAATACTCTGCTTTCCTGTTCTTGCCTCACATTTATCCACATTATATTGCACATGAAGTATAAATATTGTGACTGGTCATGCTAATGAGTTCAGTGCTCAGCCATCTACAGGTAAGTACATCAGCAGCTACAGTGTTCGTCTGGGATGAGCTGGGAGACTGATGCTTGTGCATTGTGTGTCATCCGGCTCCATTAATGGACTCCATGTGCAGGATTGTATTCTCAATTCACTTGCATGAAAATTCCTGACTTTCTGTACAGTACTGAGAGCATACTGACTGGTTGCACCATGGTCTGGTTTGGTACCTTGAACCCCCCAGGAACAAAGGAGGCTCCAGAAAATGGTACACGTTGCCCAGTCCATCACAAGTACAGGGAAGGGATCAACAGGAGACATTGCCGACTCCTGCACCTATTTTCTATGTCTCTAACCACTCGACTCTTGAATACTGCACAACACTAATACCTTACACCAGCAACTATGATCTACTATGGACTTTGTCTTGCACTGTTATGGTCTGGTTACCTGGCACGATTGATCATTAATTCATTGTATTATTGTTTAATGTGTTAACGGGCCTGTAAAGCTGTGGCAAGTAAGCGTTTCATTGTTCTATTGCTGGTGCATTTGATAATTAAACATTCTCGACAAATATCTACCATTCTTCACTATCAATATATTCAACGTGACTGCCTCCACTGCTTTGTGGAGCAGGATCATGATGCGATTGCAGAAGGTATTCCTCCGCATTCAGCATAATGGGGTGATACGGATCATGTGTAGGCAGATGGAGTTGGCATGACGTTAGGCACAGACCTCGTGGGCCGAAGGGCCTGTTCTTGTGCTGCCTTGTTCCATATTCTATACCTTCATCTGAAACCTTGTGAATCTGATCATGCAATCATTCAAACTTTTATGATAGGATTGAGGTTAACAATCAAGCAGCCTCCAATTAGCTGTAGAATAAAGGCTTGTTGACATTGAAATGTTATCACATTCTCACCAGGACATTGCATCAGTAGGTAAGGACATTGCATTTGCAGTCAGTCAGTCCACTTTGCAACCTCAGTAACACTACTATTCAGAGGGATATCAGACACGGAGAAAATCCTGGAACATCAAGTAATGATTAATCAGCCTCAAAGCATCTGTGGTTAATGAGCCCGAAACAGCTGGACATTCCTGCCAAGGATTTCGGAAATACATTTTGAGGAAGTTTTATGAAGGGTTTTTCTAACTGTGACAAATAGGCAGCTCATTTATAATTCCAATATTATTTTGCAAATGCCCAATCAAGCAGACCCGGTACTGTTAGCTGTTACAGATGGATCATATGTAGTTGAAATGAAACAGATTTTGGATCAGTTTGCCACTGATTATTTGTCAGGGCAAACATTCGTCCTCTTACTTTCCTGACACATGGACAGCATCAATGCTCCTCGGAGACCACAAAGTAATTAATTGTCTACAGTACCAAGTTGCTTCGGCCACGTGAACGGTTTTCAACTGTGTTGTATGTGGACAGTCTTTACTTAAAATCTCTTTGGTCCATACAAACTATCAACCTTTGACCGATCCTTCCAAGTGCTCTGTCAGAGTCCAGCAACACGTTACCATGTACAAGGCAGAATAATTTTGTTCCACTGCCTTGGCTTTTTACAATTATATTTCTGTTTTGCAATCCAGCGATGACAATGGAATTTATTCTACGTGTGATTTATTTGTTTGTTGTTTTAGAGCTTATAAATAAAGATTGCCAGCAGGCAGGGCTTGCATTATATTGATCACTGGAGTAAAGATGCAGAAAATATCTGAAGAAATATCAGAAACATTTATTTCAGTAATGGTCTAAAACCTGTTTATCTTCCATTATTTTCATTAAACCTAGTATGAATATTAAAACAGAAAATGGATGAATTAGACTTTAGACTTTAGCAATACAGCATGGAAACAGGCCCTTCAGCCCACCGAGTCCGTGCCGACCAGCGATCAGCCAGTACACTAGCACTATCCTTCACACTGGGGACAATTTACAATTTTACCAAAGCTAATTAACCTACAAACCTGCACGTCCTTAGAGAGTGGGAGGAAACCGGAACGCCCGGAGAAAACTCACCCGGCCACAGTGAGAACATACAAACGCCATGCAGACTGTCCCCTTAGTCAGGATCAAGCCCGTGTTTCTGGAGCTGTAAGGCAGCAACTCTACTGCTGCACCACTGTGCCGCCCCCTAGTTACTCAATTTAAATGGAGGAAATATCCAATAGGTCAGGGAGTAGCAAAGATAATGGTTTAATTCAAAAATCCTTCATCAAACTGCTTTTAGTGGGTGGAGCTTTATTTTGCCACTCACCTCTCCACATGACCTCCTTGTATTTCAAAATGTTCATCCAAAACACAGGTCCTGCCATGGGCTTTGGTTTATTTTAGTTTAGTTTAGATTAGAGCCTGGAAACTGGCCCTTCAGCCCACCGAGTCCCTGCTAACCTTTGATCACCCCTTCGCACTAGTTCTGTGTTATCCCACTTTACCATCCACTCTAGGGTCAATTGTACAGAGGCCAGTTGACCTACAAACCCGTAAATCCCTGGGATGTGTGAGGAAAACGGGGCACCCAGAGGAAACCCACAAGGTCACAGAGAACGTGCGAACTCCACACTACAGCTACCGAGGTCAGGACCAGACCCGGGTCTCTGGCGCTGAGAGGCAGCAGATCTACCAACTGTGCCACTGTGCCGTCCACATTCTCTTAGAGTCTCTGTAGACAAGAACTACTCTGTGATTTCAGCCTCCATCTCAAACCATCTCAGTTTTCGGATGACATTGCCCCAGTCCCATCTAACAAACTCTCGCCCTTTATTCAAGGTTATCCACAACCCTTGCCATCTCACTCTCTGAGACAGAGGTAGATTTATTTTTTAGATTTAGAGATACCGCGCAGAAACAGGCCCTTCGGCCCACCGGGTCCATGCCACGCAGCGATCCCCGCACACTAACACTCTCTTACACCCACTAGGGACAATAAAAAAAAAAAACATTTGCCCAGCCAATTAACCTACAAACCTGCACGTCTTTGGAGTGTGGGAGGAAACCGAAGATCTCGGAGAAAACCCACGCAGGTCACGGGGAGAACGTACAAACTCCGTGCAGACGGCGCCCGTAGTCAGGATCGAACCTGAGTCTCCGGCGCTGCATTCGCTGTAAGGCAGCAACTCTACCGCTGCGCCACCGTGCCGCCCACAGGTATCTTTGACCAATTCCTTGCATTAGTCTTCATTTCACCTGTCCACTCACAATCAAATTTCCTTCCACTCTCTCCCAGATCTACAACTATTTCCTTAATAGTGGCTGTTGGCATCAAGAAAAGACATTTTCATTTCCTGTTTGTCAAATGCTTAGTAAGGGGGAATACCCTTACTAGTGGGAGAGTCTAGGACCAGAGGTCATAGCCTCAGAATTAAAGGAAGTTCCTTTAGGAAGTAGATGAGGAGGAATTTCTTTAGTCAGAGGGTGGTGAATCTGTGGAATCCAAGTCAGAGATTGACATACTCTTGATTAGTATGGGTGTCTGGGGTTATGGGGTTAAGGCAGGAAAATGGGGTTAGGAGGGAGGGATAGATCAGCTATGATTGAATGGCTGAGTAGACTTGATGGGCCGAATGGCCTCAATCTTCTCCTATCACTTATGAATTT